>NC_139938.1:24764649-24949649 GCF_963514095.1 Eutrigla gurnardus
TGAAACTTGTTTACATCAAAAACAGAGCAATGAGGCCCAACCGGCAGTAGGCTACTCCTGCAGCCGAGTTTACAATATATATGCACATTTGAGTTAGGGAGGAACGATCTCTAGTAAATGTATTACAACAGTTTGCCAAGTCCACCCACAGCGCATGGAGGGGAAGTTATCATAACATGTTAAAAATATTACCTTTTGTTGAATAAATGCTTAATTTGAATTGTACGGAGCACTTAAATCTACATTTTGCATTGTGTCGTGGAGTTATGTACTGAAATGAACATGCTAACCTTGTCACTCACGTCGAAGGTACAGGGTCCATGTGCGTTTTGGGCAGTTTCTTTATCGGATTCAATGCAAAGTGACAGAAACCAGAAAATGACCTGCAGCCAGCAGACTGCTTTGCTGGGAGTAGAGCAGACAGCCATTCTGTTAGCATTTAGCAGTTTCAGAAAGTGGTGCAAACCCCAGCGATACCGGCCTGACCCTGAGGCACTACTGCCCACCTGCTTTACTGCTGTTACACAGGTTAGACCCAGCGCTCCACCAGCCCGCGGTCAATCCCGGTGACAATTTCTTCTTTCAGGCCGAATCAGAGCCTCCATAGCCGCTAATGAAACCCCGGCGTCCACGAGGGTTGCCACATGTTTCCCTCACGGGTGAAATAAAAACACGAGTCCTAACCCTTCCTTAGTCTCCGCCACCCAGGACCAAAGCCAATAAAAAAAAAAAAATCAAAACATAGACCGACCGTAAAGCCCCTAATTACAGGCACATAAATACAATACGCCACACAGATTTATTACAGCACTATTTTCTCTCAGAATTTCACCAGTTTGGTTGAATTGTGTTCTCTTTCCCTGCTGTTAGCTAGTATTGTCTTTACAGTTTCCTTCTTTTTAAATAACTGCAAATGAATATTATATGGTCCCAGCAGTGGAGGTGAAACGCTGCCCCCTATTTCTGTGAAGCATGTGGCATTACACAGTGCACCTTTAATGGATAGCAGTTGAAAAAGTACATTGATATAACAGTTGTAGCTGTAAAATAGTTTACTTAAAGTATTGGATACATGGTTGACATAGTAAATTGATAGCAGTGGAAATATTAAACTTTAACTTAACGTAAAATGATAAATAGAGAATAATGAGTTAAAATGACTGGATGATTTGTACCTCCACCTTCAGTTCCAGTATCTAATCATTTCAAGGACACATTTGGATCATGGCGGGTGGTTAGGGATCTGAGATTGGCTGTGGGAGTTGAGCAGCGCTGCAGTACATCCTCCTCACGTTAGCATAAGGGTGGGTGTTTCTTTGAAACAGTGGGGCAGGCTTCGGGCCAAGACACGCAGACAAACGGCATCGGCAAACCCGTCTTTTAACCGGCAGTAACACCCGAACCGAGCGAGCTCAGAGCTGCACTATAGAAACTATAGTTTGCCTACAGTGAGAGGCGTAGCTCAACCACGAGGCCAGGTAGCTCCTCAAATATTGACTTCCTTCCTCGCTGCTCGTCTGGTCGGGAGGTGTGTTTGTGTGTTTTGGAGTCGGGAGAGGTGTGTGGTAAGAGGGGTAGGAAGGGGGGGTGGGGGCACATGTACGTGTGGTTGCATGAGTCTGTGTGTCCACATCCATCAAAATAAAGAGTTTGATGACTTTGGCCTGCCCTCATTGCGCCATAATGGGATACATTAGAACTAATTCACTTAGAGCCATTTGAGAGCTTCAGAAAATCCTGTGAGGGAATAACAACAGAGGCCAAATGAGTTTCACCGGCTCAGCTGCCTTAGGAATCAGCAGCAACAGGTGGTTTTGTAACAATATCCTCACGTTTTTTTACTTTTAATTAAAATATATATTTGAAGACTTCATATTTTTCCTTTGTAAGATTGTTGATACTCAATCCACCAGCTTCACTTCCGTAACAACCTAATCGTCGGTTTTTAAATCTGCTTCCAAGTCAAGTTATAGTGATAAAACTTTGGTTGAGCAAAATGTTGGATAGATATATCATATAAAAGATTATCCTGCTGCTGAAATATGAATTTATTATGTATAAACACAAAGAACACATTCAAACAAATCATTTCCACTTTAACCCAAACCCAGCGACTTGTCTGTAACGTTAGCTCTCACTTACTCTTTATTCCACATTAGTCTAAAAATGCTTTTGCATGAGCGTTTGACATTTAGAAAAGGAAATCTCTTGACCAGTAATTTGACATGGTTATGCGAGAGGAAATGGTTTTGTGGCTCCAGATAGTCACACCCATTGTTAGAAAGGCCCTGGTTCCTCAGCGGTGGTCTGTCCAGGTCAGCAGTGAGCCAACTGGACGTTGTTGTTGTTGTTTTTTTTTGTTCTGGGCAGCCATCCCAGGAAATGTGGCCTCACCTGGTCTTGGTTGGTCAAGCTTTGGACAGCTTTGAGTAGCCATCTAGCTGAAGCTTTTCTCCGTGCTATTATGGGCAAGAGTATTACATTGAGCTTTAAACAGTCTACAGAGGGTGGGAAGAGGAACATACTTTATCAGAACAAAGATGTCGACACGTAATGATCAGTTAATGTATGTTTCCACATAAAATAAATGCTTGGAATGAAATAATTCTGACGTTAACTCATCATAATCATTTGGCTGCAGACTCACGGGGACACTTGCGGATCCCTGGTTTGGAAACCCCTGACCCAGAGGTCAGGTTGACTATATTTTCACTGAATGACACAGACACGGTGTCCATGTCGACAAGCATCTGCCCTGCTCAAATGCTCTCGGGCGAGACCCTGAATCCATGTCAGCTGCAGGGGTGCTGCTATGTCGCTGACCCTGACCTCTGAACTTCCTGGGTTGGTGGAAAAGCGATGAAAGAATTTCCCTGTAGGGATCAACAAAGCCATCTCATTAAAGCACTTTGATACATTTCTAGCAGGGGTGGTCCCGGAGGGAATCATATGCCTTGGATTTAGCAGGCTTAAATGCTTGATTTCCTCCATATCATTGTTTGTATGAGTTCATCAGAGCAATACCAGAAACCAGCAGCGTAGTTATGGATGAAAAACAGACATACTTTCAGGGTAAAAGCTAGGTGTTACTGTATAGGTTGAAATGTCAGTCCTTCTCCATAACATGTTAACATAACATGCATACTTAAATAAATACATTCAAGATGGCCATGACCAAAAAACCCAGCACTTTTTGATCTTCTCCTTTTGCCTGACTTCATATTTGACTCCTGACACACAAGAACATACATACATGTGCACAGACGGACATCACGCGCACATGAACGCACATCCCTGACTTCCATCACTGTTTCCATAGTCAACCGGCTGGTTGATATTATGTCTAATTCCAGGCATGTAATTAGTGTGTAGCCTGGTCTGGTTCCGTCTGGGTCAGTGTCGAGACTGTGACCCAGACTACACTTGTGCCAAGGATATGCAAGTACATGCACAAATACATAAATAGCAAAGAACCACCAATTTGGGGAGAAAGCTTTTTACCACGAGACATACGCACCACTCATATTAAAACGCATGAATGTGCCAAACTAAGCAGACGGACAGTTTTGACTTTTACATTTAGTTGAAATGCTAATGATTCCTGTCCCTGCGAGTAGGAATAGGTTACATCAAATATAAAATCAGATATAAATAAATAAAAGGAACATATGGGCTACATGTTGGAAATTCTTATAAGGGATCTAAAACATAAAAAAAATGTGTGTGTGTGTGTGTGTGTGTGTGTGTGTGTGTGTGTGTGTGTGTGTGTGTGTGTGCGTGTGCGTGCGTGCGTGCGTGCGTGCGTGTGCGTGTGCGTGTGCGTGTGCGCGTGCGTGTGCGCGTGCGCGTGCGCGTGATATGTGCTCCGAGCGACACTTGGAATGCCCAGAATGTGAGAGGTGGCGAGGTGAAGCGAGGGTATTCGTAGCCACGCCCCTGACGGCAGGTCACGCTTCAGTGATTGGTTGGTCCCCGGAGGTCGGAGTGCAGTCGGGGTCCTGTCACTCCTCTGAAGAAAGGTCGAAGGTTAACTTCCACCGGAGCTCTCCTTTCCTCCCCTCGCCCAGCAGGGTTCTTCCAGCTTAGACAAGAACCACAAAGTCAAAACTACACCGTGTTGTTCAACCGGACCGAACAGAGAGCCTTTCTGCTAAAATAGATTACTCTATTTTTCTTTATATATTTCTTTTCTACTCACTGTATATAAACATGATGCAGAATCTCAGAGGCGCAGAGAATAGATATCTCACCGTTGTCATGAATAAAACGTATTATTTTATCGAAATAGCCATTTCTAAATATGAAACAAACCTTTATTTATAAATATTGTATTGATTTTGTTTTCCCGCTTTTTTTTCAAATTGGGGGAAATGCTTCCTTGATTTTATTATAATGTATTTGTTTGCATGTGTTACTGTTATTAAACAGTAGACAAACAGTTTAACTAATTAATTAGTAAACTAATTAGACACCATACACCTAAATTAGGCTGTGGTCAAAAAACACGTTCCGCACTAGATCCAAAATACTGATTAAGCTACTTAGACTCCTATTATAAAAAATAAAACTCTAAATGGAAATCAATTGGGAGATCCATAAGACACATTTTGGATCAATAAGTCTGAAATCAAATACAATTTCATATCAGAATAAAAAATATGCTAGTTAGGCGTTATTCTTCCATTATGTCTGATTAGTGAACCACAATATAAAGTAGGAATTATGTTGGGAAAAGAGGTAAATTTAGCACTAATCCTGCTTTCAAAGTCTAATTTAGAAGCCAGACTGTCTCAGAGCCAGCTAACAAACCCACACCAGATCCACTGTTTCCTATTTTCAGATTGTCCGTGAACCAAATCTCAGCTGCTTTTTTATGTCATGTGAAACAGACCCAAGTGGAGACCAACAGTATTGCAGGCGAGTTATAGTCACCCCAGAAGTTGTGATGGCCGCAGCATCAGCAGTATCCAACTTCAGCTTACAGTCACTCTGATGACAAGCTTAAATCAAGCCTTCAGAGGAGGGATGGGTGCACAAGAGGAGAGGAGAGGAGGAGAGGAGGATCAGGTGAGTGGGGGGGAAAAAGGAGGTAAATGAGGGGAGAGGGCAGGAGGAGCGGCAGAGGGTGGATGAGAGGGATGAGGAGATCAAAGGAGAGGAGGAAGGAGGTGAGAAGAAGACGAGCAGGAGATGAAAGGAGTATAAAGAGATTGGGGGGAGGAGAAGAGGAGCAGAGGAAGGGGAAGTGGTGGGAGAAAGGACAGGAGGAGACAGCAAGGGATGAGCGCGAGACGGCTACAGCAACTTCCTGTTAGCAATCAGTCTGGTGAGCAACATAAGGGAGGATAAAGTGGGTGGCAGACGAAGGGAAATCAGTTTCATCACGAGAGCAAAGCAGTGAAGATTTCCAAATTTGGTCAGAAGCGGTCACAAATAAAGAAGTGAGCTTACGAAGGAATGTCTGGGGAAAGGACATATTAGACATATTAGACCAATGCTGAGCTTTTATTAAATACCTGATGTCTACTTTCTGTTATGAGAATGTAAACCTGCAATGATGTTTGCATTTTTATTTTTATAAAATATATATTTATGTTACATTATTATTATTATTATTATTATTATTATTATTATTATTATTATTATTATTATTATTATTATTATTATTATTATTATTATTGTTATTATCATTATTATTATTATTATATGTTAAAGTGAAGGTGCTAGGAGTTGGAGTTTGTAGCTTTTGCCAGAGCTACGCTAGCTGTTTCCACTCATTCCCAGTCTTTATGCTAAGCTAAGCTAATCTTTTCCTGGCTCTGACTTTCATTCTTAACACAGTCATATATACAGTATATACAGTGTGTGTATATCTATCTATCTATCTATCTATCTATCTATCTATCTATCTATCTATCTATCTATCTATCTATCTATACATATACATTTTATTTCTGATCTGGTCCAAAACCAAAAAATCATATTAGACAGTGATACGAAAGCTTGTCTTCTTGACTCATAAAAATAGTGAAACTGAAATAATTTTTGTCCAGTTATGAATCAGGTGAGGCTGGCCGTTCAGAGTGATCTAAAAAATGTTGAATTAGTCATAATAATTAACACTGTGTGTAAAAGGTCAAGATGTATGTAAATCAGATTTCATTGAGAGCGTTGTGTTTGTGTGCCTTTGTGTCCAGACGTGAGTGTGGTGAGTGTGCTTCACAAGCCTCTGATTAATATAACAAGATCTCCTCCTGAGCTGAGAGGATGTGGCTCAAGAGGGATGCTCTGACTCACGGGCTCTTTTATTGTGATGGATGATGAGGTGGTCAATTTCCGAACTGGGGCCCGGTCAATACAGGATATGAATCAGGATCCCATTCAATATGAACAGAAAATAAACAGCGGCTCCTCACTATGGGGTCTATTTTTACATGATGCAATTCTCACTAAAATGAATCATCTCAGCATCAAGAGCTGAGTCAGTGATAATGATTACATCCCGAGCTCATTGTATTCTAAAAAAGAATATCTTTCTGCATCAGGTGATTTGTGTCACTGGGTGCATTTATGTAGCTGGTTACCTTCAGCTTCCTGCAGTCATTTGATTCCTAACATGTTACACAGAAACCTGATTGAGAAAGAATATAACAATGTATTACATGCTATTATATTATAGGCAGGTTATTGGTGGAACGTTTCTTCTTTATATCCTAATATTAACTTCACTTATTCTTAGTTTGCTTTGCTTTATACTAATTATTTCTAACTGATTTACTTAAAATATATTAGGAATAGAATATGAAACATGCACTAGATTATTTGCCAGAAGAGGCTACATGTTTTAAATTCCCACACAACTAGACTGCACTCTCAAAACATATTTTTTTCCCTGTTTAGAATAGTTCAGAATATTAAACAGTTTGAAACATCTGCTTAACTAACAAATACAATAAAAAAAATGCTACAAAGCTGCTTAGTTTGAGACAACAAGTGTTTTTCGTCCAATTTACTTTAATTTGAATCCGTATATTTTAAAACATATCATTTTCTATTCCTTACCTCTGTGTTTAGGCAGCAATAACACTTGGTTCCCACATGACTTGAACAGCAGCCTCCAGTGTTTTTTGACCCATCCTAACCCTCTCCTTACGCGGAGCTCTGCAAACTTGCTTGAAACTCATTTTGAGCAGTTTGGTTGTGTGTTAATGTCATATTTAGACCAGGAGCAGCAACCGTGCAACAGTATATCTGACCTAAGAGCTTATTTGTTGTTGTTGTTTTACAAAAATGTCTGCTTGTTTCCTTGATATCTGAAACGTGTCATTTCATCCTGGACCTCACCTCTCCTTTCCCCTCCTTTCTCCACCACACCTCCATTTCCTTAATTGATCCCCACATCCTGCATATCAAGCAGATTAGCCCCGGATTAGCCAGGTAAACACAGCAAAGTGTGTGTGTGTGTGTGTGTGTGTGTGTGTGTGTGTGTGTGTGTGTGTGTGTGTGTGTGTGTGTGTGTGTGTGTGTGTGTGTGTGTGTGTGTGTGTGTGTGTGTGTGTGTGAGAAACCAGAGGGGGAAGTGGAGTCTTTGATCAGGCTAATGAGCTGCCAGTCCTCCCTCCAGGGCCTGCTGGTGGGCTGGGGGTGTATGGACACCTGAAATAACATGGAGACCACGCATAGCCTCACACACACACACACACACACACACACACACACACACACACACACACACACACACACACACACACACACACACACACACTCTCACACCCTCATCAATGCAGCACACCCGCATCCTGCCACCATTATTCTCTGCCTGCCACCCCCTGCTAGTCATCTCTATCCATGTGTCAGTCACACCCTCACTTCACCTCCAATCTCCTCCGCAGGTCCCACCCAACTCACAGTAGCCTCTCCTTTCACAATTCACACCACCCACCTACCGCCTTGCCCCCCACCTACCCTCTATTCTGTGGCTCACACACACTTCCACCTTCACCCACCATCCCCCGTTCACCTTCACCTACTCTTCTTCCTTTGGCCTATTTGCCAAGTGTCAAAATGCCTGTTTCTTATCTTTTTATTTTGGATCACATAACAACTGTTTGTGTCATAGTCTCATTTGGTACATATCCATCATACTGCATCTTTTCTCATGAATTACTAGTCATAAGATATTTTTAGAAAGATCTCCCATTGTTACAGATGAGATCCATCTGCACCTTTTTAGATTTAAAATATGACTACATGAACATTTATGTTTATATTAATTGCAGGTGACATTTCCCTGATACATTTACATTTTTAAAATGTTCTTCAGATATTCCCTTATCTCTGCTTCTCTGGGGTCATACTTTTTTATTGCCCAGGAAGTATCAAAGTGGATTTTGCAGTGTAAACAGCTACGACTGACACAAACACTGCTCAATGCGACTATCAATATCAAGACTTCCATCACTTAACCTTGCTAATTTAGATTTGTAATAGTTAGAGCAGACCACTAAAAGCAAGTGGGATTACTCTTTAATCTGTTATTGGTGTAATCTTTACAGTTAGTGAGATAAAGAATCACTTAGGCATTGACTACTTCCTGGGTTTAGTTCCTGTGACTATGTTTGGTCAAAACCTGTCCTGCAATCACTGCTTTTATAGTTCCTCTCCAAGGAAGTTCAGTTACGGCTCTTCACACACACACACACACACACACACACACACACACACACACACACACACACACACACACACACACACACCCTGCTGACCCCTCAACCCCGATGTGTGTCACTCAAGGTGGTGACAGTCCGAGATGGCGCTGCCGACACGAGGGCACTCAAGCGATGAGCATTTGTCTGCTTTTCCCCTCTTCTGTGTGTCTTTCTCTCTCTCTTCCTCCGTGGCCTTTGCAGCCTGTTGCTATGTGACCCATTGACCCATGACTTGATTGCTCTCTGACAGCCATCAAAGCACTTTCTTATTTCACAATGACAGCTACAGGACAATATATGACTTGAATATTTTTAACATAGAACACGGATGTAAGGTGAAAACAAAGCAGCCGGGTGTCCTGAGGTCGTGGCTCTGCTGTTTAAAGGTATAACCTAGAATTTATTTGACCTTCTAAAATTGGTTTCTCACATTATACTCTTTGCCGTGCGTTTGTTATGTTGTACAGCTATGGAACTTTCTCAGCCCTTCGAGACTCAAATTACAGGTCTATAATGATAAGGAGGAGAAACTTAATATTCAGGTTCAAAACTCTCGAACCTTTATTCCAGTGAATCACGTACGTGGCTCCTGAATAAACGTCACCTTACTCACCATCCTGACTGGTCTTACAATAACTGACAAGTTCACATTTTCACAGCCCACATCTTTGCAAAACGCTTATCTGCACGATTTCAAAACGTTCTTACCACATATTTCTGTTATATTTAGCTCTCTGGTGAAACTGAAAAAAAGTTAGTTTCCGTGGTGAGGAGGATGGAAACAAAACCCTGATTCACTTTGCTTGTGGCGGAATATGGCGTTGTGACATGTAGACGTCCTGAGAGACGAGTCTTTAAGGTTGTTGTGGTCGAAACTTGAAAGTTATCTTTAAACGATCGTGCTGGATGTGGGTTTGTCGCTGTGTTTTTGTGTCATGCCACCAATTCTTCATAGGTGCCATTTGACTCATTCTTTCCCCCCCAAAAATGAGGCTGATGCAGATTTTAACTTGGATTATTATACTTCCCTTCACTTCACTCCACCAGCTGAATTATTACTCATATCACATGGATAGTTCTAGTGAGTGTGCGTGTGTGTGTGTGTGTGTGTGTGTGTGTGTGGGGGGGGGGGTTCAGTGTGCTCTCAGGATGTTTTCATAGCGCTCACTTTTGACGGGGTGATTTACATCCTCTTCTCTTAGAAGACACACACACACACACGCACGCACACACACTCTGTAGACCAAAGAGCGGAAGACATGCTCAGCAAGAAAACAGGTTGATGATCAAACCGGTTTAACAGAGGCCTTAAGATGTTTGTATAGAGATCTCGTCCTAGAAATCTGTTTCACATACTCAACCCTGACAGGACTTCCGCTGAACTCCGAATGTGAGGGTGATGGATATTTCAGAAGTTAGCGGGGTCCTGACACACACACACACACACACACACACACACACACACACACGCATTCTGCTTTCTTTAAAGGCTGCCTTCATGACACAGGAATATTTCACTTTGATTGCGCACCGATACGTTCTGCCGGCACACTGTGACACATCAGGAACAGTAAAGGTCTGTGTTTTTTTCAGGAACACATCGATCACCATCAGCAGTTGTCACGGCTGCAAAGGTCAACGCTTAAAGTGTTAATCGCTGATGAAGTTTCACAATCGCTGATAGGAAACAGGCATAAATTATACAGAGTCTATCTAGTTTGTAGGTGTTTGTGAAATGACTTGGACATCCCCTCTGGATCCTTATCTCATCATTGTGGTTAAGCAACTAGCGAGCTATGATGTGAATTTGAAGTTTTTCACACGACTACTTTTGCCCCTTTTAAAGTGTGCAAAGGAGTGCAGCAATATGAATGCCTTAGGAGTGAAATTGTGACAAGAGGCCTTAAGTGCTTGATGTCTGGCTGTTACACACCTATAAATATGTTTGCCTCCTGACGTGGTCAAACACATTGTTTTAAGCTTTTTTCCAGCTTTTACAATAAGTGTTTCCATCTAGTTGACCATGCTGCATGAAATCAAATGTGCACTTTGGCTCAAACATTTTAGAAAAGAGTGGAATAGAATACATGTTTTTTACTTTTATGGATTTGGGGTATTTCGTTGGATCAAATGATGCATTCCATCTCCTTTGCAAGCCTCTGCGAATTGCGGTCACCTATTAGACCTCACTCTGCGTTAGATCATAGTCATTTACATCTTCAGGGAAGTATAATTCCACCAGAGCATTTACGCTAGGCAGAGGATCATCTTTGGTTGGAATGTGACTTTGGAAACAAAAAAGGTGCAATGACATGTCCAAAGGGCACTTTGCCTGCTGTGCTCATTCGGTGTAAAATAATACGGCTAATATTGTGGTACAAAAAAAATAAAATGAAATAATCAAGCCAACTAACCAAATCTCTAAGGTGGAGTGGGTTTCTCAAATAAAACATATCAGGAAGAAACAAAGACTTTCTCCAACCATTGCAGGAAGTTGTTCTTGCACCAGATTCTAGTGCAACATTGTCAGCTACTGCTTTGCTCCGAGTTTGTCGGAGAAAGAAAGTGCATGTGTGTCCGTATTCCTGTGTGAATGTGCATGTTTCTATTCACATTACTCCTGCTCTCCAACAGCAGCGCTCTGTTATCCCTTTTCCCTCCCTGTTGTTCTCCTGCTCAGGTGAAAGGGATCCTGGGAACAGCCAGGTTCCAGCTTCCCAAAAGCCTCTCAGTGCTCGCTGCTCACAATGGAACAAAGATTGTCTCAGTGTTGGGATGCTTATGGGAAACCCAACCCAGACTGTAATGGGCACAGTTTGACAACTGGGAACCCAACAGGAGAATAGAGGACAGGATACATCTGCTGTACAAACCTGGTAGATTTTTTTTTCTTTTTGCACCCTTGTGCTGAGTCTTTTACACTTGTTTTTGTAATAGTGTGTTGATTTTCCAAAGGTGAGAGTAAAGCCCTCGTTCACAGCTTGTTCAAGGTGGGACTGTTGTGGCATTTTCCCACCTCGCTGCTCTGTCTGAAAGGTACGGAGACGGAATGGGACCTGGTGTTGCAGCGTGACTCAACCTGCTACAGAGCCTGAATAGTGGCGGTAAAGCTAACGGTTCAACTTGGCACGAGTATCACTAAAAGTAATAATCAGGGATTCAGTACTTGAGTCTGGTCTTGTGCCTTGTTGGACTTGTCCTGGTCTCGGGTTGCTTCCCGGCTGCTCAGCAGGAGACGGCGAGAAAAAACCTCAGCATATAGCGCCAACATAGTTTCACATCTAACTCAGTGACCAAACCAGAGTTGATGATTGTTGGGAAAGTGAAAGACTAATCAAGATGGTTTTGGTGAGTTTTATTTGTTCCTTTCAAGTTTGATGTTTTATGATGCTCTGCCGCGAATATGTCTGCAATCACAGCTTGTTGCTGGTTGATGGTGGCCGGATGAAAAACACGCTGAGTCTTGCTGATGGCTGGTTAACACCAGGAAATGGTATAAAATCGTATGTGTTATGGGCCAGTAATCTACTTTTAACTTTCATAAAATTGCTATGTTTATACTTTTGTTACAACTAGTCTGTTATCTACTATGTACATGACTTTGACTCAACTAAGATGTTTTTTTTGGTCCAATCCCAAGAGAAAAGATGAGAATTATTCAAGTCTTCCAGAACGTTGCAAGAAAGCCACAGCGTCAAACCTTTTACATTCTTTGAACAGAAACCCTCCAATATCAAAGATCAAGTAAATCAAGAGAAAACAGATGGTACGTAAGAGTGAACAGGAGGGTGGAAAAAACCCCAAAACAGGTGACGAAAGACAGAATATTCACAGGGTGTGACACCACAACAGAGCCTCCAATAGTAAACATGTGTGGTGGTTTGGGGCCTAATGGCTGCACCGACTCCCCAAAAAGGCTGTCTGGTTTTGGGTTAGAAGCTTGGCTTATCCTGTATGTCTGTACTCTGTAACTGACATGTTAAAGGATTTTTAAATGTATACAATGTATCCTTGCAAAGAGTAATACAAAATAGTTTGCCCTAAATGTAATGTAAATTGTATACGTCTTTAACTCATCTTGTGTTTGCATCATTTTGACTCTTAATTATAAGCAATGACGGTGATCGGATGATGAGTTGGTAAACTTGGTTGAACCGGGGTAAAGCTATATATATATTTATATACCTTGAAAAAAAATACAGAGGTCCGGACCTCAGTGACCTCAATGTTGGGTACGGCCTTCAGCATCCTTTTCCTTATGGCTGAATGACTTTAGATCTCGATTTCCTGGCTTCGACCCTGAGTCCCAAAACAAAAGTGTACAGGTACCAAATCTGACAGTCTCCCCTGTCATCCATGGGGTCTATCTGTCCGTCAGTCCGTCTGCGTGGGTGTGGCCATGCCCCTCTGAAGTTTCCGAGGCTTAGAGCCGAGCATTGTACAAAGTGACAACTCCATCAAAGAGACCGGGCCGGCATAAAAGGACGTTTTATGACTCTGCCCTTCAAAAGCACAGTTTGAGGAGTTCAAAGCACACACACAGGGAGAGGCAGACTGTGGATGGAAAAATTCAGTGCAAAAACCAAGAGTGAGACAGACAGGATGGAAGAGCGAGAGAGAGAGAGAGAGGGGGGTGGGAAGGGGGCATAAAAAGGCGAACAGAGGAAAACCCTCAAAAGCCATTTGATATCTCTCATCAAAGAGCGATACTAACCTGCCGTACTTTACGTTTCCAGCTTGGCGCTAAATCTTCAACATAAGGTTGTCATTCTCTCCACGGCAGACGCACATCAAGCCCCGCCGTGGCGTTTGATCGATCCCACCAGCTCGCATGTGGGTTTTTAGGGCGCACACCTTCCAGCCACATGCCGGGAATTTCCTTCAGAAGACAGGAAATGTCATTTTGTGATTTACAGTGAGTTATTGATGGACGGTTAAAATGGGAACAATGGTCAATGAAGATGGATTGCCCTTTTGTACACCTATCCACTGAAGTGCAAAAGATTTAAAGCCTGAACCGGATGGTCTGGCACGAAGGCAGACACCTTCTGTGTTTTTAATTAATGACTGCATATCAAAGCTGTCCAGCTGAATTCTCTTTCCTCAATTTCGTCCAATCCACCAAAAATCCCCAATATGGTCCCCTTCTTGGATATACAACGATAACAATGTTCTATGCATGAAGACATCAAAGAGTTATTATTAATGCCAGCAGCCATTAATGCATCAATACTATATCTAAACAAAGAACCAATACTATAAAAAACGATTAAACACTATTAAATCCAAGCCTGCTAATATTTAATGCCAGAGAAATAGAAGACAATTATCTGAGCATAGCCTTATTTCATGTCTATGTTATGCTTTTCTTCTCCCCGATGTGTAATACAAACTGAACCCAATCAGTGACCCACAAACCACAATACAATTCCTGTTGAATTACTATTATTAAGTCATTTATTTAAAGTCTTGTCCAAACAATATTTAATAGAGTTAATAATTTTCTGCAAAGGTGCCCAGAGAACTTGGACTCACATTACAGAGGCAAGAGAGGCAAGCAAAACACAGGGAACTCCTTATGTCATGTGATAATCCAACAGATATGCACTCAACCAATTAACTATGCAGTGCTTTCATATGCTGATGATAGACCTCTAAGTATACATGCAGCTGTTTGTTCTCTTCTCTTTAAAACCCTTTCCACCCTGAATTAAGTTTGTCGTTTAACATGTTGTCACTCGTGTGGTGGTGAAAGACATGTTGGAATAAACTGTAGAAAAGCAATTAATCAACCAAATGGAACAAAGATTGGAGACGGACGGCAGGTAATGGATCCTTTGTTATTCATTATGGAGAAAAATGTTGCCCTAACCCCCTTATGGAATCAAATGTAAAAAGTCACTTCCTCCCAATGTGACCAGTGCCATGATGGAACAACTAGTACTGATTTAATTCAAACACAAGCACGTTAACATCTGTGTGAAGTGAAAGTTGTCCTTAGTTTATATTTCTGTTCAAATTCCAGCTCGCATCTATGCAAGCAGTGGACGTGTTCTTGGTGGTGATTAGAGGTGGAGGTGTGGGGGTATGGTGTTGGAGGTGGCAACCCTATCCTCACCTCCCTAACTAATTGACTAATCCCTGTAACAAAGGCCTGCTTCTCTGCTCTGCTGGACTCTGAGCCCTGCCGGACTCGGCCCCGGCCTCCAGGCCCAAAAGCCTGCTGTTTACAATTTCCCTATTCCTGCTTTAAATGTTGCTCCAAGAAAAAAAAAAAAAAGGGTGGGGTGGTTAGAGAGATGGAGAGAGAGGCAGAGGGGCCACAAAGGTGCTGTTTTGTCCGACGGGGACAAGGGAGCTATTACACAAGAGATGGAGGGAAGGATGGAAGGAAGGAAAGAAGGGAGAGAGATTCGGGGGGGCGGAAGGGGAGAAAGAGGAGGATGAGGATCCCATTGGGGATTAGCTGGCCAGCTGCTCCCTCTGGGACCAGACATGAGAGACACTTTTATTCTGACAGGAAGAGGGACTCCAGGGAGCAGACAGGAAGAGACAGGAAGAGTAAAACTCAGGGGAGGAATAACAGAAGGACAAATGCAAAAAAAAGAAGAAGCAGAGACATAAAGAACCTACATGCCACTTAAGGTGTCTACTGTCAGGCAAAACCATCATACCTATGACATCAGTGTGTTTGCAGTACCTCTATTATATTCCTTATATTCTAGATAATGTGACCTAACCCTAATTAATCAGGCATCTATGACTTTGATCCATTATTGTACTAAAGTGCTGTTTCCTTTCTTGTCCTTTTGATGTTTTTATCACTATTTACATGAAACAAGGGCACCAATCTGGACTCGGATGGGATGCTTAGGATGAAGGTTCTTTTTATTAGTTACTTTTCTGTGATGGTGCGGGTACTGCTATGTCAACAAGTATTTAAAACCATCTATTTTATTGTCATTTTCACTCCTCAATGGAGATTTGCAGGACTTTTAATGTCCAGCGCTAACATTTTAAAAAACGTTCACATTCTACAATAAGTTACGATGAGTAACCATATCTAAAACAATGTGAACTATCCCTTTAAACCGCATTTGCACAAATCATTTGGTCACGTTAAAGGCTTCATCTGGTGGAGAAATGTGCCTCGATGGACCACGGAGACGGTGTGAGCGTGGTTTACAGCCGACAGAAGCTGTACATCTTTTTAGAATGAGACAGGATTGATATCTCCAACAGCTCGACGAGACAGCAGGCAGCTCAGACGTACATCCTGCCATTCGTGTGGCACGAGACATGCAGCCGTCCGACAGGAAATATTAAGACGGCGCACAAGGAGTCGTCAAAAACGGACCGAAATTTCAAAACCCCCGAAGAGAAACTCACAAGGCCAGAGGGAGAAAGAGGACGCGGAATGGCTTTTTCCTTCCTTCGTTCTCCTCTGCCTTTCTTTCTCCATATGGCAGCCATTTGTCTGGAGGAGGTCTGTCAGACATAAATAATAGGTTATGAAAAAAAACAGTAGGAGGGAGGGGGGGACGCTTGCTTTCTTCCTGAGGGACGGGATCTCCAGAGTCCTGGTGTCCTTCACGGCACAACAGGGAGAGGGCGAGACGGGGGGGGAGAGAAAGAGAGGGATGGATTGGAGGAGAGAAGGAGAGGGAGGAAATGCAGACCACTATGTGAAGTGGTCCGCGTGTCTTCTAGAGAACCAGAGAGACCTCCACCTTAAGGCATCTTGAGCTATGTGACCTCCATGACACCGCAACTGTTGCATTAAAACAAGATGAGGTTTGATGAATTGCCCGGTTGGGACGGCAGGAAGACGAGGAGCCGGGAGGAAGAGAACGTGAAGGAAAAGAGGTGGAGGGCGTTTTGTGGAAGGGTGATGGAGTGCAAGGCAAAGGAACATTAAGGCTTTCTCCAGTTTGTGCGCGTTGATTTTCATCTGAAACCAATTAGTTCCGAACGACGAAGACAACACCAGCCCTCGTTTTTTTAAAAACATCCTCTCTTTCTCTCCCCCCCCCCCCCTCCCATCCGTTCATGTGTCAGGCTCTGCAGCTCTCGGCTCGGTCTAGACTCCTGTGTGTGCATGCATGCAGGCGTGTGTGTGCGTGTGCGCGTGCACTTAAAGGCATCGTGATTAACATTCGCCCCAATTCGCTGAGGGACACGCATTCTAAGCCCTTCCTTCCTGCTCCGAGTGGAATTCTCATTAGCTGATAACTACTTTTCAAGAGACTGCTGCATTCCTCCGCTGGATACCAGGGGCCTTACAGCACTCCTGAACACACACACACACACACACACACACACACATGCATGCAGGAGCAAAGCCACAGATACAAACAAGAATTGGCAAACTGACGGACTACGACACAAATACACTTGCTCAGCTCGTGAATCTAATTTCTTGTAAGAGATTCGTGGCCGTTTAACTTCCGTTCTAACCCAAAAGTTTCCACAAACACAGATATGTCCACGGGCAATAACAATTTAGTGATATGTTCCTGCATGATTCTGCCCTCCTGGGCTACAGGAAGAGAGCACTTTTCCTTATTAGATTCTCACCAGAAGTTTATGGTATCTGTTAGCGTTGAAACCAAATGCTCTCCAGCATCTCTCACTCACTTCCCGGGACTAAGAGGCTGCCAAGCAGCCGGGACGGGGAGCGGGAGGGAAAGAGGGGCAGACAGAGGGGGGACAGGGACACCTGGTGCTCAGTTTTCCCATCATCATCACACCTCATTTGGTGTCATCCGAGTTTTAACTTTGGGGGGAGAGCTGTGGAAGATATCGTCTACATTCAGACGAACCTGACGTTTATAACGCCCTTGGGTGCATGAAACCTGTTAATGCCGTAAAAAGAAATACGGTCACGCGTGGTGACATGCAAGAAATGAAAAAAAAAAGTTATTAGAAGGGATTCATGCAAAAAAAAAAGAGGAAGAGAAGTGAGCTGGGTCTTACACTTGTCACGTCTGGCCAGAGTGTAAATGTGCAAAAGGTGCTCGGTGAGAGATTAGTCAACAAATGACCATCTGTCTCATATTCTTCTCGCTCTGCATATGTAAACTCACCTCCTTTGCCTTGCCATCTGCCTTTCTGCTTACAGTAAGGGCTGCATGCGCAGGTTTGCTTGACAAACTTCTCCGACAGAACCGTGATATTGCATCTGTGCTCAGAGTGCACCCGATACTTCACGTCAACACATGGGGCTATTCATTTATAATGTGTAATGCAGAGTGGCCTGCTTATTACAGAGACCGGAGGGGGGAGACTCTGTTGTAATGGAGGAAACGGAGACTTAAGGGAAGATTGAATTATCTCAATATCTCAACTATTGCATATTTTGTTTACATTAATCTCCCGTTCTCCCCCTGAATGTTTTCCTTATATCATCCCAAAACTGTTTACCAAACTTGACACAAAATTCTGATGAAATAATGTAGTTGTATTGTAATAATATTGTTGGAAAGCTGTACTTGTTTGACCTTATCCCTGTCTTTCACAGGCTCTTTTGTGCGTAAACCCACTATTCATCTCTAAAGGTAGATGAAAAGTTAAAGTTGTGTGATTTTTCTGTTGGTATCTTCGCCTGGAAGCATCTGTAGACTCCCGTTGATTACCTGAAGGACTGATGAAGGCCAGTAGCTCTGTTATAGGCTAGTGTTGCCACCCACTTAGCTCTCATTCAGTCATTTGTCTGGCTCCATCCCCTCTCCAGGAACACTTCCCCTCAGCCTGTAAAATGATCACCGGATGGCTACTTGATTTCCCTCTCTTTTTCCCTGTCTACTCTCCTTTCCTCCCTTCCTCTCATCTCCTCTTATTTTCACTTTCTCGGCCCCTTTACTGCTCTCCAGCTCACCCACCCGAACATATAACATTAATTCTCCCTCCCGCCCCCCCCTCCCTTTCTCCTCCATCATTTTGCCTTTCTTCCGTTGCTCTTTTCCTCCCGAAAATGGATGCTGTTCCCTTGGGAGTGGTCATCAGAGAGCAGGGGGAAGGAGGAGGCACTTACTGTAGAGCCAGCGCCGGTGCCTAAACACTGATGCTCCTGTAAAGGAAGGCTGTTAATTCATGGAGGTATTAAGTGTTGGCAGTTAAGGATGAGAGAAGCACTGGAACTATTTCCTGTCTCTTAATTAATGCTGATACACACTGTGTTGTAATCAGCTGGGTTACTGGGTTACTAAGTCATAATGCTTTTTTGATTTATTCACATGCTCTTTGACAAACTCACATTTTTACCATTTTATTTCTTTGAAATGAATCACTTTGTTACAAACTCACAGTTAACTGACTTTTGACTACTCTGTGTTTGTCCGAGGGGCACTTCATAAAAGTCCTAAACAACCCAAGCATCCATCTCGTGCTGGGCCATCAGGGCTGGAACCCATCCCAGCATACCTGAGTGCCCAATAAAACTACCAAGTGATACCTAAAAAAAGCCACAGGCCTGTGTCTGTGATTGGTCCAGTGGTAAAGAGTGCAGGAATTTTGGCATTTGCTCTCATCAGGTAAATCTTTTATGGAAGTTAGTTTGTGTTTTTTTTGTTTTGTCAGCACTCAGGCAGTGGTTTATGGAAGGAAGTGCACCTTCCATAATTTATGTTCTAAACTAACTAAAAAGTTTGTTTTCCAATCCTCACACTTTTTGATTTGAAATTGAAATCTTTATACCGTATTTGGTGTCCACAGAAACATTTGAGGCTGCATGCAATGATAATATTCACAAACCATATAGACTCTCTCAGCTATGTGGAAAATATCATTTAAGAGCAGAGTCTGAAAATGCACATTTTTTTTTGCACATTTTCCTCTCCAGAGTGGATGAAAATTACAAATTGGATGACATTTTTCACACCGAATCAAACAATGCCAGCATAACGCTGCAGAATGTGACTTTAGATAAGTTATGTTAGGACTTCAAGGTGGAAGAACGCCACAATATTCCCTCCTTGAACAGACTGTGTGAGCGGTGCTTCAGTGATTCTCTTTTTATTTCCAGACTTGACACGTCTGGTTGCATTATATTCTCGTCTATTCAGGCCTCTGTTGGTGGAGATATTACGTAACGCTGCCGTTTCTGGCGGTGTGTTCGGATGGAGACTTTTTGCCCCCCAAACTCCATGCTGATTCTCAGATCATCCATCCAGCCAGCTCTGCACCAGTCCTTGGAGCCCGGTGCCCCTGTTGTTGTGCGATCAGACAGGCTCAGGGGCCCCTGGTCACACTGGCTGACTCCACTCCTTTTCAATGTGGTCTTCCGCTGTCACAGTCACAGCCATGGCCCTGAATTCCCGTACGAACACACACACACACATAGACATCAAGGGTGGGGGGTTGGGGGGTGGGGATAGCCCCGACCGGAGGCACGCTTCTAGACTTGTGGATGAGGCAGAAAAGCCATTATGGATTGTTATGGTTGGCTGATCGCTCCCTTTCAGCTGCTGAGCTGCACACAAAAGCGTCAGGCAGAAGCTAAAATAATGGATCTCCTTTCCACACACCCCCTCCAGAGCGTATCTGACTTTATGTGATCACAGATGCATGTTGGGAGGGGGAGAGGGGTGTGTGCGTTTGTGTGTGTTCATGAGAGCGTGTTTATCTCTATGCTTGTTGTCGAGTGTGTGTGGAAAAGACGAAGAAAAAAGAAAACTGTGGGTTTGTTTTTCATATATGGAAACACAGGTGGGCTCATTTTCATTGATAAAAAAAAGTCCATGGTAGTTGATGTGCTAAAGGTACTAGTAGGTGTTACCAGGGAAACAAAGCTATATTTAGTAACACACACACACACACACACACACACACACACACACACACACACACACACACACACACACACACACACACACACACACACACACACAATGGGATGCTGTACTGGCCTTTCTGCCTACATTTTCATGAGCGAAATGTGCAGATTGTGTGATAATTTAAGGGCAAATCCTCAAAATCTGTGTCTTTTTGTCCATTCACAAACAGCCAGCATTAATATATGAATCATCTTCATGTTCGAAGATGATATCCTTGATGGCTACGTAGCAGAGTAACAGTGGCACAGTGGCTCCTGTTATGTCATTGGGTGACATTGAGGGGAGTGACAGCCTCCCATTCATCCATCCATTCATCTATAAATAGACCCGGAGCCATTTATAGACCAATGACATGCCGTGATGCCTGAGTGCTGCGTTTTCCTAAGTGGATGACACGTCTGAGTCAATTTGGGGGATCTTTAGGGGGAACGAGCAAATCAACAGTAGGCAACCACTTTCATAGAGCAGGTTCAAGGCGGGACTGTTGTTGTTATTCTGCTTCACTCTTCTATGGAGGCAGAACGGGGGCACTCGGTAGTCCTAGGTTGGAAGTCGCTGAGCCGAACCGATTTCTGTGTGAAAGGGGTCAGCTGGTGAAATATTCAAATACACCATTTATACTGAATGCCAGAAACTGCATGGGAGATTTGTGGGTACCCAGAGACACCGTTTCATTCAGATGTCTTGAGGTATAAGAGGTCAAGGGATGCCTTCAGAAATTGCCATGCCAGTTTTCCCTTACCAGAAATTTGCTCTATAAATTTGCAGCGTTATTCAGTCCCCTTCCAAACGAGCTCAGAGGGTTTAATTCCTTCATGTTGACCTTTGTTGCATATTTACCGTTCTATATTTCTTGAGCAACCACATCCTGTCACTCTGGAAGGCCACTTGGCTGTCCTTACTGGCTTTCACACAATCAAACCCGTGGCCTTTTCTAATAGGTCTGACTCTGTTTGCCATATAGGTCACACTGATCCCAGGCTGCATTTTCAAAGAGGAGTACATTTATCATGTGATGTTCTAGATTTTGCCATCGCCGGAGAACACTCTGTCTGTTGCCTTAGTCTGCATGAAACTTTTTCTTTGTCTACTCCCATCCAGTTAAGTCAATGAAAGTATTTTTAAACTGTAAATGTGCCGTCAGCTGAGGGGTCAAGTATAGATATTTCTCAAGCCTCTAAGATTTAAAACCAAATCTGTCTGCTAGTAGTGTATCTCTGTGCCTATGTTAACATATGGTCTTTCCATTTCCTCCATTTTTCAAATGATCTACCCTCATCTCCGTCTCAAAGAACTTGGAGGTTCACATCAATGTGAGAATGCTGAAAGAACGTTCTTTTTCAACAAAACAGAATACAATTTCTCAGCTTTGAGAAAATCTTTGAGTTCAAAGCAAAGTGCTGCAGCAATCTGTCTTTTCAGGCCTTGAAGTCACACCAGAGTCAAGGCAATTTCTTGTTGCAGTGCAGCACTGGGTAATGTAATGCAGTGTTTGTAGATGTCCAACATTGTAAGGACATGTCATATGATATTAAGGCATCAGTTACTGTTCATCTAATGGAACAGTCATGATTTATTGTGCTTTATCCCGACCTAAGATCGCTGCTTCATCATTTTCATTGAATTTGGACAGTTACGTACCTGATAACTATCATTATTTTGTATTACCTGAATACTGTTCTAACCGTAGCGTTCTTTTTCTTGATTCACCGACTTCATTGAAACAAATCAGTACAATATGACGTGTTAAGCCAGGACATCTCTGCTGCACGACAAGGTTTCATTTAAAAATGGTATTTTCTGTGATCCTCCCGTGATTTCAAAGTTGCGGCAGACCCCGTTGCAACTTCGATTTGATTGTGCAATCCCTACCCTTGAGGCTGTTAGGGGGAAAACACATCCACTACAACCGCACTGTCAAAAACCACTGGGTGTTTTTGTGGACCTCTGGCCTCTGGGGGGAAGTAACAAGCCCATTACGGCTTGGCACGCCACAATGTGGCAAAGAAGACTCGAAAACGTACACAGAAAAGCAACACAAAGCTGAGATTTCTGCTTCTTCAGAAGTGTTTTCAAACCATTTTTTCCCCATCCAAGGATGAAGACTGACCGGTTGGTTTGCCAGACTCTTTACCACCTCAACTTCCACCAGTTCTTCTTCTGCAACCATTCAGACAGCAGTGGAGATGGCACTGAAAAGGCCTCCACTACTAAGGAATCCCAAACAAGGGAGAGAAAAGGAGGCAAAACAAACAGAGTAGGCCAAATAAAATGATAATAACTGCTTTGTCTTGAGATTTTAATTCCATGATTTTCTTTTGCTTTGTTTTGTGGTCCAATACAATACCAATGAACAGATGTATAAACAACATTTTCTGTAATACGATAGCAAAATACTCCAGATGATGTATCCCCATATAACATTTCTCATCCACTGGATCCCCGTCAGTCCTGATAATGAGTGATTCTTGGTCATGTGTGAGTAATAAAACCCAGCACACTGTTTATTTCCTCAACCTGACCTCTTTTCAGAGCACGCATAACTGGGATTATTGCACCGACCGCAGTGATTGTTTTCCGAGCTCTCTGATTTTAATGCATGCCATAGAAAGTGTTGTGTACTGGCATGCTGGTGTGATTGACAGTAACAGCTTTTAATGCAGCGCTTGCGTAAGAGGAAAACAGTCCATTCATCATATCGGCGACGTCAGCGCGGCATTCGATGCATTCCCAAACACCTCTTTTTGCCTCCCTCTACCTTTTTTCTCTCTCCGTCTTTCTTCTCCATATTTTCTTGGACTCTCTTCCTCTCTTTCTCCCCCTCCCTCTTTCTCAGTCTTCCCCCCTCCGGTCATCCCATGGGCCCACAGGAGATGATAAGGTGATGTCATACCTCCGCTTCCTGGGGATGTGAGTAACTGTACACTGTGTGCCTTGGGCCATGGCAGCGAGTGTGTGAGTAGCAAGTAGTTTGTGATTTTGAATGAGAGGGACACAAATGGAGAGAGAGAGAGAGAGAGAGAGAGTCAGTATTGGAATGAATGCAAAAGCTGCTTTGTTTTCTGTCAAGTGTCATAACGGTTGATTAAGGCTAGGGAAGGATCGGTTAACGTTTTTAAAAGACGGGATCCAAACCTATTAGTCCTCCCATTATTTTATATCATTATTTAATGAATGGATCAAATGACATTGTGTATGTGAAAAGAGTCACTTGTAACGATATAGATAATTGTCATCCACATCTGCAGTTTCCAGTTTTGTGAAGCATTTTAGCCTCTTTCAGCTCATTATTTGGGGTTTTTGGGTCACATCATTGTTTTCAGGCAGCAGGCATTCAACAAAAAAAGCTGTAAAAAACAAATATTACTCGCTACCTGCCAGTAGCGTTAACAAACAACACCAGGCACATTTGGTAGCTATAGCTGGGAAACATTGGAGCATTTAGCAGCTAGAAACAGATTCTCTTATGTTGCTAGAAAGAGCTAAAAGGGAGTCAATTGGATTTACATTCAATCAATCAGCTGAAAAAAAGTCTTTTCTCAGGCTTGGGATTGGAAGTTTGACCCTGACTTTTGGAGAATACTGGCAATAACAGTTTTACGAACTCCTGAACTGAGCCGCGTTTCCTTTTTCTGTGTAAACTAGATTAAACATTTAGAAGGCTTTCTCTTATCTGTGGTCTTGTGTGTTTGCTCCGAGTACTCTCATTTGTTAAAGGTGAATTCAGTCCATCAGAATAAACGCAGGTTACCTATTGATCTCAGAGCTGAGCAGAATGCTCAACACTACCTTTCGTCAACATTACACTGAAACCTGCTGTGAACTTAAGGGAAGTTGAATCTCACTCAGAGTTTTATCTCATTCGGAGTCTCGGTTTTTAATTTGATATACTTTGTATTTACGGTTTAATATTCCACGTAACAATTTAAACACTTGCCACTGTTTCTAAACCTAGTTATTTTGTTTTTGTTTACATTTATGATAATGGCAACTATATTATTTGGACTATTTTACACCAAATGAGTGGCTTCACATTACATTGCACCTTATGTCCCTCACCACCATTTTCTAAAGTGTACCCTATGTTTTTATTTTCATGCTTTTCTCAGAAATCAACAAGACTTGAAGCTTGCTTTGCTGTCAACGCTTGCTTATTAAATCTAATTTATAGCTGAGGTTGATGCGCTCAAATGGATGCATGTCAAACATTTGAGAGCCACCTCTTAAAAAGCATTCACGAGCTGCGTTCCCAGAAAAACAACACGGATATGTTTAAAAAGGATTTGTTGTTTTTTTAGTATTAATTAAGTTGCTGTTTAGCGGTCTTGTAAGTCGGAGTTTCCCACAAGCATTCCTGTCCCTTAAGCCGGGACAATAAGTTGTTCACCCTGATGGATTACATGTTCTGTGCCGGTTTCAAATCTCTGTACATTTATTTTGATTCCTCACATTTTATGACTATTTTTGCATCTGGGTGATATGAAATGAATCTATAAACATAAGGTATGCTTTGAACAGTAGTTGAACATTATATATAATTTACAAGTGGTGAATTAACATTAAGTTGCGGTGCTGAACTATGCTTGAACTGTAGTTTTTACTTGTTTAAAAATGTAAACACATAAGCAGCCGTGTTCTTAACTTACGTCTCTCCTTGTTGTTGGACAGCTGACTAACTCACTCACTGTTATATCCAGGAGCTCTTGGCATTCATTTTTCGCCAAATTATACAGACGGAAATCTCTGGGCGGGTAGCAGAGAGAGCTGAGAAAACAACTGAAGGCCTGGGAGAAAAAAAAGATGTTGTCCCTTTAAGACCTGCCTGTGTCCTGAGCCCGGGGCAGCTACGGGACGGCAGCATGGAGCTGTAAAACAATGTTGAGGGTTTGCTTGGAGTGGTTCCCTTATAAATCAAACATAAAGCCATGCTGGTGCTGCAGTCCTCCTGGGCTGGAAGCAGCACTTTCAACCGCGATCACACGGAGCGTTCACCTCAGAGTTGCGTTCAGCTGCGACGGGGCGCTTAAAAGGATAACACCTTGTTGTTTTAAGCTCGTACTAAACTCCCACTATTTCTCTAACGTGTGAGCGGAGGAAGGGATTTTCTGCCGTTAACCAACAAGATATTTGATAAATGAATTTCCCTATTTTAGGAAAGTTGTGTAATTGTGTCTTCATGTAGGCTATTTTTGTACAGTATTACCTTTTGAAATTGCTAATGTATGGACATGTGATAGTCATGGTGCTGTATAAAGGTGAAAGATGCTGTATAAGACCATCCAACCCTGTCATTCAAAAAATACATACACATACAAAAAACTTGCAATCGCACATCTTTCTCTCGTCTATCGTCATTTCTTTCTCCTTCCCTCCATCTTCTGTCCTATTTGCTCACCTTTCCATTAGCCCATGTCCCCCCCCCCCCCCCTTCTGAGGTCAGCAGACAATGGAGCCACTTCAAAAGGCCGGTGTGCTTTTAGACATTATTTCTGGAGGAGGAGAGAACAATTATTGCTACTCCTCTCATCTGAACACACACAAACACAAAAGGATGTCACCCAACAGAAAGGAAGCGGGGGACAGAATGAAACGGGGGGAGTGAGTAAGACGGAAAGAAAGAGGGAGGAAGCCATGACATGGCCACAGCCACCACCGAACAGTACGCGATATCTGGGATGTGTGGAATGTGAAGTATTCTCTCCATAAATAGGCCTCAACGTTTGTGTGGGGATCTATTTTTTCCCTGCAGTTGGGCTTATTTTTATGCTCTGAATGACAGGAAGGGGAAAGGGAAGAGGAAGAGATACAAGTTTAAAGTTGGACGTTTTCTTTCCCAGAAAGGAGACTGGGCAGCGACGCAAAGAGGAGTGGGCGTAATGGCTTTGCTTACGTCGTCACTCCTAGAATAAGAATGGTTCCATGACGACTCCCAGGGAAATGATACAGGATACGCTTTTCATCGTGTCCTTGAAACAGTGGAGTCATGCCTTTTTTATTCAATCATTTTTATTTATTTATTTTTAGTCAAAGGAGTGGGAGGAGTGCTGCCGTTCATACATGGATATTTATTGTTTCACACCATTTGTTTTAAGGTCGATTTATTCAAAGAAGTAGGAGTAAGACTGAATGTACAAAACGATAATGAGAGTCAGGAGAGATTCACTGCGATTGCCTTCAATGACACAATTACAGTTGTAGCTCCAGTCAGGTCATGAAGACATATAAAAGGTATCACATTAAATAACATGGGGATCCATGCTTGTATACTTGTATTCATTTTAAACATCGTACAGGAATGTGAATTATTATGATTTTATTTCTGACAGATAGCCGACCACAAACAAGGTTAGCCAACCACAACCCGCTAACGGACAAGTTCCTTGATAAGCCCCTTTTTACACAACTACCGCCTTCTTATCTTCTTCGGATCTACGCTTTGAGCTTGTTAAATCCACCGGCGGGGCATCGCCCTGGTCACATGTCTCCACCACGTCTTTTCCGACCTGATGCATAAGGTGGGCTGTTGCATAAAGTTGGCTGACATTTAAGGTGGATTATCTGACAAGGCACTGCTCAGAGTTTTGCTGTACATAAAAAAAAAATCAGTAAGTCTTACTGTCAGTTAACGGTTAAATTGTTGTATTAACATATCTAAATCCCACTGAAATCCTGCTCCCATCCCACGATTTCATCATCATTACCGACATCGTTTACTTGCCTGGAAAACCATCGGCGTCCTTTCATTTGACGTCGTGTTGCGCCGGGAGTTTTGGTTTCTATTTTGATGTTCTAATGGGATACATGTGAGTAATACTTTGAACAATACAGTACAATTGAACAGCAGGACCTTTCCTTGGAACTGAACGTCATCAGGAAGTCTAAAACGTCACGGATGCTTTGAAAGACGCACTAGGCTACTAAAAGGTATTTTCAGCAGAAGCAACCAAAGCTCAGTTTCCCATAGGATGCTGAGTAATATGTCAAGACGTAAGCCGCCAAGGTGTCAACAAAGGGTTGTGGAAACTAATATCCGGACTTTAATCACACGGTGTCTCTGCGTGAGCGCCAACGAGTGTGTTGCGACCCACGCTGGTGTCGGGGCTGCAGCGTGGCGCTAGTGTAAGTTCCCAGGATGCTAAGAGGATGAAAGGAAAGCAGAGAGCAGGTATGACTTCACTGCTAAATCATCCATTCAGGGTATTTTTGACCATCACAGGCGTCATCGCTGCAGTTGGTCTGTGTGAGAGTGTATTTGTGTGTGTTCCACATCCCAGCTGAGAAGGCCAGTTTCCGGTCTCGACAGGGTGTGGGTGTGATAGTGTGTGTGTGATAGTGTGTGTGTGTGTGTGTGTGTGTGTGTGATAGTGTGTGTGTGATAGTGTGCGTGTGTGTGTGTGTGTGTGTGTGTGTGTGTGTGTGTGTGTGTGTGTGTGTGTGTGTGTGTGTGTGTGTGTGTGTGTGTGTGTGTGTGTGTGTGTGTGTGTGCCTTCTCAACTAAAACAATGGATGACAGTTCTCCTTAATTTGAGGAAGCACGAGCAGTGATTTAAAGTTCATTCACTTTACTTCCGGCGTTGGCAGCTAATGTTTGCATTTGATCATAAAACCTGAGATGCAGAATTGTACGATCAGGTCTGCTGCACAATAATTCCCTAATTAATGAAGGAATGAGTCACAAATAGAGCAGGTTCAATGTTTCTGTCTGTTTCTGTTAACAGACAGTGAAACCGAATTAATCAACAATAATAATAGTTCGCATTTGCTTCTTATGACCAGTTTTGCTGAGAAATTGTGAATATTTTCCCTTTAGAACCAATATATATTTAAAAAAAGAAGATTCATACCACTGGGAACCCGTTAGCATAGCATAGCATGAATTCTACCTATGAGCACCTCTCTAAAACACACTAATTAACACATTACTTAATAATACATGTCAATGTTGATCCTACCTACATAATTATCTAATAGTAGTCGTAAAAGTCAATAAACACTTTTATTGCAGTCGGCTCCTTTATAGCCTCCAACTTCTTCCGCTCCTGTCTGCAGAGGCTTTAATCAAAACATTCAGGGCTCGAGTAGAAAATAACCCGCTGCTGGCACATCCCCTCCTCCGGTTACAAGCGACCCGCTGCCCGTCAGTGAGCGGACAAAACGTCTGATGTGGCAGCTTTGATGAACTCAACCCTTCAACCCATCGGACAAGTGTTCCTTCGCTTTTGGCTCGTCGTTTTGTTTTGCTTTTGTTTGGCCGAAAACAGCGCAGCGACTCTCATCTTACATGCTTGAGTCGGTCGTACACCGCCATGAAACAGCGGATGTGACCTAAATGAGCGCCACGTAAAAGAAGGACATGTAGAAGGTCAGACATGTAGAAGGTCAGACATGTAGCACACCGACGACACGCATGAACCGCTCAGGACTCTTCTTTTTTTTTAATTCTTCTTCAGCCCAGGAACAATTGTGTCAGTTTCCCGTTGCTGTGTTCTGTGGTTTAATTCTTAAAAGGGTCTATTGGTTGACAAATGCCATTCGCTCCCACTCTGAGGGGAAAGCTGCATGTTTGGAGCCCCTGCAGAATGTGCCGATCCAGCACAAATCCTCTATTAGGAAAACAGTTGCTGTAAGGCCAACCACAAGCATCCGGGCAATTCTCTCTCTCTCTCTCTCTCTCTCTCTCTCTCTCTCTCTCTCTCTCTCTCTCTCTGGTGTCAGCATTTCCAGTTGGATCAGCTGACTGATATGCATCCCCTGTTTCCTTTCCTCTGTGTGTGTGTGTGTGTGTGTGTGTGTGTGTGTGTGTGTGTGTGTGTGTGTGTGTGTGTGTGTGTGTGTGTGTGTGTGTGTGTGTGTGTGTGTGTGTGTGTGTGTGTGTGTGTGTGTGTGTGTGTGTGTGTGTGTGTGTGTGGAGGAGAAAGGTGAAGGCAATAGCATGCAAACAGTAGCATTGACAAAGCATCTCTGTTTTCATGATGAGGCCACCAGAACAGGATGAGAGTGAAGGAGGAGCCCTGAGGGCCACAGTAGAGTAATCACAGGGGTTCAGTCATTTGGATTGCCTATAGAAGGAGATTACTCTTGAAAGGCTTTGGTGTGCTTCAAAGAAGGATATCGCTGCATATCTTAACACTTTGTTTGTCGGGACGGATCGTGGAGGAGACTGCGTCCTCAATATCTTGAAATGTTGGAAGTAGGAGTGTCCCAGCGAGGGTACGGGGTCCTCAAATTAGGAAGCTTTCTCTGATGTAAGAATTGAAGGAAAGGAGTAGAGAAGCTGAAATAAAATGAGGTTGGGAGAGACAACGGAACAAAGAGAGAGAGAGAAGGAATGCTGCTGGGAGGAAATGATGAGGAGGAAAGCAATAAGACAGAGATGGAGGTTAAAGGAGGCTGGAAGCTGAGAGACGGGCAGGAAGGGAGCGTAAAAAAAAGGCGAAATTGAGGAAAGAGAGAGGAGTAACAGATGAGAGAATGTGTCCCAGATCCAGGGTGTGTGTGTGTGTGTGTGTGTGTGTGTGTGTGTGTGTGTGTGTGTGTGTGTGTGTGTGTGTGTGTGTGTTTGCTAGAATGGGTTGTGTTGCAGAGATCTTGGCTGCTGTCAAGCTAAGGGACTCCCAGAGGAAGCCAGTCCTTGTTCAGTTTACAGTGAATGATTCCCTTCCTGCCCTGCACAGCCCTGCAGGCCAATGTGTGTGTGTGTGTGCGTGTGTAGGATGGCCTGGTGGAAAGAAGGCGAGAGACTGTCCTGTTAATGGGAGGTCAGAGGTCGCGTAATAATCGCTGTTTGTCCATTAACGGCCATGTTTTTTCTCCACGTGGAACTTAATTTGTGGACAAATGAGATATAAATAAATATAATGCTACTGTAAATCGTGTTGTATATTGTATTATGTGATATGTTACAGGGTTACTTACTGTCAAATAAACACAATGGGGTAAAGAGGTCAGTATGTCACATAGAAACCACACGTATACTGTAATACTTGCTGACACATTTGCAGGTCAAATAGTCACAGAGTGCTGATACTTCACTGATAGCTGAGAATCTACAAGTTAATGAAATATTATCTTAAAACAAAGGGGATGGAAATCCAGCTCTGATCCGACATTTAGGGGTCAGGGTCATCAGAAATTAATTTGGGAGTTGATATATTGGTAAAATGTAGAACTATTGAAATAGTAATTGGTCACACTCTTAATAATCCCTGGCAACTCCGTTTAAAAACCCAACAACAACGTGGAACTTGTTGGAGCAATGAATCCGCTCCAGTCCTCCCAAACATCTGAAACTAAGTTCCAGTGTTTCCTCCAGGACCTTTTTCCTGGCACAGCGGCCGCCAACAGCGTCTCAGGCCATGTTCTGTTTCAGCCGTTACACATTATGAATGGATTAGACGAAGAATGCCATTGCTTTCTGAAAAATGCGGTGCAAAATACTTGATCGGGGTGAACGGAGGTCGGCCTCTGCGTCGGGCTGGTGTCAGAAAGCTTGCAAAGAGGTTGTTCTTAATGAACTTGTCTGACATTAATGCCACGTTACGTGACCTTAGTCCTGAGCTGCATCCAATGAGAGTGCAAGACACTTGTTGAGGTTAAACCTGGCGGAGGGGACGGCTCGCTTAGATACATGTGTGATCCGTGTGTTTCCTTTGCAGCTGTTGTTGTTGTTGTTGTTGTTGTTGTACCTGGGGTGTTTTGCATGAATGAAAACACTGTAAATAATCTAGATAGGGACGTAGTTCCCACTAACTTCTCGCATATGTTTTCGTGATCAAATATAGTTTGGATGTCATTAATAAAATGTATAGCAATCAGGCAAGTACAGGAAGTTGGCAATGGATGTTTGGTCAGTGTCTTGTTACTTTGATGCGATATAAATCTAAATAAATAAATAAATGTCATAATGTATTTTATTGTAGCAAAATGTTTGGCTGCCTGGATTATGAAACTGTATTTGTTAATTTAAAGTTCAATTAAAACAAAGATTCAGATTTAACTATTTTCATTCATGATTTATTTTTACTGAGATTATGCGTAATGATAATAAAACCGAGACGTTTTGAAACCCTTGTTGCCACAGAGCGAAGCACCACCGAACCTAAAGCAATGCTGCCATCTTGTGGCCAAACATGATACTTTCTAATGTTTGTGGCGAGGAGGAACGCGTCTCTGGTAAAACACCTGCAATAGTGTAATTTGTTAATAAAAACAGATGTTCACAGGCAATGCCAAACACACACACACACACACACACACACACACACACACACACACACACACACACACACACACACACGTGTTTTGAATCAGACTTAAAATCACTGCTTGTGCTTCTTCAAATATGGGAGAACTCATTAGTAAGAAATGTATTGGACACTGTTCCTTTAAAGATATGCATGAACTCATATAAACCTTTTACCAATTAAGGAAGAACAACAATCCTTATTCCAGCAAATCAAACGCACATTTATTCAATTTTTATGCATTTCATACACATAAGAACACTTAATACAATATGTATTACTTAAATAAAAAAGGTGATCATATTACCTTCATCTATGTATAAATTATACATTTAAAAAAATGTCCATTACAACTTTCAGCAATATTAAATTGTATTAGGAATAAAACATTTAAAAAAATAAATATTCACAAATGTAAATGAACAGAGTATGATGTGTGTTTCAACCTTAAAGAAACATGGGAACAGAAATAAGTGAGTCATTTTACTTCACAAAATGAAACTTTTTTGTGGTCCAGGACAGAATCTTTGACCGTTGGGTGTCACCGGGATACAGTTACATTCTTCTTCGGTTCCACTTAACTTAATAACCTCACTGGTTACAGAAACAGTTTCCACATCTACCTTGAAGGCACATAAGACCAATAAAATCACACCAATGCTAACTGTTGTCGTGGCTAACCCTTTCATGAACAATGGTGCTTCTTTTTTCCAACATGTTCAAAGTGTGTTTTCAGTTTAAAATGATCTAAATTTGCTGACATTCAACACACAAGTGTTTCCAGAGGCAGGCTTGAGCAGACTCAAACGCGTGACTAATGAGATTGTCACTTCCATCGTGCACCACCGCGTACCATCGAGCAAGCATATGAAATACATATATTACTGCTATTACTGCCTTCACCGACTCCGTTGGAGTTTGAATCCCACGCCAGATGTTTGGCTCTTTTATGTTTACTGCCTTGTTGGTTTGCTTCGTGCCAGACGTGATCAATTGTGAAACTATTTCTGCCTGTTGCTGTCTTCCAGCAGTGGTATTTCATGCTAGCTTTCAAAGTGAACAGCCGTTTATCAAAGCTGACACGCACTGATATCGCACACAGAGAGAGGCTGCTTATGTGCTCATAGGCAGAAAAGAATTCTGGATATTAGTGTATATGTGATGATCACATGAGCTGGAATCACATATTCCCTCAATGAACATTCAGGTTATTCATGTTGAAAGTGTAAAATCAGCATTAAGTGTTTGCTTCAGGGCTTTTTCCGCCCTCTCGTACTGATTTGACCTTTAAATCGGAAACTTTACCTGGCGTAAAACACTCGTTTTACACGCCGCCCGCAGGCCTTGGCAGGAAAAAGACGGCCTTCTGACCCTGGTGGGTGTCCGGTCCTGCTTTGGGTTTGCCGTTCCTCTTCAGCCCCACATACCAGCTGTACTTCTGAGAGCGATATGTGTTGTAGTGGTTTTCTTCGTACTTCTCCAGGAAGTAACACTCATCGTTCAGCGCTTGCTGACATGAGAAGAAGATAATAGGGGAGAAAAAGAAACGTTTCACTGCGAGTCTTCTCATTCGTCCTGTAGATGCATTTAGTTGGACACGCATAGCAACAGAACAGAATAAATAATGTCTTAAAGTGCTCAATAATAGAAATAAGTATCATAATACATCTGTTATTACCTTAATAGCTTGTGTTACTCATGTGTTATTTTATACATCCCACTGACAAATTATTGCTCACGGTGATTTATATTTTGCACCTGGTCACCCTTTGGCTCTGGGACTTTCCAGAGTTTTGCACTTGTGGAAAAATAATCCAGTTTATTGCAAAACTGTAGGAATTATCTTAAACTGCCAAACTCAAAAGTATTATGTGATTTTGACGAAGGTAGCCCCGAATGAAACAACTCCTCCAACTTTTGGGTCACATTTAATCTTTCCTTTTCAAATTAGTCAAATAAATAAGTCATTTTGTCCAAAAACTCACTGATCCATAGAGGCGTCCGTTCCTGTTCATGGCCAGGTAGCGTCCGGTCATCTCGCCCTTGATGACCACGACTCCTACGCTCACAGCCTTCAGCCTGAGGACGTCTGCAACCCAAAAATATGACACAGGCCTTTTCCAAAGGACACAGTGGAAGATAAACATACCTAAACACAACGTAACGCTCATTTTTCTCCTGAAATACATATTTGCTCAGCATTTTTCAGGGAAAGCAGGCCCCGTCTTCTGAATGTGTACACAGGGCAAGCAGGGATGTTTACAGATCTGAGACCGATTAAATACCTTCTCGAGAGGCCTCTAACACACACTTGTGAGTCTTAATAATCCTCCATTTACACGAGGCCAGGGATCAGGTTTCTACCCAAACGTTGACCTCTTTTCTTTTGTTTATCATCATTTTAAAAAGAGGTTTAATCAACTTTCAAATATGTTTTGAGTCCAGATAGATATGTTAATATTTGCTATAGAAAGAAAGAAAAACAGATTTCTCCCTCACCGTAGGAGTCGTTCTCCTGCCTGCCACCGATCACAGTCCCATCTGCTAAAATCCTCAGGTGATATCCTCCGTTCTGGCTGTACAGTCTGCTCAGGGTCCGCTGCTCCGGTCTGGACGTGTCCAGAGACCCGGGTCCGAAAGGCAGCAGGGTCACGTCCCCCTCAGACATCCTGCTGAGGGTTTGAGGCTTGGATGAGGCAGAGTGGTGCCCCTGTGTCTGCAACGTCACACCAGACCCCCCGTGTTCACCGCTCATGCCTCCCGGACGGCGTCTGAGACACGAGAGAAAACAGGGAGACAACGCCGCCTTCATGGTGGGATCACAGGGAAATGCTCGCCTCCCTCGACCACGTTCTCCCTCTCTCTGCGTCTCTGTTTCACTCTGTCAACCTTTTAAGGCAACCTTCTCTTTTTTTCCCCTTTCTTTCTTTTTTTTTTATTGAAGTGATGAAACCAGACTGGGAATCAGATCTGGATGGAGGCCAGATGGAGCCGACCAACATGATCAAACTTGTTTTCTGACTTAACATCACTTTGATTCGTTGTTTCTGGGAAATTCTTTCCAGATGGGAGTGATGTAACATTCACCTGAGAGCGGTGCAACGGCGAGACAACAATAACATGGTGAAGGGCTGTGGTTTTACTCTGTGCTGGAAATCAGCTACGTTTTAACAGGCAGACAAATCCCCGGCAGACAAACACTTTAAATCATTTCCGCTAGAGGAAAAAGAAAGCATCCAGCCCTGTCTGTCCTACCCCTTGGACTGTCTCCCTTCGAAGAGCTTATCCACACAAAAAAAAGCCACAATGTTGGTGTAACTGCAATATCCTGAAGAGGAAGAGATCCCAGAGCAGCAGTGGCTGTCATAAAAGCCTGTCTTTTCAAATGGGGAAAGTAGCAGGGAAGCTGTAAAGGACCCAGCCAAGCAGTGGTACAACTCTGGCCAGGGTTGGCATTTGTAGCCAGGAGATAGAGTGCAATAGAGTCCAGGCTAGCCCACATCTGGAAGGACAGAGAGAAACAGAGGGGGGGAGAAAAGCGAAAGACAGAACGGTGCAAAGCCACAAGAGGAATGTAAGGCCTACCCACTGCCAGACGTGTTTCCTAAGACCAGGACCCGGAGAGGAATGCTGTGTGAGGGGATATGAGGAGTTAGTTTCTGTCCACATGGACCTTCAGACGGAGCCGCCGGTGGAGGATGACGTCAAAGGGTCCGAGTGTTGACCGAGGCAGAGGGCCGGTGGGAGGAGAGACTGAATCTGTGTGCTCAGACTGCTTAACATCATCAACCCAGTTCAGCGTTGGGAATCAAATATTGCTGTTTCACGACAAAGTCAGGACGGACGGATGCTGAGCAAAGAGTTTGATGTGTAACACAAACACACACGAGCCACATCTGTATGAAGTGTCAGGTGATCAGGAACACAAACAACAAGCATCCACTGACCCAGGGAGTCGGTAGCCTACCTGTGAGAAAGTCATGTGACACTTCCCCGGATGAGCCAGCATGTCCTCTTCTTGCCTCTTTTTCTTTCTATTTTTTTTAAACTGGAGTTTGGGTCAAACCAGCAACCGTTTGTGCAAAATCTCCCTCCAGCAGGGAAGTGGAGACTTAAGGGAGCATGTCTGTATTTGTACCGTATCTACCCCCCTCTTACAACGTCAGAGGACTCATTTTAACAGGCCAACGTCAGGACTAAAATTACCACACTAGAAGAGAGACAGAGACAGAGAGAGAGAGACTTAGACAGGGTGACGCAAGTGTCCAGGCCATAGGGATCCAGTCGGGGCTGCCTGTCTGGCTGAGCGCTGATACATTCTCACGGCGGTGTCCTCCTGCAGACACTGGTGAGCAACACAGTATAAACATTTATACAAGAAGGACGGTGACTTGAGTTTCCACAGTTCCTCTTCCAGGAGGCCAGTAGCTCTGCAGCCTGGACCAGGTCTCGTGCTCGGATGCTCAGGATGACGGGACTCGCTTCACATTCCTGCAAAGTTAAAAATGTGGGTGGGGTGTTGACATTTCTCAAAATGGTGGAAATGGCTTCTTAGGACGCAGCAATCTCAGGATCTATTTTTTGCACGCGTCTGCCTCACACTTGCACGACAGTAAGCAGCAGTGGAGTGCAGGCTGGCTGAATTATTCACGGTGCTGGGCGTCTTCTTCCAACGGCTACTTGGAGCTCTGACTCTGTATAATTTATTCCCTTTCAGTGCGTCTGCATTTCAAAACCACTCAGTCTTTTTTCAGAGCTGTAAGAGACGAACGTCTATGGAGAGAATGTGCAGCAAAAAGTAGAAAAGAAAGAGTGATCACACTGCCAAAAAGTGGAGAGCCTGACCTACATTTGTCTCTCACCTGTTCAGCGCTGAGCTTCTTCTGCTTGGTGGAAAGAGCTGTTTTACCTCTTTAGACCAGCAGATGGCAGAATAGGTCAATTTAAGTGCAAAAAAAATGAAATGCATTGCATTTTGTACACAACTTTATTCCAAACTGTCAAAACAATTGTGTAGAGTGTAAACAAAGGAAATGAGTTGGCTATAGGTAAAAAAGTAAAAATGATCTGTTGTTAGGGAGCTTTGAGACACCGCCTCACTATTAAGGTGAAAAACACTTTTATAGTAGCCTATATGCTACACAGACACCTCAGACTCTGACATTTCTTAATGTTCACCAACTATCACCCTACAAAACAGACTCGTTGTTATTATTGTAGTGTTTATTATAGCAGGTTTAATGCTTGTGGTGAATAGTGCTGTAAAAGGAGCTTCCAGCAGGTGAAGCCCCTCCAGCTCCATTCATCTTAATGGGACCAACGTTGACCTGAGGAGGTTGGTGATGTACTTTGTTTGTCTGTAATGGATGTTGTGATTGCATATAACTAATTAATATATAATTACACTGTATATCTGTAGTAGGAGTGTCCTCGACCAAAGTCTTAAACGATGATTTAATCCATTTTTGTTGATCAAAACCATCAGAATCAGCTTTAATAATAAATAAATGATATACATTTTTTTTTTAATATTCAAAGATGCTTTACATGAGATGCAGGACAAAAACAGAACACAAAAATACTCAGACAAACAAAATATAGAAACACATATATGACATTTGGGAGTTTGACGGTCATGGAGACGCAGTGTGATTTTTGGGTTTTGAGTTGAAGCTTTATTTGCCAATTATGTTTAACACACAAGCAATTTCCCTCAATGCACCTCCACACATCACAGGAATTCACTCTGCATATCTAGAGGAGACAAATCGCTCCAACAATAACTAAACTTATTGCAGGATATTGTCCTCAGAAATGAATGCCAACTAGACGGGACCAGTGTCCTGTTTTTCAGTGTCTCTGGATGTCTTTGAGCAGAAGGAAATCCTCTGACTCACCGTAGAGGAAGCACTTCTGGCTGAGAATATGACACAAGCGGCTGCGTGACCTTCTGTGGGATGAAAAGGGGAGAGACGGTCATGAAATACTGGATGGGAGGAAAATTAATCAGCACTATAGGGGGAGGGAGATTGGTGTGACGGGTGAACCTCCTGATCCTACCAGACCCTTAAAGCTGCAGATGTATTTTAGATTTAAGTCGAGAATTCAAGCTTTCCTAAATGTCGGTCTGAACTCCAAGCAATATAAAAAGATGGAACATAAAGGCATGCTATTTCCCCCCCATGTCATATAATAGATAAATACAGTAAATGCGAGATTGTTCATTAAGGTGCTGTGAGTTTTAACCTGAGGACGGTACTGGAGCTGTGAAGGGCCGAAGAAGACAGCTTGAAAGCTGATATTTGCGTTGTGTGTCTAAAGAGGAAATGGAAATATGGAGACATATTTTTAGCTGTCGACAATCGTGTTACGGTTCTCTCAACAGGAAGCCTTCTGTGGGAGGAGAGGTTGATGCAGAGGATGAAATTAGACGAGACAAACCTAATTAACAGCATCTTGATGGCCATAAAGCTTCTTAGCAGCGATAGACTAAAACCCACCGCCTTTCTCATTCACTGGTGTGAATGGAAATTCTTATTGTTTTTACTTAACCCCTTAAGAAACTTTATACTGTAATTAATGTACTCGCCGGCCTTGCAGACTTGGTTAATGTTATAGGAATGGAGACCTTTATTTTCTTTCAGTAACAGAACATGAGCTCATAGAGGTTATCCTAGGGTGTGATGGCAAAATGACAGACTCAAATTTTGAGAAGCTATGGCTTCTGAAAAAAGGATGATTTCCATTTAAGTCACAGCACGTAATCTTTCAGCATGTCAAATCAAAACCTGTGTTCTGTTTCAGAAAATAAATTCTTCTTTAAAGTGTGCCATATTGTTCTATTTTATAATCTTAACAGTGATTTTGTGAGACTATCACGTTTTGATATTTATAGCTAATGTCATATTTTTATTTACAATACCTGACTATGAACTGGTTCTGGTTCTTGTTGTGCTGGCCTTCCACATCTAAGACTTCATACACAAACAACAGACTTCCTGTCAGTGGCTATCTCTACACCACACTGTGACAGATGGAGAAATGAGCAGACGACCAGATGCTGTGCTTTTTAGAGGAAGTAGCGTGCCTAAATCTGACAGACAATAACCGCAAACACATATCAGTGACATGCATGTACTACTTATAATAATAATACAATTTTAAAAACGTGTCATAATTTGAAATGTAAGGCAGCAGTCAGCAACTACAATAGCATCAAGTTAGTGTAAAGCAGATTCAGTAGGTTTTCAGGCTATTTTCCTGCAGAAATACGTTGTTTGTGTCTTTCTCCTCTCCTGTCCTCAAATAAAAAAAGCCTAACCTATTTTTCAATATGCTGGTTGATATGTACAGTATATGTGAAGCAGAATACATTTCAGTTGTAGTGCCGCGTCGCGCCAGAAGGGGGCAGCAGAGAGTGCTGGCGGCTTTAATCCAGGCAGATCCCGCCGCACAGAAATTCCCCGCTCTGGTTGAAATGACATCAGCGTCTCCGCCCACCAGCCAGGCTCCCAGCCCGCTGCTGCCTCAAAGGTCGTCTATGCTCGGTAAGATGTCATACGCGTCATTTGCCTTGCATGCACTTTTTTTTTTTTTTACTGTGCTAGGGATCCCCCATATTATGATGTTAATCCATTATTTCCCACAAATGACATTAAACACTCAAACTAGCGATCTTGGCTGATTTATGTCTGCAGCTTTCTTGATTGTTGCACTTCCGCTCCACCAAGGATGCAATCAAAGCTGTGCACATACTGTATGTGTGACCTTCTTGTATGTAAAGTATTAGTTTAGAAAACACAATTACTATTCTGTCTGCTCACTGCTAAGGGTTGTTAGGGCTTTAGGAGGTTATGTTTGTGTAGGAGTTACAGGTGACCTCATGAATGCAAACACTCCTAGAGGATACATTCTCATGACCCTGTTGACCTCCTGACCTTTCATCTCAGGCCATCAGGTCAAAATTTTCCCAACCTTTATCACCAAATATCCCCAACTAATACCATTCCTGTCAGCCGCAGTTATGCTTTGTGTTTTTGGTGCCAGCTAATTAAACGTTAGCATGGCTAAGAGGCTAATATCACCTGCTGATAGCAATGCTACTGTAACCATTTCAGCATGCTGATGTTGAGGATCTTTCACGTGGAGGAACCTTTCGAAGAAGGCCTCATTATAATGCAAACTTCATCACTTAATAGGATGCAGCAGGCAAAACCCTTTCCACGAACGTTTCCCAGAAACCGGATCGGAGTGAGCCCTCTTCCTGCGTCTCTGTTTTGGAGTCGCCGCAGGGCCCGCCCCCGCCCACCAAAGAAGGGGGTCAGCGCTCCAGTCCGGCCATGTGATTGGCCGAGAGGGCCGTCGGTCGCGGGATTATCCGCGTCCGGGTAGGTCGGTGACGGTTCCGCAGCGCTGAGCCGAGCGTGGCCGTGTGGAGGAGGAAAGCACAGCGCATTCAAACAACCGCCCAGCGAAGACGCCGCATTCACGAGGCTCCACTTCGGTTTCTGCTCCTCCCTCCCTCCCTCCTCGCCCCGGGCTTCACTCCGGTCCGGTCCGGTCCACAATAAGCTGGTGGAGAGGAATGCAGTTTACCTGAGCTTCTTCTTCTTCTTCTTACAAGCCCAACACACACTTCCACCCTGCTGTGACTTCTTTTTGTCATTTTACATTTCATTATAACTGCATGCCGCGTCGGAGCGCTGCGGAGGGAACCGGGAGGACTCCCGCTCGGGTCAGCTGGAGCGTCTGCTTGTAAATACGGGAACGCCAGGTTATGTAGGTAGCTGTCGGATGCATCTCCGCCCCGTTGTTTACATGCAGTAATTGGATTTCCAGAAGCAGCAGCAGGAGTAGTAGACCAGGGCTTCCCTCCTCCTCCTCCTCCTCCTCCTCTTACTATCCCCTGCTTCTTCTGTACGGAGCTTTTTTTTATTCTGCCGGGTTGAGTCGAGGCCAGCGGTGCTGCTGAGACAAGAAGATGGGACTACCTGCCCTGGAGTTCAGCGACTGCTACCTGGACAGCCCGCAGTTCAGGGAGAGGCTGAAGTCCCACGAGCTGGAGCTGGACAAGACCAACAAGTTCATCAAGGAGCTGATCAAGGACGGCAAGGCGCTGATCCAGGCTCTGAAATGTAAGTGTGTGTGTGTGTGTGTGTGTGTGTGTGTGTGTGTGTGTGTGTGTGTGTGTGTGTGTGTGTGTGTGTCTGTGTGTGTGTGTGAGTGTGTGTGTGTCTGTGTGTGTGTGTGAGTGTGTGTGTGTGTCTGTGTGTGTGTGACATTCATGTTCATAACAAACATACATCTGTTTTGGTGCATGTGGTTTTGTCAGAATGAGGACAAGGAGGGTTTGATGATGCCTTCAGGTGCATGCACGTGAAAGAGACCGCTGTGGAAGTCTCGGTTACATTGTTATTACATGAAAAGCTGTGTGTGTGTGTGTGTGCGTGTGTGTGTGTGTGTGTCTGTGTGTGTGTGTGTGTTACTGATGCAGCACCTATTCAGAAGTAAAGAGGCATGGTGGGTGAGTTTGAGTGAGCCCTGAAGCTGTCACCATGTTTGTTGCCACCAGTTTACATTATAAGGCCTTAATAGAGAAAGGGAGCATGTGCTGTAGTTTTACTGACACTGATACGGTGATAAAGTGTGTGATGTTGTTTTTAGTGATGATAAAGTGACTACAAGTTCTCTTCTTTTTTAGTTTTTTAATAATGACAGGCGTGCACCAGGGTTATGGGTGGACACGTGTATGTAAGACTGCCATTAAGGTAGTTTGGAGTTGAGTTTTGTTCTAGTTAGGGATCCAAAAAGGGTGCGGGACTGGATCTTTTGAGCGAGATGTTTTACATTAATGTTGGGAACTTTTCACGTGTTTCCCCTAAGTTGAGTTTCAGAGTTGGAATGGCCTTTTAATTGGCCAGGGTTCCTCCTCTGGCTCTCATTTTACCTGCACACAGTTTCAAAAAATCATGTTGGCGAAAAAGCAAACATGTAACTTGTGCAACCAAGCAGGTGATAAAATATATATACAAAATATACAGTTCTTCGTAGGGTTTTCTGCTTTGCTTACCTGATCCATTATTTACAGTGTTGGCGGTCTGCACGCTCCCAATCTGGTGAAACAGACCGGTCTACCAGCAATGACCCTCTATGCCCTCTTCAAGGTCACCAGTCTCCATTGACAAAACCAGTCATTTTACATGGCAGAACTGGGGAGTTGCTTTTCTACTGCTGCCTCAATCAGTGTGTTTGTTTGTGTTCTTTTGAACCTAATCTCAAGCTGTAAAGACCAAAGTAACACATCACACATAACATATCAAGGCAGCGGTGAATCAGAAACTCCGTTGGCTTTGAGAAAAGCAGAACAGTTTCAGTTCCCTGTCAGAAAGAGCGGCACTAAGGCTGATATAGGGCTGTTCTTAGTTGACTAACGGGGGATTTTGTTGACTAATCCACTAGTTGATTTAATCAAAAGATTAAAGAGTTTCTCCACAAAGAATCACACAAAAGCCCCGTTTTAAATCTTGTTTACCAGCGACGTGCTCATCATTTCCTCAAGTTTCTTGTGGAAAAAAGCATTAAAAACGACAAATTGAGTAAAGGAATGTTGTTTGCGGCTTCCCATGAACTGATATTGATTCTTTATTCATTTTTTAATTAGGTAGAAGTTTCTTTTAAGTGGCTAAAAAAATGTGTTTATGACATTGTGCTGATACTCTTGTCTGTTTCTCCAAACTTTAATCCAAAAAGCACAAAACTAATAGATGTCTAATGAATGAATGAATAGGAAACCCTGAGAATATGATGCCACTTCCTTACATCGACCAGGTCTCCCATTAGCACACATTCTGTTGGGATATGATGGAGACGTTATCACACGGCCTCTCTTACCAAATAGAGTTGTGAAAAGTAGAAATAAAGAGACGTTGTTCGATGAGAAGTCCTGAAAATAAAAAAATAAAAACGACTTGGTGGTGGATTTGTGGCGTCACGCGGCCTGAGCGGCGGTTCGAAAGTGGTCAGATGATAAGAGGTTGAATTTATGTGCAGCGGTTTCAACTCTTTTGTGTTAAATGTGTATGAGTTTGCGCTCCTGACGCTGTGGAAGTATGATTGTGCTTCGGTGTATAGAGTATTATATACACACGGACACATCCTGGAAAGTCCGGCCTGCTGGTTCACCTGAACCTTCCCCCCCGTGTAGCTCATTCCTCGCTACAAAGCTGGGTCAGCTGACGCTATAAAGACGAGTCTGCTCTGGTCCGGTGGTGAGATCTAGAAATCAAAGAGCCCGGCTCGCCATTGTAGCAGCTGGTGACAAAGAGCACGTCTGCAGATTTTTCCTTGTTAATCTTTTTTATACCTGCGCTGCAAAGTGTTGTTGCCCTTTGTCGGCACATGTGATGGATCAGTTGTGAAAAGGTCTTTTTCTGAAAGCACTTTGAAGTCCTCTGTGCAGAAGCCTTTCTCTCCAACGCACCTCCACCTCGTCAGCTGTTCCCCAGGCGTTAGGGTGCTTTGTTAGTCATTAATGACCGGAGAAAGTCAAACATTCACAACACGCTTCTCAGAATTTTTGCCGTTGTGGACGTTCCATGATGTATCAGGTGACAGAGACTGTTGTGACCATACAAGATTTTTATTTACACTTTACACCAACTCATCTGTGGAGACGGTTTCTATACATAAATAAGTGCAGAAAGCATGGGGGAAATGGCATAAAATAAACCTCTGGGGCTGAATATAATGTATAGTAATCAAATGAAAGTAACATGAAATGGTAAAATGTTGCTTAACATATCTTAATAAAATTAATATGTGATAATGATGCATGTGTGATAAGATAGCCTCTTCTTCTTCTTCTCTCGCTCTTAGAGGAATACAGGAGGGTTCACTCTTGCAATCACTCTTGCAATTGACAGCAGCTTTATCCCGTTTGTGGGCGTCAAACTGATTTGTGTAGCAATTCAACATGTAGACACACACACACACACACACACACACACACACACACACACACACACACACACACACACACACACACACTGTGTTTCACTGTAGACTTTGAAAAGCAAAAGTCTGCCTTGAATAAATACTTTGAGACACATCTGCCAAACTAAGATGACACACACACACACACACACACACACACACACACACACACACACACACACACACACACACACACACACACACACACACGTGTGTGTTAGCCAGATGTCATTTAAGTGCAGCTCCAGCTAGTCATTACAGGGCCTGTAGAAATGTTGGGCCCTCTGCTCCACCTCTAACATGACACGAGGCTCAATCAGCCAACCAAACCCTAATTAGATCCACCGTGTTTTGGCAGTTTGTGTGACACAGACGTGACGTTGCCATGTTTGCAGCGGAGAGCGGAGGATATTCTGGAAGTTTGGCTCAGGAGAGTGTGTTGCCTGTCAGCTGTTGAAGGTGTCTGAGGGGGATGCTTCCCTCCCTTTTTCTTTGCTGTATAAATCACCATCAGCAGTATGTAATGTTGCAGCAAGCAATATGTCTAATACATTCTGGGCAAAACTCCAGAATTGTTATTATTTATTTGACTTTTTGGCATGAAAATGGATACAATACACACATCAGTTCATAAAACATCTTAACAGTTCAACCAAGAGTCAAACAGTCCAGCAGGAATCTGTCAGTCAGTAGATCATTGACCCCCCCCCCCCAAAAAAAATAAAATCAACAAAAATCAATTGAACAATCCACAATTGCAGCATTAAAACAATGCTAGAACCTGTAACTGTACACACCCAGTGCCCATTATTACCATGGCGACCCGGGGCTTAGCTGTCATGGACTAGAGTTTCACAATGAGGTCATCTTCCGCTGCTCTGACAGCGCTGCTTCCTGGATTAAGACATGTTAGAATCAAAATGTCAGGCACACACACACACACACACACACACACACACACACACACACACACACACACACACACACACACGTTTTACAGTCAAACTATGACATATCTTTCTGTCATAGATATTTTTCTCAAGCATTAAAAAGAGGTTTAAGGGGCCGGATGCTGAAACATGAGAGAGCTCAGTTAGTTAGAGCCCCCTGTTGTGTTGTGTTGTGTTGTGTCGTGTTGTGTTGTGTGTGTGTGTGTGTGTGTGTGTGTGTGTGTGTGTGTGTGTGTGTGGTTTTACATTTGTCCTCTTTCCTTGAGAAGAATTGATCTGGACTAGTGACCTCATTGTGCTCTATGAATAATGTATATATATATATATATATATACCGGTATATATATATATATATAGTCGACTTTGCAATCTGAGAGTGTCTCCTGACCTTCGCCGAGCTGAGGAGACGATGCTGTTTGACGGCGGGTTAACATGCCGGGAGGACAGACGCACTGCAACGTGACGAAGGAGTAAACGGTGGACGTCCGTGGAAAGCGATGCGTGCTTTAACACATCATTTGTCAAAATGTTTTGAAACGCCCCGTCTCAACTTGGCACTCAAAGCAGAAGAATGTCAACGTATGAGCTACTAGTTGACTACTTGTGTATTATGTCTAGATTTGGTTAAAACTTGTGAAAAGGGCTTTATAAGGGTTTATTCAAGCAGAAAAACAGTTTCCCGGCGGGGACGTCTGCCTCTGGTGTAGTTTGAACTAAATGTGCAGGCTAAACCATAACATTTTCAGCGGCTATTTTAGCCCTATGTAATTTTGCTGATTTAGCCAATAAAACAATGCCTTTAGCCCTTTGGGGAAATAGTTGATGCTGAAACTTTGAGAAACTAAAAAGGCTTAAACCGGCTGCCATGTGAAAATGACATTATGAAGTGGTCCTGCACTAAAAAGTACAGTATAAATATCAGAGGCCCGACCCTAAGAGTGCATGCATTGCTCAGGCACGTATGTGACGTTAGGTGCGGCTTGTTACCCGGTAAAAACAGCCCTCTGCCCCATTAGAGCCGCCTTGATAATAGGTTTGTTTTCTGGCTTCAAATTGAGCCAGTAACGGCCCCCAGTGACCTAACGTAGAAGCTATGAGAGCCTGTGTGTAAATGTCCTAGAGACGGAGGAGTGGGAGTTCCCTCCGACGGGCCGAGTGCACTGTTGCAATTCATATCTTCTTTCAATCTTCTTCCCTCTTTACCTTCTGTCTTTGTTTTTCTGCAGCCGCCCACTGCTGTAATGGCAGTCATTCAGTGGCTCAACTGTCAACCTCGCTGATAGATGAGGGTCTCACACACACACACACACACACACACACACACACACACACACACACCATAACTAATTCTCAATTATGGCCGATGGAGTCTTTTCTCAAAGGTCCAGAGCAAAGGAAGAGTATGTGCCAAGGGGCAAAAGAGAGAGTGTGTGAGAGATTGAGGAGGGGGGGTGTTGTGTTTGTCACAATGGCGTTTAAAAGCCGACATGGCCTTATTTTCTAGCCGTCTATAGAGGAGGAGAGCGACCGGGGTTGTGGGGAGAAGAAGAAGAAGAAGAAGGGGTAGAAGATGGAGGAGGAGAGAATCGGGGACAGAAAAGCGTAGACAGGGTGTGACTACGTGAAGGCATTCCTCCGCAGACGTCACATAGGAACAAAGAGGCGAGACGTGTGTGTGTGTGTGTGTGTGTGTGTCAGTGTGCTAAGTGAACATACTCATGCATGTGTGCGTGCATGTTGGCACTGCAGTGCAGCACAGTGGGGGCTGGGGGTCTTCCTCTGCTTGTGACGTAGCATGGAGGAGATGGAAATTAGGGCACGACTCAGCCCAGCTCTGGGGCTATTGTTGCCTCGCTTTTGTCAGGGCAGACTGTCTGACACACACACACACAGACACACACACAGACACACACACACACACACACACACACAGACACACACACACACACAAACACACACACACACACACACACACACACAGACACACACACACACAGTCGCTGACTTTTCATCAAAATCCTTAAAGAATCTGAAGAACACCAACACCCACATTTCGAGTTTTAACACATTTTTTGTGCAACTGATCATTTGTTGCAAAACACTGGATCACCAAAAGACAATGAAACTTAACGATTTGCAGCGCGCCACACCTTTTAGTTCTTTCACATCAGCATGTTGCGTCATACATGCCCGCACATGAACTTAGCTGTACTATTTACTCATAGGAGGATCATAGGCAAACGTATGTTTCGGCAAGAGGTTGCATTCATTACAAACAGCTATGTTGCTTGTTACGGCTTTAATTAATAGGCTCGTTTAAAATCCATCCAGATCATAAATCAGGTCACGACGTGTATTTAAAACGTACTTCTAAGAAAACAGATTTGTTGCAGAAATGTGTGTGTGGAGGCTGATATCCATAGATTGAAAACGTGCACAGCTCTTAACAATGGCCACAGAAGTAGATCTCCAGCCAGAGGGCCGCTTCATGCCATTAGCTGAATCTTTGATGTGGAGTTTTGGCTCTGGACTCCAGCTGGATTCAAGCTGGTAAATATTTTAGCTCTGGGGCTTATTTAGTTACACTGCCCAGCAGTGATACTCAGCCCCCTCGATGCACTGTGGCATTACTTACTTATGCCCACGGTTTAACTTTATGTCTTCATGCAGTCTTAGAGTCGTAATAGTTTGATTCATATGCAATGTGTGTTTTCCCACTGAGGCAAGAGAGGAGAACGTCGATATTTCATGTTAACATTGTAGAGATTTACAGTGTTAGGGCGAATATAAGGTGTCATCAGAGGAACTGAAAAGAGGAACTGCAACATAAAAAAAGATGTTGTTTTCACGTGGCATAGTTAGAAATACCCTTGAGAAATGCATTTATTAGAATTCAAAATGTTCACATTTTGGAGTACAGGAAACTGTTAAGAAGGAAGTGGGTTTCACACATTAATTTGGATCTGTGACAGCAGACTTACAGTCGACACGTACAGTGGATGCTTACAGGAGGCCGATTGCAGAACTGTAAATGGCATCTGCACCTTTGAACATGCAGACACACAGTTGACTCATACCGTACACCCGCGTGGATATTAATGATATTTTCCTTCCCTTGTGCATTTGGTATAAAGAAAGAAAAGCGAGACATGGTATCAAACGTCCATGGATGAGTCATTACAGGGGAATAAAATGTGTGTGTGTGTGTAACTTCACCTTGTGCTGCACCTTGTTCCACCTGACTGTGTGTACTTTGTGCAGCTGCTAGCAAGAAATGGCCGTCAATAAAAAGTTATAGAAATGTATGAAATAATATAAAAATGTCAGTATCGTCGTACTTGTATTGGTCTTTGTCTCGGGTCTTGGATGAAGAGGACCTGATTTATTTCAAGACCAGTTAGGACCCTACATTGGTCTTGGTCTTGGTCTTGACCTTGTCTCAACTCCTCGAAGTCTTGGTCTCAGTCTCGATACTTGGTCTTGGTCATGACATGGTGTAGGTGGTCTTGACTCGAGTGGGAAATGTTTCTGTAAAACCAGAATACTTGACATTTGGGGACGAGCATCATTTTGCCAGCTTTGATCACATGACTTTGATCACATGACCGTACTCTTCAGATCATAAACCTCCAGAGTGGAGCAGCCAGAGAGGAGGGACAGCTCTGAACTCTGAGGAATGCTCTTTAACTCGCTGCACGCGGCTACCTGATCGCTGCTGCTCATGAAGGAGACAGCTGCACTTTTCACAGCGGCTCATAAAAGCTGCTTTTACTGCAGGTGGTTATGGATGCAAATTGTTTAAATGGAGCGGTTTTAAAACAGCAGAGGGAGGGTGGGGAATTATCGCACCTGACACCTCAGCCTCCTGCTCCCGGATGGAGCTTGAATGTCATGATTGTTTCTCTTGAAAATTCACGGCAAACTTTATCGCAGAGAATGGCTCTTCTCTTATTAAGAAGGATAATTTTACGGTTGATCGGCACCTAATGCACCAGATGAAAATGGGCGGGGGGGAGGGAGGGTTAGCTGTCTTGTTGGCTTCAAGTCTAAACTCATTAACTGAGAGTTTGAATGGAATAGAGCTTCAGGAAACGTTTTAATTTGACTTGCCTGTAGGCCTCCGGGAGGAGTCAAGAGGTTATACATACATACTGTGTGTGTGTGTGTGTGTGTGTGTGTGTGTGTGTGTGCATCCGTGTGCTTGAGTGCAAGCTGTCTCTCTAGATGTGACCAATCAAAGGCAATATAGTTCTTATTGGTTAACTTTAGTTCACGTTCGGTGTCCCACCTGACAGCTGGATGATACCATCCATAAAGTGTCACAAGATCTGAACGACTTTTATGACGGTTGAGGAGGAAAATGTGCTTCGATGTAATAACGCCCAGCTCATCCGAACAGGAAGCTCCTGACTAAAGTTGATTATTGAATATACCATGGGAATGCAATGCAGGTTTCTTTATCCTACGGGAATAAGAAATGTCAGAGGAACAGGAGATATATGTGAACCTTCAGCTCGAGGTGATCTATAACTCCTTAGCCTGCAGTGTTGAGCTGTCAGTCCCACATTCAAGTGTGTGTGTGTGTGTGTGTGATAGTGAAGTTGAAACTGTCAGCCCCGTGGTGCAGCCAAGGTGCAGCTCTTCAACCAGAAAGCTTAGGCCACTGTGGAACTCTGCACAAAAATGTTACCGGGAACACTTAGAGAAGTAGATGATTTAGCCTGACAGGTGTGGCTTAAATCAGGCCGAGATACACAAATACACCCACACACATGCACACTCATACAATACAAGTACATACACACACATGCACACTCATACAGTACAAGTATATACACACACATGCACACTCATACAGTACAAGTATATACACACACATGCACACTCATACAGTACAAGTATATACACACACATGCACACTCATACAGTACAAGTATATACACACACATGCACACTCATACAATACAAGTATATACACACACATGCACACTCATACAGTACAAGTACATACACACACATGCACACTCATACAGTACAAGTATATACACACACATGCACACTCATACAATACAAGTATATACACACACATGCACACTCATACAATACAAGTACATACACACACATGCACACTCATACAGTACAAGTATATACACACACATGCACACTCATACAGTACAAGTATATACACACACATGCACACTCATACAGTACAAGTATATACACACACATGCACACTCATACAGTACAAGTATATACACACACATGCACACTCATACAATACAAGTATATACACACACATGCACACTCATACAGTACAAGTACATACACACACATGCACACTCATACAGTACAAGTATATACACACACATGCACACTCATACAATACAAGTATATACACACACATGCACACTCATACAATACAAGTACATACACACACATGCACACTCATACAGTACAAGTATATACACACACATGCTGACACATGTTGTTGATAAAATAGCTATTTTCCTCCCACATCAAAGCTCTTGAAAGTGAGTCAGAGCAAAGGCAGAAGAGCCAGCGTTACAAGCCAGAAGCCGGCGTGGCTTCCAGCCTTATTTCAGGGAACCATGAGTCTGAGGGTTAGAAGGCGGAAGCAGGTGCTTTTTTTTTTTTTTTTTTTTTTTTGGCCAGGAGGGACGATACCGTCTTCCATACAGGAGAGAACAACCCCTCTTTGTTGGGTCCAAGGAGTAACTCCGATTTCATGTGAAGCCCCAGGCTTTCGGTGTTTTCAGCTCATTTTCTTGTGGGCATGACGGAGTAAACATGGTGTGGCCACTTGACATTATCCTGTTTACATGTATTCAAATACTATAATTACATACTCTACTTAAGTACCAATTTCAGGTACCTCACTTTCATTCCATTTTATATACTTCTACCCACTTTCAATCCAATTCATAAGACTTTTTACTCGCTACACTATTTAGCTTTACACTCAAATAGCTCACACACATATTACGGGTACTTGTTAATAATTCATATTTTACACACACATTTGACTGTTGCTTCCTTGCCGTCTCTATGTCATCACGTTGGTAAAGTAGCTTTTTGGTGAATGTAGGATGTCACTTAGAGTTCAGAAGTATTAGAAACCGTTTGAGGGCCACACCAAACAGAAGTATGAGAGAGTCAAACCGATGGGACGGATGTCATGTGCTTCATTTGAACACAGTGCGTTGTAAGATTTGCACCTACACAGAACCCCCGGGACACCCTTTAACACAACGCTCCTTTGTTGGATCTCTCCTTGTTGAACTATTGGCCTTTTTTTCGAGTTTAAAGCTTTTTTTGTGTGTCTAGCATAAAAAAGACTATTGACTTTTGTTCTTCATTAAAAGGTTTTAAGTCCACGAAGGAAGACTGATAAAATAAAAGATCACCATCTGATTCTGTCCTCTAAAGTGATCAATTGTTGTGTTTCAGAACAACGTGTGCAGTCTTCCATAGAAAGGGGAACCCACAGCCTCTCTTTCCATGGTTATCAACAATAGTCAAATGTCATTTTTAGATGAGAAATTATTCCTATAAAATTGGAACTGGGATTTTTAGGGAACATTATAATATCCGAGGGCAGAATTTGAACTCGGTAGCAAATTCCTAAAAGACATCACATCTCTCTCTTGGTTCTTACCGGCGTGAGAGCACGTTATTGTGCTATAAATATGTCTGACTCTGATTTCTTTGCGATTAATGTGTTTAATAAAGGACTGAGGCTTGTTTGTTAAAGTACGTAATCTTTTACATCTCACGGCTTTTTAATCAGAGCTTAATCTGCTACCAGGATTCTTTAAACAATTCATGAATGAAAGGCAAATAAGTCCTCAAGGCTGCCAGACTGGCATTGAAGGGGACAGTTGACCTTCCAAAACAATGATTTTACTTTCCCCTTCTCCTCCTCTTCCTCTTGCTTTTCCCTTCCTTTTCCTCCTCATACACACACATTTCCACACATCAACATCATCCTCACTCGCCTTCTTTTTCTCATCCCTCTGTCCCTCCTCGTTTCCTTTTGTCAGTCTGACATGGAAATGCCTGTTAGCCCGGTCCTCATCCTGTTTACCTCCCCGATGCACCTCTGTTTCATGTTATTAAAGAAGAACATGCGCTCGCAGAGAAACCTGACTTGGCTGTTTTGGACACGCCACTGCGGATGAGTTTTTCAGTGCTTCTGCACTTACGTTTGGGTATCTGGAGTGCCTAACGACAGAAAAACATGTGATTCATCAAGCCATTCAGATTTAGCTGTCACATGCAGGCTTGTATCAAAGGTGCACCATCATTTTAGCACAAGCTAAAACTGAGCATTTCAGATGGAGGGTGATATTCAAACAGACAGTATGAGGAGAAATAATGTGTTTTTGAACATTAAGTATGAGCCTGAAACTGAGTATGATGTGTCCCTTTTAAATGAAGTGCAGGAGCCTCGAGCTCTCCATCACTTCCATTGTTTTATTTTGGTTCCATGGCAGACGTGACCGTTTGCTGGCCGGGCTGCAGATGCGTTTTTTTGCCAGAGGTTGTGATAATTTTATAATGACAAGGCATGAGCAAACCCCCCACTGGGGTGAATTATTGTACCGGGCATTACTCCGAAGCAAAAACAGCAGGCTAGCGTGATGATGTCATGGTAATGTGCTCTACGTGAAAGCTGTGCTGTCTAGATGAATGCAGAAACGGCCTCAGATAAGGAACGGATGCACTGAATTATTAAACACAATGCAGCGACCCGGGCCGAGGCGTGCCCTGTCCGTAACTATTGAGAGTCAGCAGTTAGGCGTGGATGCCGAGGGATAAAAACCACAACCACAAAGGAGAGCATAAAGCAATAAAGAGCAATAAAGACCCATTTTATTATGAGAGAGCCTGTGTTGCTTACCTGCTTCGAGAAGCCGTACTGCTCAGAGTTAAATAAAAAAAAGGTGCTGCAAATGCATGCAAAGTCAGTGCAAGAAGGCAACGTTTCAAGTGTCAGGTTTCAGGTTTCAAGGCGGTGAAGTGGACCCAACTTAACTCGTGGTAGTGCCAACGGAGCTACACATGTGCGTACTCCAGTCAAAAACAAGAAAGAGAACCCCTGGTGTCTGTGAGATTTTTACTTTTTATTCATTTATTATTTAGCTGCAAATGTGTATGTTTGGGTACTGAAAGAAAGGTATTTATAACAAGAAGGGTCACTTGCAGTGATGAAGCCACATGAACTACCCTTACATTGGAGCCATTTAGCCTCTTTGGTTTTTGGTTCCAACCCGTTATATCTGATAAATGCTACCAGTCAAGACAAAGATCGTTAGTCACGAACTGGTAGGGCTGTTCCAATTTTCTTCTCTCAAAATCCGATTTTCGATTACGATTATTTTGTGAAATGAGAAGAGGCAAAGAAATTATTTCAAATATGCTGTTTTTTATTGAACATTTTGCAAATAATTTCCCCATGCAAACCTTGCTCTTATTAAACAAAAAAATCCCTCGAGGGATTAATATAAAGAACAATTAATGAACTTTTGCCATCTGCCTTTGCTCCATGTTATCTTCTTGTAGACCTCGTGTAAACAAAAAAAACAATCCCTTTTGGATGAAGAGAAAAACCTCACTTTCACATGTATCTTAATGTGTGTCCATTAAACAAAAATGAATGAATAAAGTGCAGAACTTTAACTTTTTGAAACATCGATTTTACGATTACGATTTAAAATGTATTAATCCAACAGGCCTACTAACTGGTGAACATGATAAAACCAGAGAAGTGGCAGGAACCGCTTGTTCTGAAAGGGTTTTACTCTCGTTCTGCATTCAGTTTCCAATTATTCTTTGACCAACATCCTAAATGTGATAATATGATTCCGTTGAAAGACGATGGATGATCATATTGAATCCTGGCCCAGCCCTGGACAACGGATGCATCACATAATCATATATCGTGTCGGGTTTCCACGAGCATCAGCAACAATTGAGAACTGGCCATTTGTGGAGTCATTTTGCAATGAATGAACACTCAACAGAGGGACCTGGTTTATATTTGCACGTTTCCTTTTGAGATTTCTGTCTTTTACACCCTTTCTGTTGGGTTTCTTTTGCTGCAGAGCTTTTATGTTTTCTTAAGTAATAGTTGTACTTTAATAGGTTACACTCCTACTCTTTCCTGGAGCACTTTAGCTGTGTTTGTTGAGTGAAGGACTGCTCAGCTCCATATGTACATATAAATGTAATGAACTGATTTAAAACATTGTCTCACTGCTCCACTTTTCCCCCTCATTGATGTTCACCCCCGTATTGATCTGCAGTGCACTTTCATGGTACGGCAGCAACGTGCAATTTCCAACTCACTCTTTGGACGAGTGCGAGGGTGGGCTGAGGGGAAGACTCGTTCTCCCTTGCTGCCCGGAGCCAACCCAAACAAACCACAATCCACTGGCATGGGGAGCGAGGAAGTGTGGTGTGTGTATTTAACAGTGTGCGTGTCTGAGTTCAGCTCCCATCCTGCTCCAAAAATAACCCCCTGCTAAGAATATTTAATCCCCAGGTTAGCGCTCCCTCTGCCTTTTATGCCTTGCTCTTTATCACACCCTCACACATTGGATGTGTCTACTGTACACACACACACACACACACACACACACACACACACACACACACACATGCTGGTGTTGGGGTTGGGTGTCCGGGTGGAAAGCCAGACACAACTCAGGCTTAGTGGGGCCAATCTGGTAGGGTGTGCGTCGCTCTATCCTGCCTGTTTTCATGCGTCTCCCGTCATTGTTTGGGGATAAGTAGGTTGGCTCGGCCTGATGTCTGGCTGTGCGTTACAGGGTGAGGGAATAACTGGATTATTTATTTATTTAGGATCTTTTGCCTCCTGTTTTATTTGCTCGGATATTTTAGATCTTCCTACTCTGTCCTTTGGTCCTGATCACATCCTGCAGGGACGCCGACAGGACTCGGGGTCAGGAGGGCAAGCCGTGATTAATGCTAGTGGAGGGGGTGGGGGGGCAGGGTTCTCTAAGGCAAAATACATAGCAAACTCCGACCGCTTAAAGAGTGGCTTGTGGTTGATGCTGGTGGCAGAGGGTGGGGCCCTTCTGGTGGGGCCCTTCTGGTGGACCAGCAGCAGTTTGTAGTTTCACCGTTTCACTCGTATTTGTGGAGGTTTTGACCGTCGGCATGTATTTAATAATTTCAGTATGTGATTTGTTAAATACAGAAATGACAACGTCATGAAGTGACGTGCATTGAGCCTCATTTTTAGGTCACATTGAACCTTGAGTGAACGCTTCTTCCCAAAGCTGTTCCGTCTCTGCGTTAGAGGAGATTTATGGAAGGCCACTTCATGGGCCAATAAGAGACGAAGGCTGGTTGGGTCTGCTGCGACGCTGAAACGAGTTAGAGTGAGTCGGTGATGCCAGGTGTGTTGATTCTTAACACAAGCTCCATTCAAGACCAGGAATCAGGCGTGGTGCAGTTTCAGAGTTCAAGGTCATTTGAGTTTAATTCTAAACAAACCTCTGCATGTTAAGTGTATTTAAGATTGTGTGTGTGTGTTTATAATCTACAATAACAGTGATGCATTAATGCAATATAAATTAATGTGAATATTGAAACCATCTTATTTTATAATAAATCACTCCATGTCCTTTAATCCGCAAACATGTTCAGTTATTGATAGTTCTCTTTAATTACATCACTTTATATACTCTGACATCACTCATCTCTCATGCTGAGACGGATTGATTTGTCTGTTTTTCCATTCTCATTACAGACCACTTTTCTCTATTCCCCGAAATACACAAGACTCTAATTATGTCTCGAGTCGGCACAAAGAAACTTCTTCTCCTCTCTAAATTTAGACCCTTATATAAACTGACACAATCTGTTGTTCTTCTTGTGTTGTTGTGGCTTCTCTTTGGAAAGGAAACAGGGACACAAGCCAAGCAAGGCTTTGGCAAAATGTAAATTAATAGGCTGCAAGGAGTAAACAGTAAGCAAAGGAAACATTAATGGAAGCTGTCGTTCAAAGCTCAGATTTAAAGTTCCTCATTAAGTGGTTTTGAGATGATGTTGAGTTTTTAATCACATCGGTCCTTGGTCCATCCTTCAAATTGATTATGTCAAATCCAGGAAACCCAACGGACTGCAGGGACTGTGGAGGATCACATGGTGATAAAAGCAAATGTTTTGGCCCACAACTGAAACCCCAAAACCACGCTAACGTAAAGCTCATTTGTCTTGCTGTACGCCGTCGATCCCACAACGTCAGTTTCTCATCCGCTGTCAACAGACCATCACATGTTGGACTCTTTATCTCATTTCTAGCTAATGGTTGGTGATTCTTTAAGTGGCTATTGATTAGACTGCTCTAAACCAGTGAATAACATGTTAAAAAAGTTAAATTAAGAGGAATTGCCCTTTCAGCTTTTCTGTAAACTAAGTCTTATTTGTAGGCTGCCTAGTATGATTTCACACATTAACAGTCTTTTCTGCTTAATTCATTTAGGAGTAATTCGTTGTGATGACATTGTATTAATAACATACGTGCAACCCGCCTGTATCTTATTAATTGCTTTAATTGCAACCCCAATGTCCGAATTTGTGGTTTAGTCTATTAGATTTGCAGGTGTGCACATTTACATTAGTAGATTATTAAATAGATTTAGTCTCGGAGCCTGTGCACATGCCTCAACCCCCCTGTCTGACTGAAATGTGCACTATTTGTTCATGGCTGCTGCAGGATACACGTGCAATGTCCTGCCACAACATGTACATGTGGACTTCCTTGCATAGACCAAGGTGACAACGGTCTCCAAGGCTTCTAGCTAAAAAGGAAGTGCTTTGCAGAATGCAACACCTAGGGGCTGCTGGTCTATCAGGGGTTTTTTATTCTGCTAATAAATATCTTATTATGGTCAAAAAAGTTCTGCTTTTGTGTGTTAAGTCTCTCCTTCCATAGAGTGTACTGGTTTCAGTATACAATAGGTTGAAATATAGCATTTTTTGTGGCAATCTGGAGGAGGGAGTGGTGGCTAAAATGCTCGATAGGAAACCAGCCATTTTACTGTCGACTCGTAAAGATGAGATAGACATTTGTGGGGCATGAACCTGCCCAAATGACAGAAAGGGGGATGGAATTTGTAATATACTACCATGCTGCCTGGGGCAGAACGCGTATGTCATGTCTTCGAAGTTAAACTTCCAACTTGTTCCTCCCAAATTCTTTTGCGAGTTTATTTGGTTTGTTGCTCTGTTTTGAACCTCCACACTCCATCATCGTTTGTATCGCTCTTATCTGCGTGTAACGCTGGCCTCAGAGGACTTAAACTGACAAGCCACCGAGCAGAGGCCACTCGGCCACAAATCCCCCAGGCTGCTGTGATCCGTCCTGACAGAAAGAGACGCATAGAAAGACGGGGTGAGGAGAGGCAGAGAGGGAGGGAGTAATGGCTTCACTTACAAAAGAGGACAGAACATGTACTCTCTGTATCTGTGCTATCTGTGCTCAGATAAAAGCCACTGAACAGAACATGAGGGTGTGTGTGTGTGTGTGTGGTTGGATGCTAATAAAGCGTATGATGGTGCCTTCAGGGCTGCTTTTAGTCTCCTACTTGGAGAGGGAGTAAGGAGAAGGCGGGGCGGCGTGTTCAGCTCCTGTATTTTCTCTAATTACTGTGAAGTGCCATAATCTTCTGCTCTGCAGTTTCTCATCTTTCGGCTTCCTGTACAATGTTTGGTCTCGTATTTCTGTCTTTAGTGTTGTCTTACTGCATATCCCTCAGATTTGTCTGATTGCTAAGCCATGCCTGCAGGATTATGCAAATAAATGGACCATTTATGGCGCTTTCAGAGTCGGACCATTTTAAATTCACAGTTTTGAATTTCCATGCAGGCTTCTTGTTATCCAGACTGTGAGAATGACAGTGAAGATAACAATAATTATAGTAAATGATTGACTGAATCGATACTCCATCAGATTAAAGAGGTACAGCAAATTCAAAATATTGGACTTTGCACCATGACATCTAATCTACTGTAAATGTGGTACAAGGGAACCAGTGTTCTTTGGAGAGATGGTGTGATGGACGCACAAGGGAGACGGAGACACAAAGAATAAAAACATGGCCGAGGCGAGAAAGCAAAGAGGGGTACATACAGTATTTGAATGTATTCCTCTGGGTTTTGCCACAGCATCCTCAGGCTCCAGACTCACAGAGATATAAGAGCCACTTTGTCGTTCAAGTAAAGTTAAAATATGTAAATAATAGAAATTTCAGGGCAGGATTTACTGGTGGTGTGGGTCAGACTGCCAGCATTTTTCCACAGAAGCGCTCGTCAATCGGTGGAATAGCTCCAGAAAACCTCTCCCATGTCGGATAAGGGTGTCAACTTTTCAGTCTGACGGTCCTGCATTCCAACACTTCCTCACTCTTGACCCGTCAGATACCGTCAGCGTTTCAGATCGTGTTATTATTCATGTATTAATGAGCTTGACGTTGGCGTTAGCGGTAAGCCCGACGTGTCTCACAAACACACTAAAGTCCGTGTCAGTGCGTCGGTATCAGACACCGAGCGGCACTGAATGAGAGAGCGAGAACACATTGCACATTGTTCCCGCGGTGATGAACCCCGGTTTTAATTTCTCTTCTCTCGCTCTGGTTTTTCCACACGACGCGTGACTTCCAGGAGAGCCTGCGGGAGATTGTTCTCCCTGCACTTGAAATGATTACGATCTTCCCATAACAGGGTAAGTAACATAACATCGTCGCGTTAACGCAACATCACTTGGGCCGTTATGTAGGGACTCTCGGCCTATCTCAACCTCAGCTTTGCCCGAGGCTGCAGCAGGTGTCGGCGACAGCTTGCTCAGACATGCATGTGTGGGCACAGCAGCACACACACACACACACACACACACACACGCTGAGACACACACACCGAGACACACACTTGCCCTATTCGTTTGCCTGGTAGCCATGGCCACGCAATATTCAGCACATTCGCAAATTTGCAAACGACACACCCTGAGTTTTCTTCTTGCTCAAACAGACATATTAGACGCTGAGTTAACAAGGGGTGGAATTCCACAGTGAAAAAAGCTTGCTGGATTAATAGGATTACCCTGATAACCTGGTAACATCTTGACAGGAGAGGTGCGAACAGGAGAGCGAGGGATTAGGGATGAACGAAGAGAGGAAAGGGAGATTACAAGTGGGAGATGCTCGGGCTGCTAAAGGTCGAGGGGGGTTGGGTGTTGGCGGGAATGACTTTTTTGAAAGAATATTAATGTAAAGTCATATTTCGCTGCTTGTAGGGAGAAGGGAAAAAGAGGGAGGGAGAGGTTTTGGAAAAAAAGAGATGTTGAGGCAGCAGGCTAGACTCAACGTCTAGATCAAAGTACAATTCCTTTATTCCTCCTCCTGGATTCTGTTTGAAGCCGGGTTTCTCCGGATACCTCCGGCACCTCCAGCCAATTCTCCGCTGCCACAACACATAAAAGGCAACGGAGTGTGGGGAGCGGGGGCGGGGTTGCTAGGCCGGCTGGCGAATGTCAGATGGCATTGGATACACAGCAAGACGACTTCTCTGTATCTGCTCGGCGGATCACTGGTCCTCGGCCAAGTTAAAGGTTGCCATGTGGTGGCTGTTCAGACTGTGTGTGTGTGTGTGTGTGTGTGTGTGTGTGTGTGTGTGTGTGTGTGTGTGTTCACTGACTCAGAAAAATAAATGGGATCATGGGTTTTGTTTGGTTGTTTTGAGCAAACAGCTTTGGTTGCACTGTTATTATTACATAGCCATAAATCAGTTTTATAACTGTTTTTTTTTTTTAAATAATGCAGTATTGAAATTGAGTAAACTAGAAATGTTTTATCCATTATGCTTTAACCCTTAATTGCAAGCATGTTTTAGTTCGGACGGAAACAAGTCGTCGATGGAGATTTGTTGATTTACGAATAACAAAATGCAATTAATCATCTGCAGTTTTCATAATTATGTTCTAAATATTTGCTCTTTTTTTGAGCCTTAACATGTGCTTTTCTCTGTTTTTACGTTATTGTAGAATATCGGGTGGATACGATGATGATGAACTCATAATGATGATGTAGCTGTTAGAATAATGCAGAAAGTTATCTAACTGAACTGTAACAGTCATCAGTTTTGTCTTTTTGGTCAAATGGATGGAACAGCCTGGTTTTATATTCAGGTGTGAAAAGAAAGAACGAAGCGATCTGTTCAGTGTTGACTGTTTAACGATTCATTCTGAACAAACGTTGATTGACATCACAGTACGTCAGATATATTTCCTGCTCTATGCTATAACAGAATGTTCCCATGTCGGTGCTTAGGTCGAGATTTTCTCGCTGGAAAAGTCTGGATGGAGGAACCCACTTCCTCTTCCTGTTCTTGTTTGGCACTTCCTGTCTCAAACTTCCCCGAGCTACGACAAAGAAAGCAGAGAGGGTGGCCACTGTAAGCCTGGGAAAACTTTTATTAACACATGCACAGCTGTTGTCATAGCGCTGTGTTCATGAATATTTGGACAAATGTTTTGTTGTTTTTTTTATTAACCTGCAGAAAATAACTCCTCAATTATTTTATCTATAAAATGTTGGAATCTAGTGAAAAAATGCCTTTTTGATTGGATTTCCCACCATGATGATGTTTGAACTCTCAAAATACGATCGCATTGCAGAAAATAATAATCTCTTCAAAAACAATAGGTTCTTTGCACTTTCAAGTTCAGGCCTCTTGAAAATAATCGTATTACTTTATTACTTTTCATCTGCAGCTCATTGAATGGAGTTTGCTCAATCGTGATGGAAATGACTCAGTCATGTGACCTAAGTATAGACCTGTCAGATACGGTTGAACGATCAGTTAAAAGAAGTAAAAGTAAGAGTAAGGTGAATTGTTATTATTTATCATATTTCTGTTATTCCCACTGATTTTGTTTTCCCCTACTTTCAATAGAGGGAAGGCTAAAACTGATTCAGAGCAGCAGTTTGTGACTGCTAGCCACATACCTCAGTTCACTGCCAGTTTTCACTATTTTACAACACATTATATCTTTGGAATGTTAATAAAGAATAAAGTAGGAGAGGACTTCCAGTGTTTTACCTGCCGCAGTGATTCCATCCAATAACTAAATGCAAATTGTCAATTTGATACACAAGTTCAAGGTTGATAAGCTCTGTTTCTTTCATTCAGCTTTTTGCTTTCACTGTTTTTTTGGGCTTCTCGTAATCCTTCCCTCCATCTGTCCCTGAAGAGTTCAAGGAACGAGGTCAGGGCGGATTTCAGCCAATCCTGTTAGAGACCGCTGGTTTCTTTACTGGTTAATGTCGCCCAGAGTCCGGGTTCAGAACTGCTCTCCTGTCTCGTGTCATCTCAGATGGAGAAGACTGACATTCGTAAAAAAAACACAAAAAAAACTCCTTAAGACAGTCAGCATTGGCACTAAGACCACATGTGGGCAGCGAACCCACTGGCATTTCATCCCAGCATTCAGTTGTAAGTGAGGTTGGCGTCCATTGAAGGCGAGCTGCCATGCTGTGGAGCTGGCATCTAAAGGGCAGCTACTAACCATGTAATGTTTAAGGCTGGCAGAAATAATAGCATTTATACTTGTAATACAATTTAAGGAGATTGTGTGGTTTTTCATACCTCATACACTGTTTTAGAACATTGTTGAGTTCTCGAGATGGGTGGAGAATTGGTATGGACATTTAAAGGTGTTTACTTGGGGGAAAAATGCTAATATCCATCATAAAAAAGGTGTTACGTTTCATCATTACACTCAAAAATCAAACAATTTGAGATTATATGATGCCATTTCTAAGTTCAAATTGTCTTTGTCAACACTATCCGAGTCCGTTTCTTTGAGTAACCAGTAAACAATGCCTTTTGGTAGCGATCACAGTTCAGCTCTCGAGAGGGTTACAGACCGCTTTGTTGTACGTTTGCGTCGTCGGCTGGAACAGAGGTCAGGATGGTGTCGGGCACAGAGGAGGAAGTGGACGGAGGCTATTTGGAGACGGGCGCTAATCTGGTTAGTGTGGTTTCCACCCTCTCGCTCCGTTCCTTCTCCTATCACCACTCTCGCCGTACATGGTCTGATCCATCATGCCTTTTTATACCGTCGATCGCTGCTCGAACAAATTGTTCTGTTTGCATGAGATGCTGAGAGGATTTTGTTTTGGTTCATTATTTGAGAACACTGTAGTCCGAAGGGTTTCTTTTCTTTTTGGGCAAAGCTGATGGAAAAATGTGTGAAACTCAGCATTGTTGCTTTAGTTTGATTTATTCACAGCCTCGTGACATAATGATAAAGACTAAATGTTCTTTTTCCACTGTTTGTGTTGGCATTTGGTTTGTCTTGTACCAGCGATGACCTCAAGTGGGACAACAGAGTCTCACTGCAACACGCACAGCAGAAGGAAATCCACTCTGTCATCCTCTGGCCTTCCTTCGCAATGTCTTTCACCTTGTGTGTGTGTGTGTGTGTGTGTGTGTGTGTGTGTGTGTGTGTGTGTGTGTGTGTGTGTGTGTGTGTGTGTGTGTGTGTGTGTGTGTGTGTGTGTGTGTGTGTGTGTGTGTGTGTCTCGGTGTGTTGCTTCTAGCATCCCGTGTTCTCCATGCTAGCTGTCAGCTGTGTGTAAAGGGAAGGTCGTATATTCTGTGACGCTTCCTGTGTTGAAGAGGACGCCTGGGCTCCGTTTTCAAGTCATGGTCGTCACGTCGGGGAATGCTATTAGACGAGTGGCTTCAGGGAGCGTTGGACCACTGGTCGTTTTTAAGGGCGGCAACAAATATTATTTTCATTAGCAGTCGAGCAGCCATTTATTTTATTAGATCATGGTTTGTCTGGAAACGAGAATGAACATTACAGTTTCTTAATTTTGATTGGTTTGTCCGGCCAAAACTCAAATGTATTCAGTTTACTATCCGAAATACAAAGAAAGCAGTGAGGTTATACAAAGGTTTCACTGTTTAATTAGTTCCAACCCAAGTCAGCTGATCTGTGATGTGACTACAGCAATTTATATACAGTATATAATATTAATAACAATAATTTTAAAAATGGATATAAAATACAGCAATAGGCATAAATAGGAACAACAGAGGGATCATAAAACATAAAGTAACTGCAGCCATAAAGTCACATATGCTGTGACTGTGGTTGCTCACCTGAAACGGTTTAAAAATAAAATGGTGCGATGTGAATAATCTGAATTTTCTTTTGTTGCCGAAGTGCTGCTGGGAACACATGGCTACTTGTGGTGTCTGTGTTCTCCTCACTTCACAGGAATGCAATAAAACTGACCAAAAGACTTTTCCTTTAAATGTGCGAGGTCAGTTTTAGCCAGATCGGGGCATTTCTGGCTCCGTGTCCTCCACTTGGATTCCAAGTCGGATTGTCCCACATTCCTGCTGTGGATTTTTCCAGCAGCAGCAGCAGCAGCAGCCCGCCATCCACAGGATGATTTCACCCCACAGAAGCTCACTTTTCTGTTTTTTTTTTTTTTAAAGAGAGAGGAAAACCTCCCCGGTTGTCTGTGTTCGCTGTGTCAGCAACAGGCGTGGCGGTGCCAAAGCGGGAGAGAGAGGTTGAAAGAGGGTTACAGAGAGGGAGGGAGAGAGAGAGGGGGGCAGAGCAAAACAATGACAGATAAAAAAAATAGAGAGAAATAAACATGACAGACATAGACGGAGAGAAAAATCAAAGTTTCAGAGGCAAAAACAAAACCGGGAAAGTGAGCGTCCTGCTCCTTGTGGTGGCCAGGCTGCTTTGTGCCTGTTGCTAGGATACGATAGCTATGTGGCCTGGGACAAGAAGAGGGAGAACGTGAAAGCCTCACTGATGTACAGTGTTTCTGCCTTTTATTCCCAAAGCTACACGGATCACCTCCAACTATTGGAGTCGATGGTATAGTCAGCAGTATCATTTCACTGACAGACACTGAGAGTGTTTGTAAGATGCTTTAACATTTATACTTCATGCAGACCTTTTGTATGTTTTTAGAGCACAACCTAAACCAGATTTTTGAGACACATGATTTCAATATTTTTTGGAAGTGCTGAAATAATTGAAACAATTCAGAAATATGAGAATGTGCTGCTTTTCCATGTTTTAAATCATTGTCAAACATGAAAAAAATACAAAGATGTTGCCTTGGACCATTTTGGGTCAGTATATGACAAATAAAATGAATAATCAACAGATGAATTGATGGTGAAAATAATCATAATTGTCAGCCCTACTTCAGAATAAAACTAAAAATCAGAGTACACAGACCGTGACAAACATTTATGATAAGGAGATGACGTTTGAAGTGACACGTTGGAAGTGGCATACAGTGGCAATACCTAATTCACAATATCTGAAAAATATCCGTCTTTTCTTCTTCCTTCCAAACTTCTGTTGATAAGCCCTTTCATCCCTCTTCCTCTTGGACGCCTTCAATCCGGCCACAGACAGTTTGCACCATCTTCTCCTGCAGCTGTTTCTCAGCTCAGTTCCCTCCATCCCTCACTAAAACTATACGACTTTCTTCCTCTGGCTTCCTCCCTATTGCCCTCCGACTCTAACCTGCCCCCCCTTCTAGCCCACAGTTCATTCTAGTCAGGACTCTGTGTGTCATTGTTAGGCTCTTTTTGTTGCCGGGCTTCATTTAGTCATTGTTAATCACTTTGTTGGCCTCCGACCACCATTCAGTCAGTTTCTGATGAGCAAAGTACTATTACGGGGCAAAGAGAGGCCATCATAAGCACAGAGCTTCAACGGAGGACATGATATCATCTTGTTTTTCTGTGCTTTTCTTTTTCTCTTTGCTCCTTTTTTTTTTAAATTCCTTCCAACGGACCTCCTTGGGATGGGCAGTTTGACACTCATTGAACAGGAATGAAGATGCAAGCGGGGTGTGTGCGTACTGTCGGTGTGTGTTTTGAGATCGTTTGGCTCCATGAGGCGGCCGGACCCACTGTATGGGGAAATATTAAAATACGTTCTCATTGTTCTCGGCTAATTACAGCGAGCTTTTACAGCGAGCACACACTCTCGCACACGCAAACACTTGTCCCCGCTCAGTCGCAGCACCGACACATTCAGACGCGATGAAAGCCATCTGCTGAGAGACACAAAGGGAGTGTTTCCAGTGTGGGGTTGGCTTTGTCAAACCCAGTGCTGTGTCATGTGTTGCCCCACGTTTGCTTTTATAAGTGATTCCAAATGCAGGCCTGTGTGTGTGTGTGTGTGTGTGTGTGTGTGTGTGTGAGTGAGTTCTGTGTGTGTGTGTGTGTGTGTGTGTGTGTTTGTGTGTGTGTGTGTGTGTGTGTGTGTGTGTGTGTGTTTGTGTGCGTGTGCGTGTGTGCGTGTGTGTGTGTGTTTACGGTCATGACTCCCACATGTGAGGGAGTTCCATCACTGTTTAGTGTGTTTATGGTCCGTGGAGCGCTGCTGGCAAACACACAAAGGTTTTCACAACATTATCCTCGTAAATATAAAAACAAATGTTCCTAATCTGTTCACGGTCTTTGACATATATATACACACACACACACACACACACACACACACACACACACACACACACACACACACACACACACACTACCACACACACAGACAAAAAGCATTTTGGCACCATGTTATACATGTTTTAGGATTTATGAAATGGAAGGTTTTGAGGTCTTGTACAAATTAAAGTTGCAAGCCGAAAGAACCCCAGTCAAGAATTTGACTGAATCCAGTTTACAAAAAAAAAAAACCCGTATATATTACTTTATATATTGGAAATCTAACAGTTTCAGTCACTGTTTTAAAATGTGGACACATATTCCAAACCGGTGTCAAATTTAAGTACTAAACTGTGGCTTTAATATGACTTAATTTCCTTCTTCATTGCCTTCCGTGGTAAAAGTCTTGTTAAAAATAAACCTGACAGTGAACGGCTGGGGTTTGGTCGGTGGGGGGTCTGTGTGTCAGCCTCTAGTTAAAACACCAGCGGGAATATTTATACAAGTGGTGGCAATCAGTGTGTGATTGACAGGTATGTAGGAGCCGTGTTCAGGTCTTTAAACATTGAGTCTTTTTAACAGCTAGCGTGGATGTAGCGGAGATGGTTATGGAGCACAGATTCGTGTGCACCATGATGGTCAGGATTAAGGGCTATGGGGTCAATAAAAGGCTGTTTGGATCTGAAGTCACCTTGAACTTCTAATAGATTTACGTACTGTTTAAATAAGAAGAAACTAGAAGATTTTTATGAATACATTTATATAATCTAATGCATTTTGCCTTTCACATTGTCATTACAATGTATGATGTTTGCCCATTGATCTCAAATGACTTGGATTTGCAATAATGGTATTTGACCGAAATTACACTTCTTAGTTTTATTTAATACATAATAAAACATTTAATCTGTAATCCAAATTGGAATTGGTTTCTGTTTATTGGTCGATTGACGAATCAGTGATTGGCATCAATTCACATTTTAGCCATGCAAAGTCGACCACTTTGGTCCAGTTCTGTAATTAGATTTTTACACACATTCCTGGTCCCCAGAGGATATAAACTAGTGCATCTACGAGGTGGCTGAGGGAAATGTCTCCACTGTTGGATCATCCCTCAGGACGAGTTGTAATAACGAGTTGATCCCTGGACTTTTCGTCAACTGCCATCATCGGGTCCGAGCTTTATCTGTCCCATACTTTGGTTTATGACCGAATGTGTGTGTGAACGCATGTGTGCAGGGGTGTTTGTGTGAAGACTTGGCCACAGCCTGGAGGTTGTCTCCGGCCTCTTGGCAGCGACTTGTCCCGATGACATCTACTGTACAGGCAGCCAGTGTAGCCTTTGGACGGTGATGAGATAAAGTAGAGCTCTGAGCTGTTTTCAGTCTCTCTCTCCCCATTTCTCTGCCAATATCTCTCTCTCTCTCGCTCTTTCAATCTCCGAAGTGATGCCGCCGCCGCTGCCGCCGCTGCATCCAACTCAAACTTGCCGTCGAAACGGTCTTGGATTTCCCTTGTGCCAGGACAAAGCGTTTGAAATGAGGTTTTTCTTGTTTCGGCTTGGTTGGAATACACACTGGCATTCCGTTTCTCAAGTCAAACAGGAAGTTAACAGCGTTCATGCCACGATATTGTGACTGATTGAGATGAATTTATTCCTACTGCGATTACTGGTCCACCTTTAACCTCCAAACATTAACCCACTCTACACAGCCTGCTGGGACTGCACTGTTACCGGGCAGCGGTGGTGTTTTTTTTTCTACTGTGCTCCAGCTGTGTTGGTGGATCCCGTTACAGGCTGAAATGTAACAGGATCTACGTTCATGGCCAGATTTGACCCTAAACACCCGTATATGATCCACTTTGGGCACCAGAAGAAGAGCGATGACATGGTGTGTGTTGTGCGTCGGCCTGGCCCAGTCTGCTCCCCATAAACCTGACTGCACAGAAAGGACATTGGAAAGGGTGACCTTTGACTCCTGCTCCCTCCCACTCACCATGGCAACGCCTGAAAGATCTCCACTTCCTCGCGTGTTCTCACACTTTCCCCGTTTTTGGGGCTTGTTGTTGCCGTGAAAGTAGTGTTTCCTCTCCGCTTAATGACGAGTTGACCTTGTGTTCTTTGTTCAACAGGAAAGCATGGCCATGTGCTGTAGGTTCACGCACAATGTTTGATGATGGAAGGACAGAGGATAAAGCTCTCAGGGTGCCACAGAGATGATATTTGACAGAATTGACCTTTCCGATGCTCTCTTATTGCGTCTGCTGCTCCCTCTGGCTGTCTGTCTCTGTCACACACTTGCAACATGCACATAGAAATCAAGAGTGTTTGTTGTGAGGTTGCTGGTTGTCAGATATCTGGGTCCGTTTTACAGGATTTCACTAATAGACGTGAACTGTTCCAGTCCTTCTAATCTAAAAATACATAAAACATGTTGAATGTGTTGGCTTTTCCTGTGGGAAACAAAACAGCCAGAGGAGCTTTTTTTATTATTATTATTATTATTTTGTATTTAGTGCAACTTCAAATAGCCAATTAAACAGTGAATATTCTGCACAAAGAACATCGTTGTTGTTCATATAATAAAATACGATACGCATTTTTTGTTACAGTTACAAACTTTATTAGAAATTCCTCTCACCCACAGGGCTGGAGCTCTTAAACGCGTAGCTGGAACCGTGCAAAGTAAATGTTACGTCTATATCCACTCAGCACTATATTGTTCTAGTCTGAAGCCACATGTGGAAGTACATTAAATTCAAACAGCATACGTCCCTGCTGGTCCCGCCATGTTGGCAACCACAAAGCAATATTTACACTGTGAAGGGAATGTCTCAAAACAAAAGGAAAATTCTGGAATAGATGTCGACACTTGAATGTCAACCCATCGATATTTAGATGTAGCCGTTCTGGGAAGATACATCCTGCTAAAATTTCACAAGAATATAGGAGATGACATACATTGTGCCAGTGCACTGTATAGCATGCATTTGCAGTCTTTTCACAAATTCCTCTCCTTGCTCGGCTGCTGTGCCTCGTAAAGAACTAGATGGGGAGACTGAAATCTGTCTTTGTCTCCACAGATCAACGATGTGTGTGTGTGTGTGTGTGTGTGTGTGTGTGTGTGTTTGTCCCACTTGATGAATAGGGTTTCTATTCACATGGTTGTGGAACAAAGCTACTGCAGAGTTCAAGCTACTGCTGGATATCCTGTTGATATCACACAGGCCTATTCTTTTGCATGCATGCATGTGTGTGTGTGTGTGTGTTTGTGTGACTGTGTGTGTGTGTGTGTGTGTGTGTGTGTGTGTGCACGTGCATGTGTGTGTGTGAGAGAGAGAGTCAATACACACAGCAGTCGTTGTAACAGTGCTGCTACATGGTTGTGGTTAATTACAGATTCCTTTTGTGTAGCTTATAGACTCTGTGTGTGTGTGTGTGTGTGTGTGTTTGTGTGTCTGTGTGTGTGTGTGTGTGTGTGTGTGTGTGTGTGTGTGTGTGTGTGTGTGTGTGTGTGTGTGTGTGTGTGTGTGTGTGTGTGTGTGTGTGTGCGTGTGTGTGTGTGTGTGTCTGTGTTTCCACCCTGTGAGCAAGATGGCCCGTCCCAGTAATATTCAAACCACTGTCCTTCGAGTGTCATTGTTAAACGGCACACAGAGCATGTGACTGGCATTTTCAGTGACAGGATTCCCTCCAGCAGCAAGGACCCATGTGACGAGTAAACCCTCTTTGAGAAACGTCTCTGTGGCCAGATGTGGAAAATAAGAAGCAGAGTCGCTGTTTTGCCTCATAGTGACCTCATTTGACCCTTTTGTCTTAACGTGTCACAGGAGCAGAACACCTGTAGTTTCTATGGTTACAGCTGACCATGCAGACGTCACTGTTGGGTTTCAGAGGATTGTGATGTCACAAGCCACTTCTGGACCACTCACTCAGGAATTACTGGAATTATCTGGGAATTATTACATGGAACGTCAATTATTTGAATCTTCTTTATTTGTGTGTAAAAAGTGATGTTTACTGCAGATTGTTTGGGTTATATTTTTATATTCATCTTCCAAATAGGCTTCATTGCTCAAAGAGTTTGTTGTCTTAGCGACTTATTTCGGCGATGTTGCCACAGTTTGTTTGTGTATTTGTATGGGTCTCCTCTTGGCTGGAGCTCAGGAGGGAGTGAAGGGGAGAAGAATGAGGGGAATTCTGTCATACAAGTGTGAAAGAAGAAAGGAAGAGGACAGAGAGGCGAGTGTCAACAGGGACACTTATTTTTAGTTCTCGCTGTCCTTAGCTGTCCTTAGCTGTCCTTAGCTGTCCTTCCTGCCTGGACACGGATGTGGAGACACACACATACATTAACACACTAACCAGCAGTGACTGCATAGCATCATCCATGCATCTTGAATCTGGGAGGCCCCAACAATGTGCCTTCTCTTCCCTTCAGCTGCATATCTGATATTGCATATTCAAGACGTTTCAAATGTTTTCCAACCAACGGTTGATTTTTATCTCTTTAACAACAGACCTACGCAGCAATGCCAACGATGGACTGCAGGGGCAGTGTGGTGCTTCATGTATGACTGTGCACATGAATGTAGAGTATGTACGATGTGTAGTCTAACTAGGCCAGGGTTGGACACAAAGAGCAAGAGTCAGGCTAAGACAACGACCATGAGCTTCTAGGGCCCGATCAAATCTGTTTTAGTTTCATTTTTTTCTGAAATTCTGTGATTTCTAGTTGAACTTCTTCAGAAAACGTGTCTAATCATGTGATGAATGAATACAATTTCAACAATGCATAAGGACGTATTCAAAATTTGAATATCCATGAACACAACATTGCACTATTTTTATTTTTTTTATTTTTTTTTTTTAGAAAAAAGTGATTCTGTAAAAGAAAATGCTTTAAATGTAGCTATGAGTCATTGGCAACACCAATATCTGAGGATTCTAGTGGGACGCTCCAAAAACTACTATTACACTAAACGCCTCAAAGGGCCTCTTGGACATGACTGTGTGTGTGTGTGTGTGTGTGTGTGTGTGTGTGTGTGTGTGTGTGTGTGTGTGTGTGTGTGTGTGTGTGTGTGTGTGTGTGTGTGTGTGTGTGTGTGTGTGTGTGTGTCTTCGATGCGGTGAAAAAATTGCTTATAATGGTCGAGCTAAACCCTGATTTTCATTAATTGTAACCACATTTTGGCAAATTCCACGATGTTAGGGTTTTTAAATCTGATGCCATTTTTAACATCGAGTTCCACAACTGTGTTTTCTGCATGGTGTAAATCATAGCGCCCTATCAACCTCTGTATGTCCTCATTTCCTGTCATCTCTCTACCGCTGTTAGCAGGGTACGCCCTTAAAAAGGCCCCCAGGTTCCATACTTTACTACGTCTCTGATATCATATGACACGCTAACCAGTCCTTTTAATGTTGCTCCTCTCTAAGCTGGGCTTGAACTTGAATTATTGCAATGAAATAACTACAGTACCATAAATGGTAGGGCACCAGTGCTCTCTACATCTGTTCATTCTTTTACCCCAACGCTTCTCTGGACAATGTGCTTGTTGGAGCGTGTCATTCTCTCTTTATTTTGTAGTAATCCATTTGTGTTGGCCAGCAATGTGTTTTTGATTTAAAAACATAATCTGAGTGCGCTGAGAGCCTGCTTTGTGCTGATCTCTGTGTGTGTGTGTGTGTGTGTGTGTGTGTACAGATGTATGAACGTATCTGTAGCTATGGGGAGCAATATGAAGTGCATGATGTATCTGCCAAGACGTGCCAGAAAAAAAAATGTTACCTCATCACGTCGGTTGCCAAAATGCACAGTGAGACATCGGCCAAGGGCACGTCAGCTAAACACACATGCAGCTCACGACCATGTTATTCATCACGGTTTTGACGAACGCAACCTAAACTGATTGCTTCTAAATTAGAATAAAGTTTTTCTTCACAGTCCTCAGGGGATCTACTCGGTGCTGCACACATTTTTTATTATCATTTCAGTGCAACACATGTAGGTAAAATCAGTGAGAAGGCAGGACAATCAAATTATTTTCAAGCTTTTGAGACAGAGTCAGCTAAATTTAAGTAACTACACTAAACAGACTATTTTACACTCTAAAGTTTACACACGTCACAACACTAAAGACTCGTCTCCCAGATCACTTCCACGGCACGAAATAGAAACCGACTGTGACTCTGAATGACTTGGATGCTCATTTTTACTGGTGCATAAACCGCAGTGATTGCTGTACATTTTTTAATGCTCACGTAAAATATAATAGTCCGACCCCAATGTGCCTTTTCCCGCAATCTGGTATTGAAGGTTAGGGAATACTCGACCGGGCTAAAACTATAAAACTGTTTTCATAATGGTATAATGCTCTGCTTGAGGTTTATTTAAAGTCACGACTGCTTAAACAACCACATTAAATTGCTAAATGAAAGATGTTTCACTGATTAAGTTGAAAAAGGAAAACATGGTCAACCATGACTCAGCTGTTTAACTATGAACTGCCTTTTTCATGAGGACGGGTTTGTTGTTTTAAAGAAAATATCACAAGCATTTTGTAGAGTCGCAGCTTTTGTTCTTCAAAACAAACTGTTCAATATCTTGTGATGTTTTCTGAGCTGATAAGAACACATTAAGACAACAGGAAGGAATTCAGAGAATAGAGTTTCAGCAGAGACGATAAACATGGACTGTCTAACCGTGTCTGTTTGAGGAAAAATCCCTAAAGCACTTGATCTCTGTAGAAAGAGCTGGTGCTTCCTGGTAAACGAGTGCATCCGGGGACTAAAACCATCAGCACCAAACCTGCTTTGTGGAGGAGTCCCTCAGAATCAGTGGAAGGGCTTCTCTCAGGACTCAATGATTTTCACAGGCGTTCCAAAGTCAAACAGGAAGAAATTCATCACGGACCGATTCCTCTGCTCACACTCCTGCAGCACTCAGCGTGTTGAAGGTTCTTCAAATGCTTTAATGGCACAAGATTCTGGTTTCACCAAATCAAATATGTTTACGTTTGATGTATCCCATAACTGTATGAACTGTATCCCATAACTGTATTAGGGTGCAGCTACTGTTATGTCTTCTAAAAATAATCATTCACAATCTGCTATTAAGGCTAAGTCTATGGACATGGGTGTTTTCATGAGTGTCACATGCACGCTTCTGTGTCTCAACAGACTCTATATATATATGAAAACGTTAACCAACTGGGGAAAAAAGCCAAAACTTGTCTTCCTTTTACCGGAAGCATTTGTAAATCTGTGAAAACTCGTCATCAGATTTAATGAAGCTGATTAAAAATCCGAAAACGTGAAGAATGAAAAATGCAGTTCGTACAATAACGAGGAAAGTGGATTCATGAAAGCATAGATTCGCGTTAAGCAGAAACACAAAGTATTTAAACATGAAACATCCTTCAGGTCTAATAGGATGTACAACACAGTGATTCATCTTGAAATCAAACAGTCCACATGTGTGAATGCAAAAAAGGGAAAGCTACACAGCAGTCGTCTCAGCAGCAGCTTTAATTCAGGGGCTACTTGGGTTGCATCCGTTAATAATCACTCCGCGCCCCGGAGCACAAACTGCAAGGTTCTTACATTTGCAGCGCTGCTGGAATTTACCATTGGCTTCTTCAGAGCACCAAACTCTGGGCGCTCGGTCTGAGGAAATGGAGCGCCTAATGCAGTGAATATGTCAAACTTACTTGTGTAACGTACTATTTAATCATGTTCCTTAGCAGCGCTCTCATTTTCATGTCGAGCTTGTAATGTTGCATAATCCACAACACCAGCTCCAGACAGCTAATACGGTATAGTGGCTTAGCTTGATTAGCAGTGAAACGATCATTTCAAAAGAATCACAAGGCGGCTGTCATGAAAGCTGAATAATGCTCCAACAAGTGCACACGAGGAGGAGTAGCCGGGATAAACGCCGCCTGACAAAACAGGCGGTTAAACTGCTATGAAACCGTGCCAGTAGTGGTTGCTACTAGAAACCGGCTTTTCAAAGTGGAACCTGCTGCTGTTGGCAGGACAAAATGTATGAAATGGTCAAATGCAGAGGTGGATACATAACACATCTAGCAGTGCAAGTGTTTCTGAGGCTGTATGGGTGTTTTTACTCCCTTTGAAATGCTCGTCTGTGTCCCTGCTCCTGTGGTTGGGTTCTGATGCTCAGGAAGGAGAGCATGTGGAGTGTGGCAGGAGCCGGAGTGGAGAAATGAACGACGATAGGCACGTTTCGCTCACAAGGTGCTGAGAAAAGCTGTCAGCGGCAGGAGGGAGAGGGAGGCCAAAAAGAAATAGAGCAGAGAGAAGCGAGAGCGAGGAGGCCGGGGTGGGAAGAGACGTAGTTTGGTGTATGGCAGGGCTGGGTGATAGAAAACAGGCATTTCAACAGCAGCACATTTCCAAAGGTTTGATACTGTTAACATGTGTTTGTCCTTTTTAAAATATATATGTAACTTGGCTGATTTTAATAATGACGTGATACGTCAACCAAAGTTCTTATTTAACTTTTCAAAGCTTAAAAAACATGAGTCTTGAATACTTTTGGTTGAACGTCACTTTACTTCTGCACCAGTGCTTTAAAAACATACAAACATGTACATGTGTGTGTGTGTGTGTGTGTGTGTGTGTTGACAAGTGTGCTAACACCATGACGTCTTATTCCTAAACACATTTTTTGCTCAACAGCGAAATCTATTGATTCACTATCCATGCCCACCCCAGGCCACCTTAAATGTGTCGGATTGAATACCTTTATTTTAAATAAGGTTTTGACAGAAACAATCGATGAACAGGTGATTTTATAATTAAACTAGTGTTGTTTTGTTGCTCTCTAACTCTGATAGTCATTGAATTGCGTCCATCACATCCTCCTCCTACCCGTGACAGCATGCATGCTGGGCAACGACAGAACCAGAGTCCTTCTTTTTCCTCCAGTGGACTCATTTCTCCTTCAAGGTCGCAGTGCGGTCTCACTTTGGTCATACTTGAATTATTTTGCGATCTGGAGCCGCTGCGACTGTGTTTTACTGATTCTCTCCCGAGAGAGAAGGTTGTGTGTGTGTGTGTGTGTGTGTGTGCGTGTGTGTGTGTGTGTGTGCCAGCGTGTGCTTGTGTGTGTTTCTGGCAGGGCATGCAGGAGCTCCTCGGCCTGTGTTTTATTTCGTCAACTGGCAAGCAGCAGCAGATCTTTCCAAACGCATACACAGACACACAGACACACACACACACACACAGACACACACACACACACACATACACACACACACACAGACGCACACACACACACACACACACACAGACACACAGACACACACACACACACACACACACACACACACACACACACACACACACACATTTTCATGGTGTTGTGTTTACATGAACATGGTCAATTACACCCCGTCTGTCTTCTCTCTCTCCACTCATGTCCTCTCCCTGACTCCCATCTGTCTTTACGAGAGACTCTTGATCTATCCTCCTCTCCGTTCCCTCCGTTTCTCCACATCCTCATCTTTTAACTTCTATCAGTAAGTTTACAAGACTCCTCTGCAAACACACATTCGCTTGTGCGCATTTTGCATAGTTTCTCTCCTCCTCGCTGGAAAAGTGGGAGTCCCAGCTGGGGACTAGGGTTGACCACATCATACTTTTACTCTTTTTTTTTCTTTCTTGTTTGGCAAATGATTCCTTTACTTGCATGTGTCAAAATAACACAGGATGATACGCAATAGGCTGCGATGTAGTGACGTGTCTCTTTCCCTGGGATTCTGCATATGTGGCCGACCTCGGCAACAGGAAGGATTGTTGCGAAGGTGACCCTGCCTTGAGTTTAAACGGACGGGAAGCCAAACTGGCTGTGAGTGTCCGTCTCCTAGGAGCTCTAAGTGCCTCGTGTATTATTTGAAAGGCATCCACATGCGCAGACACACAGACCTCCGCACATATGTGGGAGCTGTCAACGTTCATCACCAACACCACTGGGGATCCACTCACAGTATCCACCTGTCTGCGTTTAGCCTCTTTCCACTCACTCTCACTTCCAGTAACGGCAAGATAATAAGAGAGGAAAAAGTTAATGAGGATGAGAGAGTAACGTTCTCTCCCACGGGCGTATTGCATGCTTTTAGGCCAGGTAACCAAAGTTTAGAGTAAGAATGCGCTACTTTATATGGTTGTGTGTCCTCGCTGGTTAAATAAACATATTATCAGTGAAGCTAACTGCCTCTCTTTACTCTTCTTTCCATCAGGTCTGTCGACGGCCAAGAGGAAGTTTGCTGACTCCCTCAACGAGTTTAAATTCCAGTGCATTGGAGACGCGGAGACGGATGATGAGATATGCATAGGTGAGCTTCCCATCCAATATATTCCGGTAAATAGACAGCAGACCAGGTGTTTTCGTTTATTAGTCTCTGGAATAGAACGATGGAATTAAAGGCCAGCTTGGTTTTCAGTGCTGTCATATATGAAGATGCAACAATCAGTCTCAAATTATCCATCTGTCCTGAATCATTTCATTACAATGTGTTTTTTTTAGTATCAAAGCCTCAAGTGGAATTTACGGCAAATTGTAAAAATCATACGAAACGTTATGTTATTTATTTGGCAGGGAAAATAAACATAAAAACATCATATTAAAGCACACAAACTGAACAGAGTGAGACTTCTTGTACTTTAACTATAAAGATAAATACTGTGGTCATTTGCTCTGTTATATTTATTATCTTTAGTGGTCACAATTTATATGTTTTTCAGTCTAAATAGCATTATCTCATTTCAATGTTGGAGTTTTTAAAGCATAATTCAAATATAATATAAATTATGAAATATCCTGAGAAGGAATTTTTCTCTGTATTTGGCTAAACAATGAAAAGCCAGTCAAATCGTGCAACAATCCAATCCTGCCTCTTCACCTTCGGTTGTCATGATGTGTCGCGCTAACAATCAATACGTTGATTTTTCCACTAACAGGCACGCCAGTTGTAACCTACATATAATAACATGAGATCTACAGTCCAGATTATATAATAGTATTTCTGCTCATTCTCTACAATAATAGTGATAGTAATAATATTACATCAAAGTTGGCATATCCTATGATTAAAAAAACATGATAAAATATCCTACTTTAAGTGATGTTTCATAGTTCTTGCTGTTTGTATCCATTATTACACATAACATCATGCTGACCCATACATTCATACATACATGAGCATATTGTGTAAAACTGGTGTAATAATGCTCTGCAGTCCACAACAGCAGGATTCTAGATTCCATGAAGTCCCCCAGGCCTGGCGGTGCCGTTTCTGTCACTGTCCAAGCAGCGGCCGCCACACCCTTGCATGCTGCAGGCTGCAGCTCCTCACTGGCCGACCCACCCACGACTGTTGTTGAACTCAGCCCAGCTATCTTTCCTGAACAGCTTGCTGCTCCACTGGGCTGTGCCACAGCACTGTTGTTGTTTTTTTTTGGGATATTCAGAGTCATACTCATGTCCAAACTTGTTTCTTCTCTCTGACACAGTAACGACTTCACTCCAAATACAAGTACATTTAAAAACAGAACTTTATATTATTAGTATTATTATTATTATTATTATATTCTAGCCTGCTACTTCTACTGCGTCTATATCTTCCATATCATTTTACTCCACGTGATTCAAGACTAATGGTTGAGCTTACGGACATGTTTGACTGCATCTTATGAGCTTTATTAAATGATGGCCCTGCTTTTCGATGCGTTCGCTGCAGAGTCCCGACGTCCTCCTCCCTTTCAGTTGGATCTGACTTCCCAGAAACGAATCCTCTAACTAGAAGTCTGATGCGTATGTGTGTGTGTTGTGATTATTAAGGGGGAAAAGAAAACACTGCCTATGAGCTTACATGTGATTTGGACATGCTGCACGTGCCCAGTATGCACTACGTCTGAGGAGCTGTGTGTGTGTGTGTGTGTGTGTGTGTGTGTGTGTGTGTGTGTGTGTGTGTGTGTGTGTGTGTGTGTGTGTGTGTGTGTGTGTGTGTGTGTGTGTGTGTGTGTGTGTGTGTGTGTGTGTGTGTGTGTGTGCATGTGAAGTGTTGGACAGGGACGGAGGCAATTGAAGTGGAAACTCTGACCTGAAACAATGTAGCCAGTCCTCTCTGTCTTTGCCAGCCGGCGGGGGGAAACGAGCGCCGAGCTGTGCTCGCTGTGAACGCACCGTGCAAAACAAACTGTGTGATTCGCCGTTCGGTTCCCAGTTAATCACTCTGCTGTGTCGGGAGTTTAGGAACATTTGTAAGACGTCCAAGAGCAGAAACAAAAGCTCCATCCCTGCCACCCTTGTGCCAACTCTCTTCAAACACTCTTTCTGTTCCCCCGTACTTGAGAGTTATGGCTCATTATTCAATGTCTCTCTCTCCGTCTACCAACATGTCCGTCTTCAGCCAAGTCTCTTCAGGAGTTTGCAGCGGTCCTGCAGAACCTGGAGGACGAGAGGACACGCATGGTGAGTGACCCGGCCAATTGTAAGGAATATTATGAGCGGGGATAGAAAGTCACATAAAGCTGGTCATTCATTTGATCTGAGAGAATATTACAAGTCATTATGTCTGTGATACAGTAATGTTTACGTGCTTGTGTGTGTTTCCAGATCGAGAATGCCAACGATGTGCTGATCATGCCTCTGGAGAGATTCAGGAAAGAACAGATCAGTGCAGCGAAGGTAAGGAGGCGACACGGCCACAGGAGGGCTGAGAGAAAATGACTTTGGCTCCACGTGAACCGTGCATCAGCACTGATAAGCTGGCAGTGAGGCGTACGGCAGTAAATCAATAAGATCCTTTTAGTGCCTCTGCAGCTGTTAGAAGGGCATGACACCCACCCAAGATATATGGCGGATGATCATATACAGTAGTAGGTTTTGGAACCGCTGGGAAGATCTCAGCACATTAGAGGTGGTAAATGATGTGTGACCTTTGGAGCTTAAATGGAGGAGTGCGGGCGGAAAATGTGCAGCCTCAACATCACTAAAGTAAACTAATCTACGCATCTGGGTAGAGTTACGCATATGGTTTGTTGTCACTGTATTCTTTAATTTTCTTTGAAAAGATTTGATCCCAGCAGCTCAAAAAAAAAAAAAAGTGTATTGGCTCACATTAAATTTCCACTGAGATCCTCATTAATGCAGGATAAGTACAGTAATTCCAGTTAGTTGGAATGTTGAATACACTGTGATATTTAATATTTAGTCAGTCATTTTGGAATTATTTTTTATGATCAGTGATCATAAATGTACACTCTGAATCAAAGATTATGTTGTGATAACCAAATACAGTATATTGACTGAAAGGCACAGTTTAACAGCTTTAATAGGAGGGATCAGATAATGACGAGAAGTACTCTCAGACACTTGGAAACAATGCTGTGACCACGATACATTGTGTCTGTACTACCACAGCCTTTTAAGTGTCTCAGGCGGATGTTAGCACCGTACGGCCACATTGACCTTGCAACAATGAGAAAGTGCTTTTAAGACATATTAAAAAAGCTATTATTATCGTAATAAAAAGCTATTATTATCGCTGCTTCCTCGGAGAAAGCTTTCAAAGATTACCATGACCTGGATGACTGAGAATCTTCCCAGATCCATTGTATGAATACATGATATGCATGTCTCCGGGTGTCCCTCCTCTCCCGTGATTATCCAGGAATCGAGGTCTGGACCGTCGCTGCATGACCTGGATAGGAGATTAGAGGGATACATAATCCTGCCACAGACCACTGGGGGGTCTCATAGGCCAGCAGGGCTCCCTCATGGCATGGCCGGTGTTGTCTTAGAGTGACAGTGTGTGTATAAATCTATAAGCGTAAGATGGAACCGAAGCAAGCGAGACGTTAAACAGTAGGATCTTAACTCAGAAGCTAAATATTATGTTCCTTTGACTTTTTAATGACCATTTATTGCACTGGAGACTTCTAACCACACATTTAACTCTATTTAGTCAAAGGATAAGTAATGTACTGTGCATGTTTTGGTAATCCACGCCCCATGTTTTAAATATGCCACGTTTGAATCTCCTCACAGCAGGCCATGGTGCATTAGCTCCCTGATACATGCAGTATTTAACATGTTACCCATTTATAGGCTGCTAATCTGTCCTTTTCATAGCAGGTCATTGTTTGATTGTACGCGGCCGGATTAAGAAGTGAATGCATAATCTGTGCAGTCAGGTCACCACCAGAGATGTACTAATCCCAGTTTAGCCCTGAAAGAACTGAAAGGATCTTTTCCTGGCACCGTTTCACCGTCTCCTAGAGGTCCAGAGCTGACACAAGAGGAGCTTTTTGGAGAATTACAGTGATTGGGACACGTTTAAAACTCGTTTAAAAGTCCAGCAAGACTTTTTTTTTTCTCGCTGTGGGTTATTAAGTGTGGTGGATTGGGTCCGATCTTCAAGAATACAAGACAAATACACATATGTGAGGGAAACTAATTATTTAGATTATCATCACTTCTGCTTTCCACTCATTAAGCGGAGTGAGAACAGAATGGTATTCTGATTTGGCACTTTTGCTTTAACTGGTGTATCTGCAGTCCTGTGAAGTTTGAGAAACAACTCGTTTAGGTTTGCACATTTACAGTTTGACCAATTGAAGTGGATCAGAGTGACTCAGTCACTTCAAACCCCACGCAAGGCAAGGAGGCAAGGAGGTGATTAAATCCACATTACAGTAGATGTTTAACTGTTAGTGAACGCTGTGTAAATAATAAAGTTTCATATCGCATAGAAGCAGGCGGCGAGAGGTTGGCTTCATGCATCAGTGGGACCTCCATGTAATTGTTGACTTGATAGCAGTGGAGTAAAACTTAGTTGAAGCTGTGATGAGTCAATCTGGTGGCAAGGCATGATCCCATATCAAAACATTTCATTTCTTTACTCTTCTGGGTGAAGAAACTCCTGAGTTTGCAACAACACTGGGAGGAGATTGCCACCTGCTGGCCGAGAACGGAACTAACTTTAAATAACCCAATTAAAATGCCAGTCATTTATACCAGCAATGTGGTAATAAACATGGGGATTGATAGGAAGCATGACATTCATGCTGGCTTTGTAATTTGTATCTTCAGTCACTGATTACTATCACAAAGGAAGTAAAACAATCAAACACACTTTTCTTGTCTTGTTTAAAAGGTATTGAAAGTCAGAATTAGGTCATGAAAGCCATAATGAGGGACACACAGGAGAGTCAGACCAGGCAGGATTTCCACAGCGAATATGAAAAAGTCAGAGAGGCAGACTTTAAACAGAGGCCTTGTTGTTTAGAGGAACGTTCATCATCTCTGATGCATTCTGCAGCTGCTTTCTGTTCCTTCTCTGGCACCGAGGACTCGTCTTGTTGTTGAAACCGGCTTGGCAGTGGAACGCCTGCGTCCTGTGACTGCAGCACGGCTCAGAAAATCACAGCGTTATTGAATATTGATCGTGGCGTTATTTTGATGTCGTTGTGATGGAAGTTTTATTTCCAAGAGCTGTTGGAAAAACAAATTCACACGAGCACCAAATAAACCAGACGGGAAGACGAGGGAGTCCAGCAAATGAAATGCGTGACAGATGAAGACAATCCATCACGTTAATGCAGAAAATCCTGGAAGCCCAAAATACCATGGATGATTTACGCCAAATGGGCCTTTTCACAGCAGACATGTTGACATGCTTCATCCTAAAGTATGCAGTACAGTATGTCCTCAACTCTACTTTCCAGCATTACAAACTATTACTTTCATCGTTATTCTTCTTGTCTATTAACTGAACAAAGTGTAAGAATAGATGACAGTCGAAATACACTGTTGCCCATAAAGTTATTATATATTTTGTTTTCACAATCCTCTGTTTATTCCTATCTAAATGCATGAGAAATCACTTTTGACCAGGTACCATAATTACATGATGTGTCCCGCAGGTGAACACGTATTCATGCATACCTTGTTTGGCGCTATGAAAGACAAGACATTTGCATATTATCCCAACCCTGTTTATTCAGTTAACAGAGAAGCAGTAAGTCCTCACGTTGGAGCTTGACCTTGTGAATGTTTGGCATTTATTTCATACATTGTTTAAATGCTTTATTGACTAACGCGATGAAGTCATTTCTTCCAACGTATGAAGTTGATTTGGGTGTTTTTGCAGTCGATCAACAGGATCATCAAAGGGTTTGAGTCTGTCAGCACGTCCCCGTGTCTATCAGCTACTTTCTATAGCTTCCAGCCCAGTCATGTCATGAGTTTGACATGAAGAAATGCAAATAATTACACATGTACAGTAATAATACCCCAGGATGTGTCTGACGGAGGGAGACCCACCCTGATTTGCCTCCTCTTGTTTTTCTGTCCGTTTCACTGGAATTAGATCACAGTTTAATGGTCCTAACATGACCAGGAGAACGTTTTTTTCTTCTCTCGATACGGTTCTTGATCTTCTTGGACACTTTTCGATGTTCCTCAGTGTTTTTCAGATACACCCCCACTTTATCTGTCCCCGGTGAGTCATCCCTCTAACTGTCTGTCTCTCATGTCAGTGATGTCAGCTGTGAGGAAACGGCCTGTTGTTTAAGAAGCAGCTGTGCTCCCTGGAGGAGCAATCTCACATTAGTTATTAGATATTACTAAAAAGACATTCACATTAAGTGAAGTTTGCCTTACAGCTCACACACGTTTCCCCCCAGCGACGGCACACGGGACTAGAGTTCATTCCAGATGATCAAATTACTTGGAGAGACCTTATTAATCATTCAATAGACATATTAAGGCCTATTGAGTTAGCTGTCTCTCACCCAAATAAAAGTTATTTTTGTCGTATCTAATATAGGAAGCCAAGAAAAAATATGACAAAGAGACAGAGAAGTATTGTGCAGTGCTGGAGAAACACCTCAGCCTCTCAGCGAGGAAGAAAGAGTCCCATCTGCACGAGGTAAGACGCCGTCTGTCGTTCACATCAATCTTCTGTCTCCCACCGGATCGCCGATCATTTTCATAATTTTCCATGAATGTCAGACTGTCAGTTATCTTGGCGTCCTTCTCCCTTTTGTAGGCGGACAACCAGGTCGATACCGTACGGCAGCATTTCTACGAGGTCTCTCTGGAGTACGTCTTCAAGGTTCAAGAGGTCCAGGAGAGGAAGATGTTTGACTTTGTGGAGCCTGTAAGACACTTGTGTTTTTTTTCCTCTTTTTTTTATGATATATATGTTTTTTTTTTTTTACAGCAAAACAAAACCTTGATATCCAAATTGTGCATAACAGTAGGTTATTGATTATAGCGTGAAGCATGCCGGCTCAGCTGAAAATAAAAGAGGCAAGTGAACAAAAAGCACAAATTAAAACGATGTGAGTTCAAATTTAGATGAAGTTAACAAACAAGCTTATAACCAAACCTATAAGGCCTAACGAGATCATGGTGGACGTCTCTTCTTATTAATTAAGTGTGAGCTGGGACTGGGTCATGCTTTTCTAAGTCAACATTGGCGCCAACCCAACCCCGATTCAAGCCACGGGGAATTTAAAAAAATGACAGCCCGGATTCTGGCAGAGAATCAAAGCTGTACCTCAGAGGTAGCTGCTAAGGACATTTGAAGTTGTAACAAAAACACTACAGTTTTAACTCTTCACAATGTAGGCCTCCCTGCATCTGTTTTAATATTTAATTTAATCCATTTTTCTTTTTTATATCTTCTTATCTTCTCTGGATCTTCTCGTCGTTTCCTCTCTTTCTCCTTTTCCTTATCTTTGTCCCTTCCTCTTCCTGCTTCACCTCCTTAACGTCCTCCCTGCTGTTTTGTTGCCCTCAGCTGTTAGCATTCCTCCAAGGCCTGTTCACCTACTACCACCACGGCTATGAGCTGGCCAAGGACTTCAGCCACTTCAAGACTGATCTCACTATCAGCATACAGAATGTAAGGTCACGCACAACCACACAAAAGGTCACAACGTAGCCCCGATCAATGCTTTTTGTTATTAGCTAGTTAGTTAGTTAGTCAGTAGTTCCACTGTTCCACTGTTCCTCTGTGCTTGTGTTGACAGACGAGGAACCGCTTTGAGAGCACGCGGTCGGAGGTGGAGAGTCTGATGAGGAAGATGAAGGAGAATCCACACGAACACAAGAGTGTGAGCCAGCACACCATGGAGGGATACCTGTATGTGCAGGAGAAGCGTACGTACCGAGCCGCATGCGACAAGTTACACTGTTGTAGTACGAACACCAATCAGAATGCGAGTGAATTATGTGCATGTTAGGGGATACACACACACACACACACACACACACACACACACACACCAACCTATGGTGGACGAAGTCAAGTATGATCTGTTGGAGACGTGACAGCAGCTCTGGCCACGTGCGGTTACCATGGTAACCGATCTAGCACTAACGCAGGCATGACTGAGACTCCTTCTTTTTCCGTCAGCGTTTTTTTTTGTTTTAACCCTGGCTCCCCCTCCCCCCCTCTCTCTCTCTCACAAGACTTTTTTCTTTTTATTCTTTTCTTCTCCTGCAATTTTGTTTTTCACATTCTCTCCATTGCTCTCTCTCTCTCTCTCTCTCTCTCTCCCTCAGGCTCATTTGTGTCTACCTGGGTGAAGTACTACTGTACGTACCATCGGGAGCCCAAGAGGGTCACCATGGTCCTGTTTGACCCTAAATCAGGAGGGAAAACGGTGAGTAGCTTTGGCTGTTTAATCATAGAGATGTGGTTAGAATAGCATGTAAGGCCATCCATCTGTCTAGCTGTATTTATCTATATGCACGTAAATGTGCCACGCACAGACGCCCTCATGTACATGCCACTTCAGCCTGTCATCAGCTTGTCTGATTTGAGCTGCTCGCCAACAAAACAAGCTCTCACTCGCTGTGTGATGGAAATTTGGCGAGCATAACACTGTTTTAAATCATCAGCGGAACATAGAGTTAAATATAAAGTTTGCCGTCAATAGTTCAGCACCAAAACGAGCGTTTCTGTTGCATGTTTTTTTACACCTGGATACAGTCATACAGCAGAACAGCAGCCTCAGTAGATGGGAGCGCCGCCATCGATGTTTTGAGAAAAGTACCATCTGTTAGCACTTTCTCCACCTACACGCCAAGCTGATGCAGGTTCAGGCCTGCTTTCTGGGGTTTCTTAACTGGAGGAAAAGCAGAAACACTGCATCACAGAAACCCTTCAGCTCCGACACCGTAAGACAGATGCTGTTGCCGTCGTACCTGAAGCGAACAGTTCGACGATGCTCAAATCGCTTTAATTGCTTCTGTCAGTCCAACATCATCTCGATGTGCTTTTCATTTGGAAGTGAGGCGAGGTTTTCTTTAGCTCCACTACATGAGAGGAAAGGAAGTCCTTATCACTAATTCTCTTTTTGCCTTTTCCAAGAGATCAACAATCATCATCTCAAATGTCATCCACGCTGTAAAAAATGATACTGCTATACTAAGAGCATGTTTTCCCTTCTCTTTTACTCTGTGTTTGTCAGGGAGACGAGGACAGCTTCAGCCTCAAGTCGTGCACCAGGAGGAAGACGGACTCGATAGAGAAGAGGTTCTGTTTCGATGTGGAGGCTGTGGACAGGTGAGGGAGCGTGCCATTTGTCTGAACGTAACCACACATTTCTCCATCGACGCGCCCCCCGCTGTTTCCTTTCCACGCTGTTCTTTATTAGCCATAATCAGTGTAATGCAACAGCCCTTGTGTCTAGTTCTGAGCCTTTTTATTTGCAGCTTTTCCATTTCTAGAATATCGTTGAGCAAAAAAAAGGAAAGCGTGAAATAGTTAGGAATTCAGAGTTTGTTATAGAAAGTCATAGATGGGTCTTCATGCCTCTAATTAGAGCTTCACTGCTCTGATCAGCCGGTGGTTGGTATGAGGTCTTTTTAGGTGGTGTAATTACAGCCAACAGACACACGGGGGTGCTCAGTTGATTTGGACCTGAAGAGGCTGATAAGGAGGCTGTTTGTCCTCTCATGCTCGCCCCCCTGGCCCTTCTCTTCCTAGACAAACCCCCTCCCCCCCTTCTCCCTCCCTCCCTCCTCCTTAACTTCAACCGTCCTCCATCCAATCAACTCACCTCCTCATTATCTCATCCATTCTTTCCCATTTCCCCATTGCACCTTATTCATACTCATATTACCGGTGTGTGTTTGTTTATCTCCCAAGTAATATAAAGTGGTATTTCCTCAAGTGGTGTGTTTACAGGTAATTTGACAGTCTGTTGCTCAGACTGTCATAAAAAAAATAATAATAATAATTTGATCGTGTCCATTATGTAAACAATGGACGTGACCAATGACGTGGCCGTGAGATTTGCATGCAGAGATCCTCCTCCACAATCTGAAGCAATACATATTTCAATAATACAAACATAATAATTGTGTTTGCCACTTGATGTTTGTGTGTGTGAAGGCCGGGAGTGATCACCATGCAGGCTCTGTCAGAAGAAGACCGGAGGTTGTGGATGGAGGCCATGGACGGGAGAGAACCGGTAGGTTACCACGGTTACCAGTTTGTACTTATGTCACACGTAAATTAATAGAGAGAGAGAGAGAGAGAGAGAGAGAGAGAGAGAGAGAGAGACAGCCTGTCTGCTAAGCGAAACAAGAGCTCCAACATTAAATATATATTTTTTAGCATTGCTCTGATTTCAGCCCCCCCCCCCTTCAAATTCCTAAAAGGAACGTTGAATGACGGCCAGTTTCCCGCAGCTCCTTGTTTGTGCCTTAATATACAGCTTTTTTTTGCCCTAAGGCTAGAAGCGTGTGCGAGTGCTTCTTTCCACACTTTGTATTTAGTCATGTTCCTGTCCCAACACCACCCTCATCCATGTGTCTACATTCAAACGTGCAAAGGTAATCACCATCAATAAAGCCACCGCAAGCTTGAACAAGCAGCTGCTGAGCTCAGGCAATCTGTCATAAAACAAGATATGTTTCCCTTCAGCCCATCCTACCGTTGTTGTTGTCTCTGAGACCTGCCTCGTCTTTGTCAGGCTTTACCTCACACGTGGGTACGACCTCACCACTGACCTCACCACTGACCGCAGACACACGATGCAGACAGACCTGCATCCTGCACAAGCCCAGACAAATCGGGTGGACTTGGGCATAAACACACAGTCACAGATGTCATATTTACTATTTTGGTTGATTTGTTATTTACATTTTTTTTAATCTAACCTCTCATGGATATGCTGTAACAATGCTTCTGTGTTCTTTTTTAATTTTTATGAAAATCTCAGGCATAAAGGTGTACACAGAGCCCTGATTTAAACACAGTATTCTCAACATTATCATAGGAATTGAAGTTATGCCGATTGCAAAAAGCCAACAACAAATGTGACATTTGTATAAGTTCCCAATATCCTGATGTATTCCACATTATGTGTGCATATTTCTCATGATGGGAATATGCTAAATTAGTTTGTATTGTTTCTTTCTGAAGCAGTGTTTCGCTATGTTTTTTATTTGCAGGTATACAATCTCAACAAAGACAGCCAAGCTGAAGGCAGTAAGTAGCATTCATTGATATAATTTAACTGTTTTAAGGGGATCCAATGATTTAGCGTTATTATCCGACTTTCTGTACTGGCAGAGCTCGATTAAATAGCATGGCTTCTGCATTTGCATCAGATCTCGTTTTAGAACCAGCAAATGTAAAGTAAAACTGTAATCACAGTGTTTGTCTTGCTCTCCGTCAGTGGCCCAGCTGGATGTGATCGGGTTCAACGTGATGAAGAAGTTCATTTATGCCGTGGAGACTCGAGGTACAGTGTAAACTCAGATTCTTGTTGAGTCATGTTGTTTTTCTGCTGTGGTTTCCTGCTTCTTTATTATGATGCTCTCCACATTTCAGTTCAGATCTGCACTTTTTATGTCCCGATGCAGCGGGACACAGGACAGACTACAGTCTGCAGCAATGAATTAACATTAACATGTTCACGGGATACTCCACTCATGTAAACATGCACTTAAACATGCACTTAATTAGCAGAAATTATTTAATAAACATAAAATATTACTCATTCTAATCGTTCGTACTTTGAAAATGGAGTTCACATGAATAGCAACCATCAATTATGTGGAGAGAAATACAGTATAGTATAGTATTTTTCCCTGAAATGTCACAGTAAAGGTCCACATCGCTAGTTTTCCCTTCGTCCCCTTTAAGAGCATCCATTAGGGAACACTCTTTGACTTTTCAATGCTCAACCAACGCATTTACATTTATATGGTATATGATGATCGTGTTTCTGAGCTGCCAGGGTTGTTGTTTACATGAGGGACGTGAAAAAATGAAAATAAAAAGCGGCACAAAAAACAATTGAATTCCTCCTGAAATCGTTTGTCATTACGCTAACGGCTGCTCTTTGCCCTGCTCTTGGTCCTCATGCCGTCTTCAGTAATGGGCTTCGTACACCAGTTTAGGTTCAGCAATTGGATTTTCTGTGACAGACCGATTTTAATGGCAGTCTTTGAGTGACAGGTTTAGAAAAAAACAAACCTGGAGCACATAGATGTGGCATCTTATTGCTATTAAAGCCTTCTTGGTTTTACCGGATTGGATGTTAAACTAGGAAGCAGTCTGTCTCTTCTTTGGATTAATAACCGGTGGAAACCTTTCCCCTCCAGGTATCGATGATCAGGGCTTGTACAGACTCGTTGGCGTCAACTCCCGAGTACAGAAACTACTAGGCCTCGCTATGGGTAAACACAGACACGCATACATATTTAGTAAACACTGGAAATTAAATTCTCTTCTGTAATATAATTGCAAACTTTTATCATAACTTTCCTTTTATCTTCTTTTTGTCCATCAGATCCAAAGACGTGTGCTGATGTAGAGCTGGAAAACTCAGAGTGGGAGATCAAGACTATAACCAGTGCAATCAAGCACTATCTCAGGTTTGTGAGGGAAAAAGGGGGTGTTTTGCCCTTTTTCACTTCTTTCAATCTGAAATAGATTTTCATTGTTATTTGCTGTATTTTGATTTAATATATGATCTAAACTTTTATTTTCCCATAGAGGGTTTATTCGTAGCACAAATAATCTTGTCTTCATACATTGAACAAAATCACAAAATCACACATGCCCAGTTAAACCCCAAGCTTATCTGCTGGTCACTGTGATGGTTAAATGACTTCCTTTCCTCTCATCAACTGGCGATGAGGGGAGGGGAGGGAGGAGGGGGGAGGATGGAGGATGGAGGAGACCAGCAATGGGCGACTTACTAGAAGCAGAGATGCATGAAGGGAAAGAGAGGCGTAGTTCAAGCTGTGCTCAGTCCACTGTACCTGAGTGAATCTGCAGCGTGCATTCAAATAAACACACGTTCATACACATGGCATATGAACACACCACACACACTTAATAACATTAGGGCCGAAGGTCAGGCCTCATTGAGAACCAGCAGGAGTCATTACACTCCTCAGGCAGCAGCGATACACTGGCGTCCTGCTGGGCAGGCGAGCATGGTAGGGATAAAAGACACGAGGGAGAACATAGTTCGATGGGTGCTCATCCAGAACTGTCCAGATTTATTGATATTGCTGACATTCTGTGCCTTTCTGTCTCTCCTGTGTTCCCAGAGTGCTGCCCGCTCCACTCATGACGTACCAATACCAGAGGAGCTTCATCAAAGCTGCCAGTGAGCCTTCTTCTCTTTCCTTTTCATGCGTCTCACCTGCCTCTCAAATGTGACAGGAGAATATAAAACAGGCTCTCCTGCTGTTTGACTGCGCTAAATTACCGGCCATACGCTTTACATGGAGCGCCTACTGCTAAACAGGAGAATCCTGAAGTCACCTTTTGATTTGTTTTTCATTTAAGATGAAATCTTGAGTCGTGTCATCGTTTTTAATAGATTGAAGATGGATTTTAATACATGAGATCAGAATGATTTGTCTGTTTGAAGCAATTTCTTAAGCGTTGCTCTTTTTATTTGGAGGCGACTCATCTTGTGAGTGAGGTCATGACTTGCTATTAAACCAGTTACAGATACATGGTGAACCACTGTGCCACCAGTTTGTGTAGCTGACCCTTCATGTTGTCCAGCTGCATGGAAGTCTTTTTAACACAAGAAGTAATGACGGGAACTAAAAGTGACAGCCTAGTGAAACTAAGTGTTCTGTCATTTGTCCGGTTAAAAAGCAGCTGCAAAATCGTCCTTTTTGGGGTTTTTTTCTTTCCACCAGCACCTGATGGGTGCGGTGTATTGAGTCAGGGTACATAATTACATTTTCCAAAGAACACTCAGCTGTCTTGAAAATGAATCGCCTTAATTCTCCAACAGTCGCTGCAAGCACCTCACTGCATGTGATTATTCTCATGTGGCTCCTATAGGCGACGGAATGCATTTTTTCCCCCAAGCAACACTTTGCATTAAGGCTCCTTAAAATGCAACGGTTCCTACTTCTATGTGTTATCTGATCCGGTTGTGTGTACTTGGGCCCGATAAGCCTGGTTGTGTATGTTGTGGTCATTTCCGTGCTGCTGCTGTATCTCCTTTTTAGGGATTTTTTGTTGTGAAATTTGATTCTTTGGAAGCTCAGGTGTGGTTCGGTCTAGTCCGGTCCGGTCTGCCGTGTCACAGGATGTGTCGGTGACCTGTTTTCTTTGTTTGTCGGTAGCTACGGGAAGGAACTCCAGGAAATGACTGTGTGTCTCTGGCAACGCCACCAGGAAATGGCTCCATAGTGAGGCCAACTCGAGAGAAATGAGAAAAGTGTGTGTGTTAGGCGGAGGGGTTGAGCGTGGGCAGTTCAGAAAGGTAGTGGGTTTGATACGAACTTAGACCCCCGATGCTATCATGCATGTATTCATGTTTATTGTAATAATCATAAAATACAACACATGCTGGCCAACTCTTTATAAAGGTTTACAGATTGCAGTGTCTGTTCGGGTGTGTGCATGTGCATGCCATGGATTTGTCTGCTTGTGTGAGTATGAATTTGTGTTTTTTCCAAGGCAGTATTTTTGCAGAAGCAGCGGGGTGATTTGAGGACAGCGTCCTCCGTTGAACTCCCTCTTTCAGCGCTTCCCTTTCTCCTCCTTCTCTCTTTCACGTATCCTCTGCAGCTCCTCCCACCGCCCTGCTCGTAAACCCAATCTTCCTCATCCTCATCCTCCTCCACCTCCTCCTCTGGTTTCATCTGGACTTCCTCTCTCCCATCCCGTGCTAATCTGGTTTTAAATATCTGCTTTAAACAGAGAGCTTAGTGTTTTGAGGTTTGTTGGGTCAAACAGCAGCTGCAAAGAAATTCCATTTATTTATTTCTTACCAGCACCTGATGGGTGTGGCGTATCGAGTCGGGATAAATGATTTTTTTAGAAATACTCGGCTGTCTTGAAGACAGATCGCCTGAACTCTCCAGCAGTCCCTGCAATCGTGTTTGTGTATTTGATTCCTTTCATGTGGCGCCTTGGTTACAAAATATCGTTTTGGAGCAGTTACTCATTCAAACCATGAATCGGAGTCTGAGAGGAAGACGAGGAGGAGTGAGGGTGGATACCTTTCTTAGGCATGTGCAAGCAAGAAAACACATACAGTAATTATTCTGTCTCCAGTCATTAGGGTTCTGCTTACAGTGTCTCTATCTGATTAATGCTTGGATTCTCTCCTCATATTTCCCCTCTCTATTTTCTCACTCCATCTATTATCTGCCTTTTTTCATTTTTTTGTGCATTGCTTGAATTCCTTCAGCTCGCTTTTCTTTTTTTAGCTGCTAAAATGTGGTGGAGGTTTTTTGTAATACTACCAAACAGCTGGACGACACTATCCCTTTATGATCTTTGCTTCATAACTTAGGAGAAATAAGAGGATGCAAGATGCACAGTTTGACATTGATCTAACCCGTATGGTACATATTTCACATTGTCCTTTATTGTCAACCAGCAATCCGCCACTTCGTGCAACAATTGGCCGGCTCTCTTTTTTCCATTCGTCTCATAATGATTTCCATCACTTTTTGGTCGTACCACATATTGCTTTTGAGATTTTTCATAAAGCATTGTGACTCTTCTCAGTGACTTCAACTACTAGTGTGGACATTTGGAACAGACTTGAGCACATTTGCCTTTTAGATGTCGTCTGAATGTGTTGATTTCTGGCCTTGATGCCTTGCTCACCTTCCTCCAGCTCCTCCTTATGCCTCCTTAAGCAGTTCCATTCAAGGGTTTTTCACTGAGGTTTGAACAGCTGCACATAAGACACTCAAGCAGTGATGACGACTAAACTTCTGACATTCTATTTGTTAGATTCAGATCTCGGCAAGCAGCACACACATATTGGTAAAATGCATAGATGTATTCTTCCAGCTTGTAATACACAATCTCATTGTTTTGGTCACTACCTGGAGCTAGGCGCCCACCACCTACATCATCCTTCCCTCTGTCCTTTTTTCTGCATCACCCCATTCTCCAGCTCTCTGCTGCAAAGACTGACATGGCTTCAGTGATGAAGAGGAGAATGTCAGATGGAAAATGTCAGTGGATATCGTCTTTTGAAGCACAGCGTATGATGATCTGCACAGTTAGAGTTTGAACTTCAGCTCAAAGCCAACAGGAGCATCTATCCACTTAACAGCCGAACCTGCTGGCATTACACCCAACGATGGGAAACCACGGCAGTCAATAATTTACACCGCTTTGTGTTCGTGACTGCAGTCAGTGTCGCGTTGCTCCTCGCCGGGCGGTGTAATTTCATCCGGCATCGAAAGCAGCGATCCAACATTCTGTCTTTCTAATTCTGATGGTTTGTAGCAGAGGTGGCTCGGCAGCTCTCGTTTCTCTCAGCTTGACAAGAAACCGAGTGAAACAGGAAAACGGATCTACTAAGACAAAGACAAACATCTGTTGTTTACCACCTTTTCACACGACTTCTCCTAATCCTCTCCCCCGTAGACCTTCTAACACTCAATCCATAAAGTTTGATGCCTGTTAGTGAAATAAAATGCTTGCTTTTTATATGCAAAGCTCGCTGTCAATAAACACCTTTGGTTTCGCCTGCAGCTGTTAAACATTATCGTTGCTTTTGTTGTGTGAAGGACTAACAGCTTTTACTTGCTCGTTCAGAATGAAAATAAATTGTTTCTGCCTTTGATTCAAGGAACGTTTGTTATTAAGTGACAGGTGGTAGAATTGATATTGTCTTGCATGTGGAGAGCAGTAATGATGGATTTAATTGGCCACTTGATGGGAAAGCGGAGCAATCATAGAGACAGCATTGATATTTGATATGATCACCTTATGAAGTGATGGGTTTGAGAGGCTAGTGATGACTTTCTCTGGGTTTGACACCCCGAGCGTCACATTTACACGCAGTCACCTGACCCATCATTAATGCAAACATATTGATGACGGAGCACAGACAATGCATGCATTTGCAGTAGACCGCTGGGACTACTCAATTCAAATCAAGCCTCAAAATGATCAATTATTGGATGTATCTTTCATGGTTTGATGCGATTTCATCAGGCATGCTCCGCATAAACAAAGATGTGATTTTGCAGTAAAATATCTCAAATGTGTAACACTTTGTAAATACCCAAGGAACATAAAAATGCCTTGTACTGTAGGAACTGTAGGTGTTTTGTATTTGTACAGTTTGTTTTGCATGCTAAAGATGAGATATGAGACATACTGCACAAAGTGCACGGACCAGAAAACGTCCAGTATGAATAATGAATAATGAGAAAGTAGACCAGGTGGTGGAGCTCAGCAGATGTGGCGACCTACTTGAAACAATGCACGCTTCATTTACTGTATGTGGGCGTGTAAGTGTTGACTTTCATGGCTGATTGTAAAAGTATGTACTTCATACATACATAATCAAATACCCTCTTGCTTAAGAGATTCATACACATTTTAATGAAGTGAAATGTGTTTTTTTTGTTGTTTTTTTTAGCTAAAATCTTTATGGAAGGTGGTATTTTACACAAATGTACGCATTTATGTCTGATTTCAAGTTAAAAAACAGGAAACACTCTTAGTCCAGTTAACCTCATAACAGGACAGGTGGCCAATATAGTTTATTGAGCATCAATCCTGCTTATATTGTGTCCTGATGAACCTGATGAACTGGAATAGCACACGTACTAGTGTTCATATAACTAATGGTTCTTTTTTCATCAGACCATATCAAAGTGTCCATTACGGTGTCAACGGGAACCATGCTGTCCGTTATTTCTTCTGTATAATACAAGGTGTGCTCTGTTTAAAAGGACTTACATCCAGGCAGCATAATTCAGTTACAGGAAGAAGAAAAAAAGCAGGATTTACGCCCTTGAAGTGACATTACCTACCAGAAAATGAATCTCTGGTCACATTGAAGTGTTTCAACTAAATGTCTGGTCTGGTATGACAACGTGAGAGGATATGCATGGATTCTGATTGGCTGTTGCATGCGTGTGTGTGGCTACGTGTGTCATGTAACTGCATTCAGATGCCTGACATCGCCCGCTCTGTGTTAAAAGACAAAACATGAATACTGGGAACATATAGTTTATCTATTCGCGTGTCTGAAAGGCTGAAAATCAGGGCGACAGAGGGACAAGGTCGCTCCAAAAGTATCTGTAAGTGATGGATGCGGTGGAGGCCGCGATGACAAATGTCTTCTGCTCGGCGTTATCACTGGTGACTCAGCACCGGAGCTTCTGACTACTGACTACAGCACAGCGTCACCTCGACATCAGCCAACGTTTTGTCCTTTTGTTTTGTTTTTCTTTGACTCATTCCAGCTGCTGGCGTGTGTGTGTGTGTGTGTGTGTGTGTGTGTGCGTGTGCGTGTGTGTGTGTGTGTGCAGTATCTAAAAGAAATCCCACTAATGCTTTCATTTCTATTATGGTGAATATTTTGCAGTCATTCTCTTTTGACGCGTTATTAAAAAGCAGCTGATGAGTTAATTGCTTCCTGGCTTCTCTCTAAACCGAATGAACCAACAAGATCGATATCAGTCATTCCGTCCATCTCTTTCAGAAGCGATCGTCTGTGCTGTTCGCTGCCATTAATGACAAAGGATGGCGTTTGTGTTTTGTTATGTGCGTGGGAGTTCATTCCAGAGCCTCGTGTGATTTGGAAAAAAAAGGGCCAGGGATAATTAAAAAATGATTTGAATTCTGCTTTAAATCCACTCCTGGATGGAATAAAACATGTCCGTTAGGGGTAAACTTGGTTTTCTGTGGGGTGAACGTAGATAAATGCATGCATACATTTACATGCATTGCTGTGCGTGTTCCGTATTCAGCTGGAAGGAAGGGAAGAGTGTGTGCTTCTGCATAATGTGTGTGTCTGAAGTGGCGGACACCAGAGAATGCATAATAGGGAACGAGGAGCGCTGCTGTTTCCATAGGCGCGCATCTGTTTGCATGTGGACGTGTACCTGCATGTGTGTGTTATCCCACTGTGTGTTTGTGTGCCTTTTCTAAATGACTGTGTAAGTGCTTGTAAACATTGGGACTATATTTCCTATATATTTGAGTGTTGGTACATACTGTGTCTGTGTGAGATGCTGCTGACAGCCGGGGCCCGAGGGTTGATCTAGAGTCTGCTGCCATCCCTCCATCGACTATAGCTCTGCAGCCGTGACTTATTATCATCGTACGTCAATAACAGGTCTCGCTGCCTGTCTCCCTGCCTGTCTCCCTGCCTGTCTCTCTCTCTGTCTGCGCCCTTCACATTTACCTGCTTATCTGATAACCACCAGGACACAAAGCTTCCCCACTTTGCAACACTGTCGACTCAAACCGCCTCTTCCTTTGTCCTTTCCATCCCTGAATCCTTTCATCGTCACCCATACCTTCTCTACGTCCTCCCATCGGTTTCTACTGAAGATGTCGTCTTTGAAAGTAGATCACGTTACTCACGCGGGACTAACTATTTTCCGTCATGGATGAATACACATTATTAAGCACTCTAGGGAGTATTTTGGGCAGCAGGAAGTTGTGTGTGGGATTAAATCCAAATAAAAAGAGAAGAATATTAGCCAGTGCAATGCTCAGACCCACTAAAACATTGGAGCTCTACGGCACAGAGGAATACGTTATCAGTTCTAGCTTTTAGGATGATCAACTACATGTTGTAACTAGAATAAACACACTGCTTGCATTCCAGCAGCGTTATTTACCCGTAAATATAATAAAGACGGAATGAAAATGTGACATTCTCGTCACGTCTTCAACAGTCTCTCTCTCTCTCTCTCCTTCTCTGTCTTACAGTCTTCATATGTCTGTCTGGTTTCAGAGTTGGACAACCAGGAGGCCAGGGTGACGGAGGTTCATGCTCTGGTGCACCGGCTGCCCGAGAAGAACAGACAGATGCTGGAGCTGCTGATGAAACACCTGTCCACGTAGGTGGAGATATCACACACACGAACAACTGCAGTCCTTCATAATTAGGATTTGTCAGACGTTGCACACCACTGCATTTCATTTAGCAGTTACTATGTATGTTTTACAACAGTCTTCACCTTTTCTCCCCTGTTTCTACAACCACATCACTGTAACACTCCTCGTCTTGATAGCTGTTGTTGTCCAACCACAAGGAGGATTAGGGCTCCGTGTAATCTCTTCACCACACAAATTGAGGCAGTTTGTACTGAAAATAGAAACCCATCCAGCAGCCGTGAGGCCAAATCTATTTCCCGCCGATCCCTCGAAGGGAAAAAGAGGTTAATGGTCGTAGTTGCTGGTCTTTCTGTGGGTGCCAGGAATTGTAGAAGCTACCATGGTTGCAGCCCACGAAGCACACATTTGGTGGTTTGTTTTAATAAATAAGGTCATAACTTCAGACTAGTATAAACTGATGCCGTTGTTCACACGTTCAAACAACTTTCAAACTCAGTTAACTCGGTTCTAACCAAGATTAATTTTGACCTGAAATTGTCAAATCAGTGCTTATTAGCGATAATCGGACGCAGCTCTCACTTTGAGCCAGAACTCAATGATTCGCTCGAGGACATTTCAGCAGCACTCCAGATGATTAAGCTCAACAAGTTGGCAAACTCCTGCAACGATCTCATTTCTGCTCACGAAGAACATCCCCTGACAATTGCCTCATTTGTTTCCACCGCGGCTACAAATCCCACCCTATGCCTCCACGTTTTACACGTTTTTCATATACTGTATGAGTTTCTGTGCTGCACGTATGCAACAATATTCTGTAGACATGAATCAAACAGGTTGTGTGTCTGTAGATTACATAACTCCAGGCTGCTGCTGCTGCTGCAGAACCACAAGCTAAAAAGCAGGGCATGGCACTGTTGGCTTATGTGTAATTATTGCTCTAATGCAGCTGACTGGCATTGTGTTTTACTCCAAAGCTCCAACTAAGCCCTCTGGCTTTATGGGGCTTTTCTTCAACAGCAGCAGCATGATATGTCATAAATGGGACATCAGCCATGTTTATACAACATGTACAGTAGGCAAATACAGATATTCTGAAGACATGTACGTCTTTACCTGGGCTTAATGTATTACATCTGCAGGCGGTTTTCTATGTCATCATCACTGGCTTATAGGTCGGATGGCGGGATCACAGTAAACACAACACAGCTGTCTTCTGCTCTCTTTTTTGCTAAACTAATGCAGTCTCATAAAACAATAAATTGTACCTTCATAAAAGAAATATATATGTTCAGTTCTTGCTGTTCTGGAGGATGTTGGTTCATACAGAGAGGTGTTCTGCTAGTTCGCCTCCCTTTATTGATACAAAGGAGATTCACGACCTCTCTGTGCACCTTCCCTCGACAGTGTGGCCAATCACCACCAGCAGAACCTGATGACCATCGCCAATCTGGGGGTGGTCTTCGGTCCGACTCTGCTCCGCCCGCAGGAGGAGACGGTGGCCGCCATCATGGACATCAAGTTCCAGAACATCGTAGTCGAGATCCTCATAGAGCACCACGAGAAGGTAATCACCAGTGTGTGTGTGTGTGTGTGTGTGTGTGTGTGTGTGTGTGTGTGTGTGTGTGTGTGTGTGTGTGTGTGTGTGTGTGTGTGTGTGTGTGTGTGTGTGTGTGTGTGTGTGTGTGTGTGTGTGTGTGTGTGTGTACAAAGGAATAACATAACATTAATAACATGACGTGTTGTAAGGATTAAATTAATTCTTTGGGGATTTCCTTTCGTGTAACTATGCATTTAAACACACACACACACTCACTCACTCACTCACTCACACACACACACACACACACACACACACACACACACACACACACACACACACACACACACACACACACACCATAACTGTTCTGCACTTCAAAGTAATTTTCCTTGTTAGATCCAAGTAGCTTATTGGCAGGCCGAGGTGCTAACAGATGTCAGCATGGCACCAGACAAATCAGCGTGACTGTTTCCAACCCTAGTATTCTACACACACACACACACACACACACACACACACACACACACACACACACACACACACACACACACACACACACACACACACACACACACAGCCCTGTTTTCATCCAGGCAGACCACAGCTGTCGCTTCAATGTGCGGAAACTAAACAAATGGAGTATACATGCTGTGATGGATCATATCTAGATCTAATCACAGTCCTCGTGTCGCTGTGCCTCTATTCCACTCATACACCTGCCGAATGCTGACAGTCTGCACTTTACATACCTGTCTTCTCTCCACAAATCCAATTTTGATTACGTCCACTTTTCTGAGATTTTCAAACCATAACAGTCTAACCGGCCGTAAATTGAAAATATAAAATGAAATGAATCACTCAAGATTCACGATGTGCTCGTGCTTTGTTCTGAAGCATTTGTCGGTTTCATGTGGTCTTGCTTATGGCATTTTATTGCACTTTTTTCCTGCATCCAAAGCATCTCATCCAGTGTGTTAGAATGGGTTATCCAGCACTCCGATGTGATTTCTCCTCTGTTTTCCTTCTTGAGAGGACCTATGGGTGTGGACTTGGCTGAAAAGCAGGGAGGTGATGACAGATGATTACATGTTGGGATGATTACATTCGACTTTGGCAGAAATAACAGACTAATACAAGCAGAGAAGCATTAGTGGGGAAAAAAACATCAAGTTTGGAAAATGCAGAGATGATGATCAAAAAAATAGAAACACAGTGCACTGCAATTTCTTTTATCACAGCATGGGACTTTCTGCAGCTCACATAATTGTGCTTCAGTGGATAGACAGACCAGTGCCACAAATCACAGACTGAAGCCTACAATGTCCCCTTTTTAAGTTTATGCATAATAATTACCGGTTAAAGGAAGATCTATACACGACAGCAAGCAAAGGGTGCAAGCAAAATTCCAGGGAATGAATATGAAATCCTGTATATTGTATCCCCTCACCCGTTAGACTATATCTTTACATCAAAGCATGTTTTTTTTAAGTGAGTCACAGTTTCTTTTTTTAGTACTGTTTTCTATCAAATTACAATCCTGCATATTGTGGCATGGATGTGCTGTTCACATGTTGTTTAATGGAGGGGGAAATAGTCGTTTTTGTTGTATATGTTGTTTCTTTCTTTGTTCTCACATGTCTTTTTTTGTTTGTGCAGATATTCAGTGACGTACCAGTTCCTGCAGGCGGTCCGACCAACCTGCAGCTCAACCTGTCCAGGAGGAGAAGCACCGAGAGCAAAGCCCCGTCCTGCAGCGAGAGGCCCCTCACTCTCTTCCACACACCAACGCATTCCCAGAAAGGTGAGCTGCACCTCCTCATTGACCTGATGAAAGGAATCCAATTTAGCGATTAATTATTGTTTTTCTCCTCTTGATTATTACCAGCCGCAGCAACAAAGCTGGTGTTGTTTTCACCTTGTGAGTGTGTGTGAGACTCACTTCCACAGGAGAAAGTTCAGAGTACGTTACCAGGTGTTTGTATTTCTGTGTGCAAGATGCAGTCACGAACCTTCACCGGTGTGTAGTTGAGCTCAAAACAAAGGCCGAGTTCATGGATCGGTGTCTTCCCATGCAAAGGTGTGGGATGAAGGGTGCGACGCCTCCTTTTAGAACAGTAAAAGCACGTCGTTATACAACATGGGCAACGTTCTCTTATTCTATCTTTATTCCCGAAGGTGAAAAGAAGAACAGCGTCGTCAACGCCACGGTCGCCGAGCTGCAGCAGCCCGTTCCCGCCTCTGCCAACTGCAACAGCAGCAGCAGTAGCAGCAGCGGGAGCCAAGGTCGAACGCCGAGACACAGCCTGAACAGCAACGACGGAGAGCAGGACACCCGGCAGATCCGGCCCACCTCGCTGTGAGTGATTCACGGGATATGAATCTGGAGTTAACCCGCGTACTTCCTCATACACACCGCCCTTTTAATCTTCTGTAACATTCTCAATTGTCAAATACTGACAGAATAATGATAGTAATTATATATAATAATATGTCAAATAAAGAAATTGTTTAATGAAAGGCCACTCACAAGCACGTGAGTGGTGCACATTCAGTGCAGTTTAACCATTTACTGTTAAATAGATGGCTGAGAGATAATCAACATCTCAGTTTAATGTCCCATTTTCTCTTTATGTTCTATGAGCAGAAAGAGAAATGCTTGTTTAGACTCCTCTAAGGAGGAAACACTTTTGGATGTTTGGGGAGTGAGTCAATTTGTCCGAACCGATCAGCATCTTGTAAATATCCAGACTTTTTCCAAGGAAGGTTTGTATAGAACGCCGATTAAGACAGATGCAAAGAAAAAACGAGAATGCAGAGAAACCACAATGAAAGCAAAAAAAAATGGCTAAAAGCTTTACAGCTTCACACTCAGGTTTCTGAGTGGGAGGTTGATGGACCGGCACAGAGTTTGGGCCCATTAGTATATATACAAATGTGTACACATGCATACTTCAAATACAGTGGCGAGCTTTGGGAAGTTACACACACTCGGGTGTTCATGCCTACAGAAACAAATCCCAGGAATGCATGAGCACACACGCATGTGAGCACACACATATGTGCGTATGTGGCAGCTCAGAGCTCAGAGAAGCCGTCCCGTGACTGGCGGGTTGTCTGTTCAAATCCCAAACAGCATCTGGGAAACATGTGCAGAAAAGGAGCTGAACTCCAACTGCACCGACGACAGAAGACTATGTGTCTGCTTCCCCCGAATGAGGGGGATTTGCAGTAAAAACAAGTACACAAGATCCCATTCACACGCATGCAGACTAGATGCTCAATGCAATTCAGTATCAGGCGTGTATGCCTGGGCTTTATCTTAAACAGTGTACCCACTTTCCAGGCTGTCTCTGTGTCTGACCAGCAGTTTACACGACTGAAACCAAAGACCAACTGAAACAAAACTGTTTACCGGTCTGAACAAACCCTCGGCCATGTAAACACTGGACACGCCCACGCTGGGGTTATTAACATACACGCCTGCATATGGAATTCACAGCGACGCGAGACTCCGTCCCTGTCATGTTGTTTCCACGAGCCTCTTCGGCGTTGACGTGCACTTTGTTAGATCAAGACCCACACCACCAATCATCTCATTTGCCGACTTAAAGGGCTTCAGACCTTCAAGTGCAGCCTGTCACCGAGACAATTGCACGTCGCCCCTGATTTCCTTTCTCCCTCTGTCTCCCCACCTCCACTCCCTCCCCTTTACTCTCCCAGCCTCCTTCAGACGGGTGTTTTCTGTCTCACTGTTACGTCCTTTGCTCCGTGCGTCTGTTCGGCAAATGGAGCGCTTTCACTGATGGAGGACATCGAGTCTTAATCAGCCGCGATCAATTAAAGGAACATCTTTTGATGTGAAGCAATCTGCAAAAGTTCTTCATCTATAGTGAAAGTGAACATATCTTGTGTGCAGAGTTCCTGTGAACATCCAGTCTAACCTCCATGTCAACATAACTCAGGAAAACCATCATTGCATATGTTTAGATAATACTCACATGTGCTTTAAATATGTGAAAAAAGTCTTCAAATCTGCAGTAAACACTTGATTCCAAAAGCCTGGTTAATATACAAACAGTGTATACGGTATGAACAGTCTCTATGATCTTAGTCTTTGATCATGGGATTTGGATGCACCGTAATTCTCATAGATTTTGTGTCTGAAGGCTTCAGGATGACACGATGAACAAATCTGAAAATGTTGGACCACAGACCGGTACTGCACATGTGCATGTAGTTATGTTATTAACCCTGCATTTAAATGATGTTGTCTGCTGAATTACATCTGCTGCTGTATCTCAAATGGGGCGGACCAGTTCACCTCTATCTTTATGTATCAGATACTGGAATTTTAATTTCTGTTCATTTGGAAGTTTGAGGAAGTTGCTGTTGTACAATTTATTATTTAGAAAGGAAGGGAAAGGAAATGTGTTGCCTTTTACATAACATAATGATCACACTCTCTTAATAATTAAACACTGGTACTGACATCACTCAATGTCACATTTTCAATGTTATGGTCCTTTCAGGAGGTGTGTGGGAGTTTGATTTTCATGAGGAAAGAGGACCAGGTTTTTTTTTTGTTATAGTTAATATAACAACATGATGAAAATATATATAAAGCCGTTTGCTTTTCTTGAAGCAAGGTCAGGGCGTTTTGAAAGGACAGAAGAGATACGTCATCTATAACTGAAAGAGATATTCTAGAGCAAGGAGAAGAAAAGGGACGCAGAAACACATTCTTTCCATTATTAGTCACATTAAAGAGGCATTAAACGGCTGAAATGAACAACCTGTTGGGCACAATAGGGCACCTAATGATACGGGGCAGGTTCGCAGGCTTCTCTCCTTATTTGCCAGCCTTTTCTCCTGCTTGTACTGAACAGAATGCTGTCAAGTCATTCATACATGTGGACCTATTATGTATGGTACGCACGCATGTGTGATCGAGGTGAAATACATTTCCCTTCATTAACTCTGCTCCAGCTAAAGTCGTTAGCATCATGCAATATCTCAGACGCAAAACATGCCCCAGGGTCTTTGCACATGAACTATGGCTGCTTTTCATGCATTTAGGGGGGAGGGGCTCAGTTGGAGAAGACACACAGCAGGGCATTTTATTTTAGATTTAAAGATGGAGCTGTTGAGTCAGTGAAGTGTGAATCTCAAAGGAGCTGTTCAGGCCAAGATAGATTCGGTGAAATTCTCTAGATCGTGCCAGGGTTGTGCTTTTAAAGCCAACAGTCCCACGATGCGCGTGTCGTCTTAGTCAAATGAGCGGATGCAAAAATCGATAGTAATCAATTTGATCTGTGCGTGTTCCTGTCCAAAGATATTCCATCTTATTTGAGCACGAGGACTGAAAGAGACATGAAAGCAAGGAGTAATTAAATCAATCTTACTTGAGGGCAAAGAAACCTAGAACTCGGAAAAATCGCCCTCAGAAGTAAATACAGTATTAATCAGTGTAATAAACCAGACTCTCCTGTAGCTAAACACAGTATTCTGCAGTATGGCTGACTCTTTCTCTACTGATTTTTACTGTAGGTAATGATGGTGAAATTAACATAAAATGATTTGCATGATAGGATGAATGTCTATTTAACGAGTCCTAGTCCAACTATGCTAACACATATTTGGTTTGTGCACAATGTTGCCCTTAAAACCTGTCACTAAACCATGAATACAGCTGAGAGGGCAGGATCACTTTGCATTTTCTGATTTTGATGATATCTGGTTTAATTGCAACTCCCTTTGATTTCAATCCAGTGAAACGTAGGAAGATGGGTTGAGGGGTGGAAGGAAGCTCTATATGGGGCTTTGGGAAGCTCAATCTGATCTCCATTTACCCACAGGTCAGGAGCTAATCTAGACCTGCTGGTCCCAGATTATTGGAAACAGATTTAACCTAATGTTTACAAGTGCTTTGGATACATGCTCACACACACAAGCACGCTCTCGTAGCAGATGTCATTAAGTTTGACAAAAAACATGATTGTTCAGCAGCGGGAATGAAAGGAAAATGTTCACATACCATTCATAAATAGTCATAATATTTGGCCAATATGAGTTTCTGAAGATATTCTGATAAGGATATGGAGGCTAAATTCTGATGGAGGTTTAAGTTTATTTATATACTTTATTTTATACTTTGTTATAATTGTTCTTTTATATTAAAATGATTATCTGTATGTGTCCGTTCCAATATCACATTGTAATATAATTGAGCAGGTAATTTACGCCACACAGGAACAACAACATGTCAGTCGCTATCTGACCCGCACATCCTGTCTAACATTGCTCACTTGTCAGGATGTAACACTGGATATTAAAAACACTGGACACTACAATACCCATAATGCAACTTAAATTTTTTTAACAATCCGAAACCGAGTCCGTTCTGGGGTACCTGACTCGGATCCCATCCCGGACCATGTTTTCTCAGTCTCCCAGAGCCAGGCACCGTGCATTTCCAAGAAAAGCCGGCCTGCACAAGCAAGCATCACAGACAGGAGAGAGGTGCAAAGGTCAGAGATTAACAGCAGGGCGTTCAAAAGCCCACATTCCCCTCAGGCGGATGTTTTTTTCAGTTTTTGGCACCAGTATGGAATACTGGCCATGTTCTTTTACTGTGGTTTGTTTTCAGGTGATGCCCGGAGGACTCGCATCTTTCAGAAGGTCTCGATCACGTTTCCTCACCTGCAAATCACGCCGCCACGACTCTTCCTCGTAATCCAGGAAGATAATCAATATAAAAAAAAAAAGGAATGAGGAACTGAGTTAATATAGTAAGGAATTGGAAAAGATAAGTAAAGAGCAAGCTACATTTGAGAATATTGTAAACGAGGGATAAATAGAGCCATACAATTGTATTACTCCCACTAAAAAAAGAGGAAACCTGTCATAGGAATATTCACCAGGTTACATGGCTCTGCTTCAGCTGCTGCTGGTGGTGATGATGATGATGATGATGCTTGATATTCTCTCTCATTTTATTTCACTGTGCACTGGCAGCGATCGCTCATCCAACTTACGTTTAGAAATGGGTTTTAAAGCTGCAGCCTTGATGACACTGGTTATATTTGATTAAGATGACAGAAAGTTCTGGGTGGACTTCATCTGACGGTGTCATCATAGAGTATAAACAGAGAGGAAAGCAGCACTGAGGAAAGGCGCGGCACAGTTTATTAACCAATCCGACTCGTCTAACCTCTTGTCTGTGTGAAGGCACAGCGTCTTTCATCTCAATGTGGGAACATAAAGATAATGTTGGCCTCTGTGACAACAGTGGAACTTATAATTTATGATCCTCATTATTGAAATGTTTTCGGAGAGCCGGTTGCACCTTTGTGTTTTTTTTGGAGCCCAAACTTGATATTTGCAGGTCATCCAGGTTGTGCTGATTTATTTTTGCGAGCGGCCTTTAAGCAGCAGACGAGACATTCCTACTTCAGGGATCTTCCCAAGGTTCTCAACCCAAACTGGATTTGTCAACTTAAAAGCAACAGAGCAACAGGAGAACACTAATTGCATGCGTTTATTGCAGTGCAGGAGCACATGTGTTTCCAAAAAAAAAAAATGTTTACCCTTAATTTGACATTGCTTACATGCATTGTTTTATGCACCATGTTGGCGAATGTCTCATCTGAGAAAGAGGAAAACTCAGTCAATAAAACACTATTGACATTGCTTCGTCTCTTCAAACAGCTCTGCTGGAGGGACTGAAGAAGCATGAGATAGGACGGATAGAATATTGAAACGGAGGATGAGACAGACTTCATTGACAGTCAGTCAAACTGACAGTTTAATAAATACATTGGGAACACAACCTTTCACTGGGGTTTCCTTTAAGTTGGAGGTCTGTGGAGGTTCCACTTTTCATATTATACACAGTGAAGTCAGCTCAACCCTTCAGTTGTTTGGCTCTGGAAGCTCACCAGGATGTAATGTTTTTCTTCATCGTGGCTGTTAGCTTTATTGCAAGTTGTTTTTTTAACCAGAGCTGGAGAGACTCACGTCAGCCACTCATTAAGGAGTCACTTTCTCCTTGTGGCGAAATTAGGTTTCATACTTACCCATTTAAAACATTTGAATTGTGGAGAATTTAAAACCAAGAGTCAGTTTTTATTATCCGTTTCAAGATCCACAAAACGCTGTTGGAGCAAGCTAACATCTCCGTGCAATGTGATGGAAAGCCCCTGAGTGGACCATGTGGTGAAACAGTCCTGCTGTTTTCAAGGTCAAGGATGCACTCTCCACCTCAGATCCACCTCAAATCCATCATTCTGTCTATATTTGTCACTTGGCGACATGTGATTCTGCAGCAGAGTTATTATTGTCTGCCGGAGTGCATTGTTGGCCTCAGCAGATAGAGCATGTACATTTATCACTTCTCCTCGTTGTAAGAGTCGTCGTAACGGCGGACGTTGAAATGGAACATGTGCTCGCTCCTTAAGAGAGACGAACCGTGATTATCCCAAATCTATCCTTATAGCAGTGTCACTATGGCAACCACATTTGACGTCATCAAAAAAGAAAAAAAAAAATATATATATATATAGAAGAAAAATCACTAAAGCCCTGACTCACTTATGTGCTGAAAATGAAATCTAGGGAGTGAACTGAATCTGGCAGAAGAAGAGATATTTATCTTGCGTTCGTTGCACGGCTTTTCCTTTTCTTTCAGATGATATACCTCAGAGCTGCTCCAATTAATACTGGAAGTGTTGCTTGTAATGACGATACCACTAAGTGTAATTACAGTCCATGGATCAACCACATCTAAATATCTATTTATTTTCTATAACCATGTTATTCCTGTCAGTTTTAATGTTACATGTGTGTCAACAGACTGTGTAACGCAGCAATTGATCCATGTGTTGACCAGAACCATGTTGTATATCCACAGTGAAGTCAGCTCAATACTTTGATTTAACTGTGGAAGCTCACCAGAACGTAATGTTTTCCTTCATCTTGGCTATTTGACTTCATTTAAGGTTGTTATTTTAGTCACGACTGGAGCACCATTAAGGAGTCAGATTCCCCTTGCAGCTAAATTATTTGGGTTTTATTTTTTATTTTTAATGCCAAGTAAGCTGGGAGGTCTTTGTGGATTTGTTTCTTGTGTTGGAAAGCTAATGCTAGTAGACGTCAGTGAGAGGGCACTAAGAAAGGAATACCCCAAGTAACATAATCTCTCTTGAGACGTAATGTCTAAATGAATATCAGGTTAGCTAACTTTCCAGAAATATTAAGTACTTGACCTTTATGGCCCGTTTATTTGGATGGTTTACTTCATCATGTTTTCTTTATTTCGTCTTGTGTTTCCAGGCTGAACCCAAAGAGTCGTGGCAGCATTCCAACCAGGTTAGAACAATCTTAATATTTGAGACTGTCACACTAGTCGCAGCTGGTTATAATATATTATGCTCTAAACATTGCATGTTTTGTGTGTTCACCAGCGCGATGTCTCCCAGCCCCACCTCACCACGCTCTCCGTCCTGGCCCATGTTCTCGGCCCCGTCGAGTCCACAGCCGACATCCTCCGCCTCCAGTGACTCCTCCCCTGTCAGGTTGGGTCCGCGTTGTTTTTTGTCACTTAAAACAAGCTTTAGAAGACGGTCTTTCTCAGCATCAAAGGTTCATGAATTCTATTTTGATCTGACTTATAAGACGTTCTTCTTCTAGAATGTGCCTGGAAATTTGAGTCTAGCACTTGTCAAGTACAATTCATTAGTTAGCAATATGCTTAAATAGTATTATTAAGTTAAATGGTTCTTCAAAATTCATCCTGGCATCTGTCTTTACTGTTGCTATTTGACTTTAAAATCAAGTACAACAACAAAGTAATTTGAGAAAAAAGCCCCTCAACCCAAAGCCATATCGCTTCGAGTGTCTCCCCTCCTTGAGCAAGACATTTGCTCCCAATAAGCTTCAAGGAGCCAACACACAGTGGAACTTGACCTATGACTTTTCCAATGAAAGGAGGGAATTTAAAAGTTAAAATTGCTCCACAGCAGATTCTGCGGCAGACACTTATTCTGTAAAAGCTAGAGAGAATAAAAGACTAGCGTGCAAGAACTGTGTCCAAGAAAAAGGCAAAAACTAGAACAGTCCAGAAATAAATGACTTCCTTAAAGTCATGCTTGAAAACATCCTTTGTCATGAGAGAATCTAGCTCGTCAGTGCTTCTGAAACAGTAAGTATAACGTGAAGACCTATGTGTTGTTCGACGTGTCTAAATTGGTGATTGTTTCGAACCCAGATCTGCCTTGTTTTTTCCCCTGAATCGGCCCAGAACCCTAATGCCTCACTCTATGATTGTTTCCAGTATTGCGGGCAGGAAGGCTCGAGCACTGTATGCCTGCAAGGCAGAGCATAATTCTGAGCTGTCCTTCATCGCCGGGACCATCTTTGAGAATGGTGAGTCAGGTTTTGGACTTGCCATTAGGGAAGAAAGAAAGAATGTGGGTTGGTTTTAAAAAAAAAAAAAAAAAAAAAACTTCTGTCAAAACAAAAAGTCATCCTTGGGAGTTTGCTGGACCTCATTAAGGCGTGGTGTTGGATTTCATTGTTGGGGTGAAAATGTGTGAAAAGTAGTCGTGCGATTTTTACCTTTGGCGTCCCCTTTTAATGAAATGTGGTAATCATGTTGAAGGAAAGAGGAAGACACACTCAAGCTGGCTTAAATAGGCCTTTTAGTTGACACCTTGCAGTTAATTACTAGGAGCTTGAATCCATAGGGTGTGATGTATGTTTCAAGTATTTTTATCCAGCACCTGGATTTAGAATAAAGAAAGGATGAGCACTTACACTTTTTGCACACTGCTGAGAATATTAGAGGCTGGCGAGTGGAATGAAGTGTAACACATGCACTTATGTGTGCAGCCAAGCACTTAACTCCTTTCAGAGTTTGCTTTTTTTTTCAGGCAAAAAGGTAATCCTATTACACACGCGACGCAAAAAAGTATTGAAAATGTTATTTCTATATTTCAATCGCGTTCTTATTTTTTTCATTACTTTGAATCCGTATGGGAATCTCCATGCAGACAGTCGCTGGGTCCTCTGCAGTCTAATTTCAGCCTCTCCAACCTCAAGCCCAAAACTATAAATCAGATTTATCTCCTCACAGTTTCTTTGGCTCTACTTGCCTAATGAAGACCAGATTTGCACACATTTAAGGACGAAACCACTAAAGCAGTGCTTATGCGGCTTCGCTCATTATCAGGCAGAAAAACAGAAGAGCTTAATGGTTATGGTACGGAAAATCTGCAGGGAAACGAGCACACGCACCCAGGAATGCTGGGGATGCACTCTTCTGGACATGCTAGACGACACGCGGTGCCTCAGACCCCCGGACCCTAAATAGAGTGAGCTGCGGGGATGTTTATTGTAATGCAGAGCAGTGTCACCGGAGCCCTTTGGGTCAAAATGTGTCCTTGGGGACACGTAATCCTCACAGTGGTATCTCAACACCCCGGTCTCCTCGTAGCTAGCCAAGGACGGCAACTGCAGCCTTATAATTCCTTTTTAGAGGCCCTAAATTCTGTTACGATACAGTTTATTCATGTTTTTATCTTCGCTATGTGAAACCTTTCGATTCATACTTTGTGGCATAAAAGGAAATCAACAAAGGTTGTTTTTTTTTCCATTTCTTCATTCATTTAAATCAGTCAGATCCGTGCAAATCAAAAACAGATCCGAACTTTGTGCGCTGTCTCTGGTTAAGTTCACATTTGGTGTCTATCTTTGATGTATCTCTGTGGTCGAACGGTCGACAGCATTTGTGAGTTAGATGAGGGCGAAAATGTGGCGAACACACAAATTAATTCTCCGGAGATGTTCCTTTTAACTTCCTGTGTTTTAGCCATATCTTGCCAGGGGTCGTCTTGTTTAGTTGCTCTCTAAACCAAAACATCACAATACACTGCACGCAACAGCGGCACACGAGGAGCTCCATTGCTTCCTCAAAATACTGGTGTCACTGCAGTTCATACATGTTAATCCCAGCAGTATTAGTCAGGAGAGTTGTTTGGACGTGTATACTCGAACATCTAAATCAGCTTCTCAGTCCGATTTCTTTTTATAAGCCAAACTTCTGCTTCAACTTGCTTATATTTAAAGCTTGCATCCAGCATGTGTTTACATCCCGTCTTCCTGCCTCAGAACCACACTGTATGCTTCAGTGCATGTATTTACGAGGTGGTGGAGACCAAAAAAGAACTAAAAGAAGAGTAACTAATGGACAGAAACGCTACTCCAGTCAAATTCTAATGTTCAACATCTGCTGGATGTGTGAAATTGCCATTGCCTCCTGTATATGTTGGCCATAGAAACTTCATAAGGCTGTAATATTTCAATATTTTCAGGTTCTCCCTCTTATCTGATGTGCCTGGAAAAAAATCAGTTAATACTGATTCAAGGAATATCAGAGATGCATAACATGCATTATTCCAAAATAATCAAAACATTAAACCCAGGCAGCTCATTTAGATGAGACTGTCAATGCTTATTTGGTGCTGCATTTATGCAAAGCTACACAGAAATCATGCATTTTTCTGATATGCAGCCTAAGACAACCAGTTTTGCTGAAACATACAATGTAGCACACCAAAACTGCATGAAAAAAGAAACATTTTTATATGATGGACTTATATCGAATCACAGCTTTTAATAATATGTAAGCATAATTAGTTACTTTGTTGATTTTATACCTTTAACCAGAAATATTTCAGGACTTGGCTCTCCTCCTCATCTACAGTTGATACAAATCCTTTCTGGAGTTGACATCCCTCATACAGGCATATTTTTCATGTTCACTTATTAGCAGCTATTGCAATGTGATGTCCACTCAAAATATTTAGATATGAAACACCTGGATAATGGGAAACGTGAATTTGTTGACTGCCTCGTTCTCGTTTATTGCCGACCAGCATTTCTCCTCTTTTCTCTCTGCATGTGTTTGTCCACATGTTTAAGTATCTTGAGATGTTTGAACACAAGTCAATGTTTCCTTCTCTTTTTCCAGTTCATGCCTCCAGGGAGCCCGGCTGGCTGGAGGGGACTCTGGATGGCCGAACAGGGTTGATACCAGAAAACTATGTGGAGTTTTTATAGTCCAGGGCCGAGAAAAACAACTTGAACTGGATGATGCTGGACTGGAGTTGACCAAACTGGACTATAGATTTGACTGCACAAGACCGGCCCGACTCTATTAGACCGTATGCTCTACTGGACTGGACCATTGTTGATGAGGCCTCTCTCGTCTTGACTAGACTGGGAATTGAAACTGGACCAAGCAGAACCATATGGAATGGACATGACGCTGGACCAAAGGATAGACCCATGAATTGCACTGGAAAAAAAAAAAAAAAAAAAGCTCTTAAAGCCGATTTTTAAATGATTGGGTTTTGGTTTGTACGGCTGTAAATGTGTTTGTGAGCAGCTTGCTGTGGCAGTCCTGTAATTCCCCAGGACAAGACTCGACCTGGCTAATGTTTCAGAGCTCCAGTTCAGCAGGAGGAGCCCCAGGGTAGATCAGCACAGTATGAGGTCGCCTCGAAATACAGTTCGCCGAAAGGTCAGCGTTGGGTTTATCCTTATTCATAATGGCTCTCTCTGCAGAAGCCCTCACGAAAAATGTGAAACATTCCCCACAAGCTGGAGAAGCAGATGCACGTAGGAGAGGAAAACAGATTCCTGCTGGTTAAAACAAGCCACACTGTGAGGCCTCGCTCGGCTTCCCCAGCTTATTTTTTGATCGTTGAAAATAATTGGATTCCACTATCGTATATAGTGGTATTTTGCACCATTTCAGTTTTTTACATCACATACTTTACTGAACCCTCATTGTTGTTTTTTAAACTTCTTCAAAAGTACATATGATTGATCAAATTTTAACTAGATTTAATTTAACTGACATTCATCACTCATTTGACATTTAAGAATAATGTATTCCTCCATTACTCAGACATGTTTATGTACGCTGGTCTGCTTTGGGGTTCCAATGAAAGTCTTCATTTCATGAGTCACAGCTGAACTTTTTTCTTAAACCACTTGGTGGAGGTCTGTATCATAATTTTTCATTCAGCTTATTTTTTTCTTTCTTTTAGGAAACAATATTGAATTTTTTTTTTAGCCGTTTAACCGGAAAATCAAATGGGAGAGGAAGAAAAAAGAAAAAAAAACTTAAATGTGAAATGAGACTACTTTGTTCATATCTGAACTTCTTATTTATGAGAGTGTCTTAAAGGCTCAATCTTGAACTGTATTCATTTTGAGGTGTGTTATTGACATTGTAAATAAATACACAGCATTTGATAAGGTATAATTTTTTTAAGTATGAAATTTTATATTTTGTATTTTTAGCATACTAACTTAATTTCTTAATTCCATCTTTATTGCCCAGATTTCATTTAAGTGTATCTACAGCCTTAAATATTCTTTCGGATGTTTTGGTGATTTGACAAGAATGTGCAGAATAAAGATAAATGTTGCACAGCTGCAGCCGGTGTCTTTGGTGCTTTCAAATATCATGTCTGAATATTTATACTTGCATCTACAACACTGACATTTTGGACCAAAATAAAGTAATTTCAGTGGAATCATGGCAATTGCTCTGCTTGAATAATTGCATTAAAAAACTGAATCTGAATAACTTGAAATACAATTTCAAATTGTATGAATTGTTGTTGTTGTTTGTTGAATTGTATTATTAATACCAGTTAACTTAATGTAATACTGTGAAATTGAATTCAGTTGCTCTGAAGCTAAATTTGATCCATGGTGAAAATTTAAATCTCTAAACTTCATCATTCAGTTCTTGCATTTCAATAAAAAAAAAATTCTGAGATAATAGTTTTCATGACTTTTTTGACAGGCTATACTATGATTTTTTTTTTTCTTTTTACTTTTTTCAACATGCTATACTGACTTTTTATGACCCTTTTCAACTGACTTTTTATGACTTTTCAACATAAACTGACTTTTTATGACTTTTTCCAACATATTATTGTGACTTTTTCCAACATATACTGACTTTTTTATGATTTTTTCAACATATTATTCAGACTTTTTTATGATTTTTTTCCAACATATACCGACTATTTTATGATTTTTTCAACATATTATTCTGACTTTTTTTATGATTTTTTTCAACATATACTGACTTTTTTATGATTTTTTTCAACATACTGACTTTCTTTTTAAAACATTTTTCAACATACTTTACTGACTTTTTTATTACTTTTTTCAACATTCTATTCTGACTTTTTTTTAAGACTTTTCAACATATACTGACTTTTTTATGACTTTTTTCAAAATATTCTGACTTTTTCCAACATATACTGACTTTTTTATGATTTTTTCAACATATTATTCTGACTTTTTCCAACGTATACTGACATTTTTATGATTTTTTTTCAACATACTGGCTTTCTTTTTAAAACATTTTTCAACATGCTATACTGACTTTTTTATGACTTTTTTCAACATTCTATTCTGACTTTTTGTCTTTTTTCAACATATACTGACTTTTTTCTGACTTTTTTCAACATCTTCTGGCTTTTTCCAACATACTGACTTTTTTTTTTTTTTCAACATTATTTACTGACTTTTTTATGATTTCTTTTCAACATATACCGACTTTTTTACGACTTTTTTCAACATATACTGACTTTTTTATGATTTTTTCAATGTATTATTCTGACTTTTTCCAACGTATACTGACATTTTTATGATTTTTTTTCAACATATACCGACTTTTTTACGACTTTTTTCAACATATTATACTGACTTTTTTTTATGACTTATCAACATATACTGACTTTTTTATGACTTTTTCCAACATATTATTCTGACTTTTTCCAACATATACTGACTTTTTTATGATTTTTTCAACATATTATTCAGACTTTTTTAATGATTTTTTCAACATATACTGACTTTTTTAGGATTTTTTTCAACATACTGACTTTCTTTTTAAAACATTTTTCAACATACATACTGACTTTTTTCAACATTCTATTCTGACTTTTTTTTAAGACCTTTCAACATATACTGACTTTTTTATGACTTTTTTCAAAATATTCTGACTTTTTCCAACATATACTGACTTTTTTATGATTTTTTCAACATATTATTCTGACTTTTTCCAACGTATACTGACATTTTTATGATTTTTTTTCAACATACTGGCTTTCTTTTTAAAACATTTTTCAACATGCTATACTGACTTTTTTATGACTTTTTTCAACATTCTATTCTGACTTTTTGTCTTTTTTCAACATATACTGACTTTTTTATGACTTTTTTCAACATCTTCTGGCTTTTTCCAACATACTGACTTTTTTTTTTTTTTTCAACATTATTTACTGACTTTTTTATGATTTTTTTTCAACATATACCGACTTTTTTACGACTTTTTTCAACATATTATACTGACTTTTTTTTATGACTTATCAACATATACTGACTTTTTCCAACATATTATTCTGACTTTTTCCAACATATAGGCCTACTGACTTTTTTATGATTTTTTCAACATATACTGACTTTTTTATGATTTTTTCAATGTATTATTCTGACTTTTTCCAACGTATACTGACATTTTTATGATTTTTTTTCAACATTATTTATTGTCTTTTTAATGATTTTTTTCAACATATTATACTGACTTTTTTATGATTTTTTTCAACATATACTGACGTTTTTATGATTTTTTTCAACATACTGACTTTCTTTTTAAAACATTTTTCAACATACTATACTGACTTTTTTATTACTTTTTTCAACATTCTATTCTGACTTTTTTTTAAGACTTTTCAACATATACTGACTTTTTTATGACTTTTTTCAACATATTCTGACTTTTTCCAACATATACTGACTATTTTATGATTTTTTCAACATATTATTCTGACTTTTTTTATGATTTTTTTCAACATATACTGACTTTTTTAGGATTTTTTTCAACATACTGACTTTCTTTTTAAAACATTTTTCAACATACTATACTGACTTTTTTATGACTTTTTTCAACATTCTATTCTGACTTTTTTTTAAGACTTTTCAACATATACTGACTTTTTTATGACTTTTTTCAAAATATTCTGACTTTTTCCAACATATACTGACTATTTTATGATTTTTTCAACATATTATTCTGACTTTTTTTATGATTTTTTTCAACATATACTGACTTTTTTAGGATTTTTTTCAACATACTGACTTTCTTTTTAAAACATTTTTCAACATACTATACTGACTTTTTTATGACTTTTTTCAACATTCTATTCTGACTTTTTTTTAAGACTTTTCAACATATACTGACTTTTTTATGACTTTTTTCAAAATATTCTGACTTTTTCCAACATATACTGACTTTTTTATGATTTTTTCAACATATTATTCTGACTTTTTCCAACATATACTGACTTTTTTATGATTTTTTCAACATATTATTCTGACTTTTTCCAACGTATACTGACATTTTTATGATTTTTTTTTAAACATTTTTCAACATGCTATACTGATTCTTTATGAGTTTTTTCATCATTCTATTCTGACTTTTTTACTTTTTCCAACATATACTGACTTTTATTATTTTTTTCAACATTATTTACTGACTTTTTTATGACTTTTTTCAAAATATTATACTGACTTTTTTTATGACTTTTTCCCAACATTATTGACTTTTTAATGATTTTTTCAACAAACTGACTTTCTTTTTAAAACTTTTTTCAACATATACTGACTTTTTTATGACTTTTTTCCACATGCTATACTGACTTTTTTTTACGACTTCAACATATTATACTGACTTTTTTATACTGTGACTTTCATATTACCTTTTTTCGACAAACTATACTACAACTTTAATAAACTATTCCTTTAGATGATCTGTATATACAATTAAGTATATATGATTACCAACATGTCCATGTCATTTTCAATAACTGGGAACTGAGAGAAAAAATAGAACCACTTCAGCTAAGGATTGAAAAATGGGAAACTTTATTGTGTAAGATGTTTGAAATAAAGAGAAATCAGTCCTTCTGAATCCCCACTTTTAACCAGTGATGACAAAAACATCATCCAAGTTGTTACCAACACGATGTCAAATCCAATGTCAAAGAACAACACAGATAACTTAATTCAACATTTAATCAAATAGGTGAAAATATCGACACTGGCTACAGAAGAGGTGTAATACAGAAGTAAAACAAACTATTGTTTTTTTTTAAACAAACTTTTTATATTTTTTTTGTTTGTTTTTACATTGGATTACATTTACATAACTGAAATACGAACAAAACAGACTTCAATGAAAGCCATAGCCATATGTACCAGTGAAACATGATCTGCCCTTAATCTTTAAAGATAATATTTGCATGTATTTTATACAAAATAGACTTTATCAACCAGTATGAGGGTAGTGCAATTCCGTCAGGCTCTGGTAGATTTACTTTCACGCGGAGATTCAACTTTTTTTGTTTCGTTTTCTATTTTAAAGTGACCAGTAAATCCTCACAGCAATAAACATGGGATCCAAAGCCTGGACCTTTACAAAAGATACCGTTCAAAAAAAGAAGTACTAGAAGTTGGATAATAAGTGCTACTTAAAATGTAACTGCTTGAATACTTCTTTTTGTTTGTCAAATCTTTTATTTTCCTCTTCTGCTTTGGTCACTCTTCTATAACGCAAAAACCTCCTCCAGTCCGTCTCACCTTCCATCCCTCTCTCCCTCGTTTCCATAGAACTTTAAAATACAGTGAGCATTCATATAGACTTTCCCAATGACTCGTAGAATTTACATTTACTTCACAAGACAAACATGTTCAACACTTCCTAATGTATTCAACACGTCTACCTTTATCAAACACAAACCAACAAACAGAAAAAAAAATATTTACTTTCTTGACTCGTTCAATGTACAAAAAGCATTGGGTAAAATTATTCATATCAAAGAGGATGGCTGATTTATTCAAAACCGCAGAAAATATTATCTTTCTTTTTTTTCTTTTTTTTTTACACAATAGATAATCTCCAAAAGCATTGATGTTTGTTACGGGTTTATCTATTTCCTGATTTGAAAGTGTATTTCTATGGCTCTCTGTCTCCCTTTCGCAAGGCCTTTAAAGGAGTTGAAAGGTAAAAGAGAAAAATGTATAGGAGTATAGAGGTTATGTCCATGTAAAAATATTTTATATTAATAGACACTGTTTACATTGCACTGGATATGTCGGCGCTGCTATATACACCTATGGCCATTTAGAAGTGAGCAGGGATATGGTTACATCTACACGTTCAAGCTGGTTTTCTGAGGCAAAAACTGTAATACTGTAGCAAAAGTCACCCAAACAAATAATCCCCCAGAGGAATCAACACAGACGTGAGCGGCATCAAGCCCAGGTTCTTCACAACGCACGGCCGAGAGGCCGAGCCAGCGAGGGAAGCTGAAAGCCTGCGTGGCACATGAAACAACCCTGCTGCGAGTGACCATCCTTTGGCAGAATGGCTGATGAAAACACGATGGCTCTTATTGAATAGTGGCTTGTACGCATCCAGAGTCTGCTGTGCTGTTAGCTGTAAGTAACACAAATGTCCAGTCTCTATGGCAACCTGCTACACAGTCTGTGAACGGCCATTCAGAGTTATGCACTGCGGAGGGACGAGTACCATTCAGAGTAAACATCTGAAAATCTGTATGGTTGATATTTTAGGCTGTTACTCTGGGGAAAATAGACCTATATGGAGGGGGAAGCATTGTGTTTCGCTTCCAGCTGAAGCCAATGTACAACTACGCTGTTAATGTATTTTGCTTTGGTCATCACATAAGCTGGTACGAACATGTTTCACATTACAAATGTACCAAAATGCTGACCACCACCTGTGTGACAGCAGTAGATATTACTGCTTACTTTGCCATTTCAAAAATACAATATTTTGTGCATTTCCACAAAAAGAGAGCCTGTCATACACTCAACTTGGATGATAACAATCAGTACTTTAGAGCTGGTGTGGGTGTGACACTGAAGATCTTTCCTCATTAATGAGAACCCCCTCAAGCGAGAATTACAAAAAAACCACATCACAACTGAATAATCACTCGTTCACATCTCCAGGAAAAGACATATACAAACTTGATAGAACATTTGGCACTAGTGGAACACATCCAAGCGATGTAGTCACCCATAGCCTGAGCTTCCTTTCACAAATTATTTGGAGCAAACAGCATCTCCTTCCAAAAATATTTCAACTTTAGTGGTGAAATCTTGTGCCGAGAAAAGAGGTTCCATAGATTATGGGCGTCTCTATTGTTCTTAACATATATTTAGAGGGAAACGCAACGTTTGTCACAAATAATATGCTTTTTTCTTACCTATCAGGAGCACTATACGCTGATGTTAATCATGTCTGGAATATTCAGAAGGAAGTCAGTTAATACACTTGTCAGTATTTAGTGGTTTGAGAATTTAACGAGCACGTTACCTTATTTGAAAATCCAACCAGTGTAGTACTCCCGTTAGGTTACAACACACACCATGAAATGATTTGCATTCCTATGTGACCTCACTGTGATGTCTGTGGCAGTCTGGCCAGGTTAATTCAAGAAACCACGTTTGAAAGTAAAGTTGTATAAAAAACCATTTGCTAAACTAGAACCACAGTATGATTGCAGCTGGGAATGAAAGGACGGTTTTGACTTCAAGGCAGGCTTGATTGAATTTTTATGGCGATTTGGAAACACAAAGACGCTTTGGATGTTTTTTTTTTTTTCAAAGGCAATTTAGTTCTTTTAACCCCACCTGTGTGATTGTATCTGAATAACTTCTGAATAAAGGCTTGTAAACACATTTGATTAAAATTAACTTTGTGATTATTCAAAAAGAAAAATGCAAATCCTAATGTTCAAGTCAGTCAGTCTGCCCCTAAATATGACAAAACATCAGGTGTGCCTTGTTTTATTCCAGTGGTGTCCATTTAGCACCAATGTGGTTGCAGCTTGTTACAACCTTAAAGTATTTGTATCTGTATTCAACATAATATTTGATATAGTCTGGATACTCTAACTTAACGTAACAATGTGATACTGATTGGAAAAAGAGACACATGTGAAATGTGTTTTGGAACTTCGACATTAACATTTTTTATACTTTCCCATGTCTTTTTCTGTGATTCTCAAACCTTTTAAGACCTTTTCAAATGAAGATCTTGTTTCAAACTGCTCTACGCGTTTCTATCTGTACCATAGACTGTCTTCCTTCCATGCATGTCCGGGGATCAAAGCAGATCTGAGAGCTGCCTTCACTGAAAACACACACACACAAAAACGGCTACTTAGAAAGAAAACATAAAATGCCAGCGTGGAAAAAGGAAATAGCATAAAATAAATGTGTCTGTCAATATTAGATTCTTATGCACAAAAAATGGTTTAGATAGGATGGCTATGCAGAGCTTTAGAAGCTAAAAGGCACTGTTTTTCCCTTCTCAGATTCCCTGTGTAAACATTGTATTGAGTGAATGTCTGTGAATACTTTGAATGTTTGTGTGCGTAAGCGTTACTTTTGCATGTGTGGTCAGAAAATGCACGTCTGCATAAAATAAGTGAATATTCCTCTAGTTGTTTTTATATTTTTCTTCCATTGGTCATGTATAGAAATCTGACTGATATCATTTCAGAAATGATAACTCATTCACAGCTGAAAACAGTTTGTCCTCAATGTTCTTGGGAGAAGCAAAAAAAAAAAAAAAAAAAAAGATTCTCTCGTGTCAAGAGTATGTTTTCAAATTTGTCGTCCTTTCTCCGACAGTCCTCTGGAAAACCACAACAAGTGAACAACCACTACATTCTCAGCGCAGTAGAGCTGGGAAGGGCAACAGACAAGCTGGGCAGGTGAGCAGAGGGAACAGTAGGCTGGAGCTTGGAGAGAAAGCTTCAATAGGCTGCTAATCCGGTGAGTTGGGTGTCACAGCGAGGGTGGAAAAGGTGTTTTCGGGTGTTGGCTTGTCGGTAAAACAGAAATAAAACACTGGAGGCAGGAGAGAATAAGAGGCAGGTGGCCACCGAATGAAAAAGAAACCTGAGAACAGGATCGTGGACGGAAGAGGGGGCGAGGGGGAATAAAATCAAACTTGAATCGCCCAAAATGCATCCTGTCAACGAGACATTCAGAGCCAACATATTTCACCTGGATGACAAACACTTCTTGATTTGCCAAGAGAAAGGGCTACAGGTCGACGGTAGGGTGTCCTACCGTGAGGTATTGTGCTCGAATGGCTGAATTGGATGGCTGAGGCCTGGAGGAGTGTGGCGGAATTCCTTAAGGGGGGGAGAGAGAATGTAATCCTAGTGATGGAGGAGGCAGGGCAAGCAAAGGCCTAGGGGCTTGGGGCGAAAGCTTGGGGGCCCCAGGGAGGTACACGGGCAAGGGCAGGATTTAAGGCATTGCTTCACAGTTTAAGGCAGTCATTTCTGATGAAACAGCAGAGGCTTGACGCTCCCGTCTTTGAATTTTGGTATCTGGTTGGTGATGATCTCCGCAAGCATCTCGGGGAATTCCACACTTAGGGTTTTATTCACAAAGGTGTAGAAACAGATCTGGAGGAGACCTTCGACCATCTGGAGGAGACAAAAAGATTTACAGGATTGACCTTAAATTTGCCTTTACATCTGCAGTTAAGGTTCAAGTGGAACATTCAGTAATGCCCTTAAAAGAAGAGGAAAAACACAAAGCATGCATCATGTATATCAGTGTGTCACTGCGTGTTTCTCTAACCTCCTGCATGGAGTCCAGTAGCTTAGTTAGCTGGTAGAAACGCTGCCAGTTCTGACTCGCGTTCTCCTCTCTCTTGACGATGGCTTTTCCCAGTTCCTTGATGTAAGTCATCCTGATCTCGTCAAACACTGCCTGGCTCTTCAGGCCATCTTTCGGTACTGCACACACACACACACACACACACACACACACACACACACACACACACACACACACACACACACACACACACACACCAAGAGACACGTCAGTATTAAAGTTAGCTGGCAATAACAGACTCATAAAATTAAAGACGTAACTGATTGACACATTTGAACTTGTTATTTGTACTTTGAGCCTCTCAGAACATCAGGAGATCCCAGGTTAGATCATATGAACTAGTTTGAAATCCTATCAGGATCATTGTTTTTATATTGGCTGGCAGTTAATACAGAAGCATGACAAGAACTCAAAATGAATCCACATCAGACCAAGAACACAAGCTTGACACCCCGTCTAAGAGGAGCTAATTTATGTCTACAGGAGGGAGTTGGAGCAGTTATATAGTATCTATATTTGAGACTTCAAATCAATAGAAGAAACGTGCATTCGCCCTGAATAACTTCCACCAAACCCATTCAATTTGCATGCAGACATGCATTATACAGTGTTTTGTGCTCTGCCATCTGCACAGCTGAAGATGCGAACAGCTGGTTCGCACATTGATTGTCTCAAACTGAAAATCCATCGGGAATGTTGCTCTTAGTTTTAGTCTGAACCTTGGCTTTGGTGGTCACTATGGTATGATTAAAAGCTGGAAAAAAACACAAAACATCAATATGCAGTTGTCATGACGACCTTGTCAACAACATCACAGACTCCTCGTCAGTCTGGCGTGGCACTGGGAAAGTAACTGGCCCAGGGATTGAGAGTGGGATCGGGTGAGATACTGTCTGATTTGCATAATCAGATGAACGGGAGATATCGCAGTGGGAGTGCTCTCTCGCCTCGTCATTATGCACGCTCAGGTTTGGCTGCGAGAGTAAAAACAGATTGCCTGTCCTCCTCTCTAGTCTGGATTATTCCGTATAAAATACAACTAAATGCTTTATTCAGCAGGGCTTAGGGAATTAATAGAAAAGAGATTCTGCAACGCATTCCTGTGCGTTTTTTTCAAAAACAATTATATAAATCACGTGGTACAGATGTTAACTTCTGAACTTAACATGCGGTTTAACAGTGGATGAAATCGTCCCATACGCAACTTTCATTTTGAGAAAAGAGAAGTGACTAAAATGGCTTAAAACACGTTGTCCTGACCTGAAAGTATTCCCGTTCCTGCGGGAACCGAATGGAAACAGCTCTCAGGTACGAAAATACAAACAGGGCTCAGTATGGAAATGTCATTTCCTCTACATAACCATCAAATTGCCTCTTAAGTGCATCCCTTCCCCTTGCCATTCACCAAGAGGGAGGCGAAAGAAAGCCTGCTCTCCTCCTCAGCAAATTATAAATACATAATTGTCTAAAAGTTTGATCCACTAATACTTTATATCATGCTGTGTAGTGTTTATCTGGATATGGAAAGTGCTAATTACATAGCTGGAAAGAAAGAAAAGTGAGGGCTGCTGAACATTTGACCTCTTTGTTCTGCGTAGTTAGAGTCCCGCCCCTCTAATGACACTCACTTACTGATACATTTTAAAGTAAATCACTGCCACCAAATCAAAATGCATTCAGAATCAATTTGGAATACGAGAATACCGTTCTGCTGAATCCAATTTTCACTCACTTGCAAAACTGATCAAAATTGCTTATTATGAGGTTTTTCATTATGTGCTCTTATTTCGCCAATTTGCAACTGTGATGATCACACAGCAAGCCAAAAAAAACGTTGTATTTTACCCTCTAACATAAGAAACGGACAGATTTAACTCTCTTAGAATGTGCAATTTATACGTTAAACGACTGAAGCAAACGTGGTTACAGAACAAGGCAGCTTTCTGTTCACGGGGATAAAAACACGTCTAGAGATCAGCTACTTGTTGGACCCTTGAAGATCTTTTCAACTGAGACGGGAACCACGGAAGATGAACAGACTGTACTTTGAGTGAAACAGCGTTTTTTTAGGAACCCTCGATGAAGAAAAAAAATAAATAATCCGACTTCTGGCACTCAAAGTATCGAAAGACACTCATCATTGTAACTGCAGGTGTGAGGCGGAATCATCCAGTTGAAAACACTGTATTACTGTAACACTGCATTACTCACAAAGCAAAAACACACAAAACCTGTAAAGCAGAGGCCTCGTGTGCAGATCTAACTCCTCTGATTGCTGAAGAGGACTCATGTCATATTTAGGGCATCAACCGTTCACAGCTGTCCCGTCTGCCTGCAGCGTTGGGTGAGGCTGGGTTTCGTTACCTGTACTGAGCAGTAGCAGGACCTTCATGCACAGGTACTCGTCGTAGGACACCTGCAGTCTCACAAACTCGTTGCAGATTTTCAGCATCTGCTCGCACTGGTCGGTCATGAAGGGCAGCTTCATACGCTCTCTGAGAGGAGGGGAAACGTAGGAATGAGGGAATAAACAGGAGAAAAAAAACAAAGAGGAACAGATTAGGCTCTCATCCCATTATTACCTTCAAAATAATCCACCCCAGCAGGAGAGCACTACCACCGTCTGGGAGGAAACGGGACTCTGAAACCAGTCCTGGTGGATTTTCACACCTCACTTCCATTAACACACAGCCCACATTTCTACCTCTAAAATCAATACTGCACATTCTCCTGATACCCAGCCTTGGGTTCAGAGTCATCTATTCATCCTGGCCAACTGCAGGGCAACCGGCCTCGACTTCTTCACCTTTCTTATCTATTTGTTTACGTGCCCTTCCCCTATGGAAGCCTTTGGCAGACTAAATTCAAATAGAATTGTTGAATCATTTCCCACTTATATATGCATGAATTTAATTAAAATTCAATCATGCAATCTGCATATTGACTATTAGCGTGGGATTTACAGTAATAGAAATAAAATGGGAAAAGTACTTGACATTTAATTCTCAATATTCAGATGCTTTTTTTAATTGAAATGCAGTGGAAATATTGTTATTTAATTTGCCATTTTTACATGCGTCATGAATCCCGTTTGAAATTTAAAAAAAGGATAATCAATTTCGACAGACATTTATGCACATTCTCTGACAACTTTATATATATATATATATATATATATACATAATATATAATATGCAAAAGCCACTTGATTCAATCTTCAAATTCAAATGTGAAAATGGAAAAGCACTGTGCCCAACTGTAATTACATTTCAACACTGTAGTATAACAAACATCACCTCATCAATATGACATTCTCTCTATAAATATGAAACAGTGACCATGAAGAGGTTTGATATCAAAGATAATGGATAAATCTCGACAATGTCTCACCTCTGTGAGTATTTCAAGTCTGACCTTCAAAAGCTAGAAACACGTACATACAAGCTAACGGGCGAAGAGCCTCCGTTTTATCCTGTTTCTGGGGACTACAAAGACCGTGGTAAGCACAACGATTTCAAAGCACAATCAATTTCTGCAGCCACTGATTCTTTAAGTCATTAACATACCGGCCATCATAAAGCCATCGTGCCTGAGCTGTCTCTTTCTCTCTGCGGCTTCAAGGTAAAAGGTTATTTACTGTGTGACGCCGCGTGTAATTGATCCTCCCTTCCTCCTGCGTGATGAATGTGCTTTCCTGTTGGTGCTCTGCTGTTTGTGTTGCATGAAGTGTTCTTTCCCATAAAGATGTATCTCAATAAAGCATTCTAAAACAACATGGTTTCATTTTGATCCTGTGGTTTCCTTCCTTTTTGGGCAGCATCTGTGTACAGTCGGTACAGCTGGACCCGGATCATCGTGTTGAAAATGTAAAAGGAGAATTTCATTATCTGAGACTTTTGTTTTGTGTGAATATTGTGACTCTTGGTATTCAAATCGTTTTGATCTTCTCTCTCGGGAAGAAATGAACATTTGTAAGTGATTTTTTTCATTGCTAAATCTCAAAGGACCCTAATATCGATATTTTTTGGGAAATGCACTCTGTCGCTCTCTTTCTGAGAGTTACACCAGGAGACGATTAAGAAGAAAGGGGAAACAGCTGGACAATAGGGTTGGAAACAAATCCTAGCATGCAATGCCCTGTAACCACAAATGTAGTTTTAGGGATCAAAGAAACGACGAGATACAAGATGTTAATGAGTGAGGTTTGAAGGTGCCTGCAGGTACATGTTTAACTATGGACAGAGCTACACTAGCTGTTTCTAGTTTGTACGCTAAGGTAGCCCAATCGCCTGGCAAATGACCCTTCAGCTCCCCTAAGTCCTGCTTCTTTTCAACTGATTTAACAACCTAACACACAGAAACTGACAAATGACCAATAAACGGTGGGTGCCGTGCCTACAGTCAATACGCTGACTTCTCTCACTGCCAAGCTGAATCACGAACCGATAGATGGGCGAGTGAGTAAGCCAAGTGATGAAGTGAGAGTTACACCCTGAAATGAGCAAATGAAAAACAACATCGGCCGACAAAATGTCAGGACTGCACAACAGCTGGCCCGTGGTACGCACTCGTTGATGACGAGATCCGGGGCGAAGCAGAGCATGCTGCCGTTGCACTGCTCATACGACCTCCAACCCAGGCTGAAGGACATGAGGAAGAGCCAGGAGCACTGCAGCAAGGTCATCTGGTCATCCAGGTGCAGGTTGCGGAAGCCTGGGAAAGTCAGACGAAGCGGGTTAGAAAGAATCGTACGTGGACAGAAACTCGCAAAATGTCATGACCACATAAATAAACTGAGCTGCTAATGATACCACAAAAAATTAGGATAGGCATGGGGGGCAAAACGCTGGGAAGGATTTAATCTGGTGGTTAAGATAAGCTCTCGACCTATAACAGATAATGGATGGATGGATGGATGGATGGATGGATGCATGGATGGATGGATGCATGGGCGAATGGATGATGGATGGATGGATGGATGGACGGACGGACGGACGGACGGACTGATGGATGCATGGGTGGATGGATGATGGATGGATGGACGGACGGATGGATGGATGCATGGATGGATGATGGATGGATGATGGATGGATGGATGGATGGATGGATGGACGGACGGACGGACGGACGGACTGATGGATGCATGGATGGAAAGATGATGGATGGATGGATGGATGGATGCATGGACGGATGGACGGACGGACGGACGGATGGATGCATGGATGGATGGATGGACGGACCGATGGATGCATGGATGGATGGATGATGGATGGATGCATGGATGCATGGATGGGCGGACGGACGGATGGATGCATGGATGGATGGATGGACGGACGGACGGATGGATGCATGGATGGATGGATGGACGGACCGATGGATGCATGGATGGATGGATGATGGATGGATGCATGGATGGGCGGACGGACGGATGGATGCATGGATGGATGGATGGATGGACGGACGGACCGATGGATGCATGGATGATGGATGGATGGACGGACGGAGGGACGGATGCATGGATGGATGGATGGATGGATGGATGCATGGATGGATGCATGGATGGATGGATGGATGCATGGGCGAATGGATGATGGATGGATGGACGGACGGACGGATGCATGGATGGATGGATGGATGGATGGATGCATGGATGGATGGATGGATGGATGGCTGGACGGACGGATGCATGGATGGATGCATGGATGGATGCATGGATGGATGGATGGATGGATGCATGGGCGAATGGATGATGGATGGATGGACGGACGGACGGATGGATGGATGGATGCATGGATGGATGGATGGATGGATGGATGGACGGACGGATGCATGGATGGATGCATGGATGGATGCATGGATGGATGGATGGATGGATGCATGGGCGAATGGATGATGGATGGATGGATGGATGGATGGATGGATGGATGGATGCATGGATGGATGGATGGATGGATGGATGGACGGACGGATGCATGGATGGATGCATGGGCGAATGGATGATGGATGGACGGACGGACGGATGGATGCATGGATGGATGGATGGACGGACGGACCGATGGATGCATGGATGGATGGATGGACGGACGGACGGATGGATGCATGGATGGATGATGGATGGATGATGGATGGATGGATGGATGGATGGATGGATGGATGGATGCATGGATGATGGATGGATGGATGATGGATGGATGGATGGATGCATGGATGGATGGATGGATGATGGATGGATGATGGATGGATGGATGGATGGATGGATGGATGGATGCATGGATGCATGGATGGAAAGATGATGGATGGATGGATGGATGGATGCATGGACGGATGGACGGACGGACGGACGGATGGATGCATGGATGGATGGATGGACGGACCGATGGATGCATGGATGGATGGATGATGGATGGATGCATGGATGCATGGATGGACGGACGGACCGATGGATGCATGGATGATGGATGGATGGACGGACGGAGGGACGGATGCATGGATGGATGGATGGATGGATGGATGCATGCATGGGCGAATGGATGATGGATGGATGGACGGACGGACGGACGGATGCATGGATGGATGGATGGATGGATGGATGGATGCATGGATGGATGGATGGATGGATGGATGGACGGACGGATGCATGGATGGATGCATGGATGGATGCATGGATGGATGGATGGATGGATGGATGCATGGGCGAATGGATGATGGATGGATGGACGGACGGACGGATGCATGGATGGATGGATGGATGGATGGATGCATGGATGGATGGATGGATGGATGGATGGACGGACGGATGCATGGATGGATGGATGGATGGACGGACGGACGGAGGGACGGATGCATGGATGGATGGATGGATGGATGGATGGATGCATGGATGGATGCATGGATGGATGGATGCATGCATGGGCGAATGGATGATGGATGGATGGACGGACGGATGGATGCATGGATGGATGGATGGACGGACGGACGGAGGGACGGATGCATGGATGGATGGATGGATGGATGGATGCATGGATGGATGCATGCATGGGCGAATGGATGATGGATGGATGGACGGACGGACGGACGGATGCATGGATGGATGGATGGATGGATGGATGGATGGATGGATGGACGGACGGATGCATGGATGGATGCATGGATGGATGCATGGATGGATGCATGGATGGATGGATGGATGGATGCATGGGCGAATGGATGATGGATGGATGGACGGACGGACGGATGCATGGATGGATGGATGGATGGATGGATGCATGGATGGATGGATGGATGGATGGATGGACGGACGGATGCATGGATGGATGCATGGGCGAATGGATGATGGATGGACGGACGGACGGATGGATGCATGGATGGATGGATGGACGGACGGACCGATGGATGCATGGGCGGATGGATGGATGGATGGAAAGATGATGGATGGATGGATGGATGGATGGATGGAAAGATGATGGATGGATGGATGGATGGATGGATGGATGGATGCATGGATGGATGGATGGATGGATGGATGCATGGATGGATGGATGGATGGATGGATGGATGGATGGATGGATGCATGGATGCATGGATGGATGCATGGATGCATGGATGGATGGATGGATGGATGGATGCATGGATGGATGCATAGATGGATGGAAAGATGGATGGAAAGATGATGGATGGATGGATGAATGGATGGATGGAAAGATGATGGATGGATGGATGAATGGATGGATGGAAAGATGATGGATGGATGGATGGATGGATGCAAGGTTGGCACATTTTTAAAACAGTGCAAGATTAATTTGTTTTTGCAGCTTGGTAAATAATTAACTGTATTCGGTTTATAGAATATGTTGCAGCCTGAGATACTCTTCTGTCTGAATTATTAAAAGGCACAGCATAATGTATTGATATAAAAAAAGACACAGGAACATTGAGCAGAAGAAAAAGCAGCCGCTCAATATATAATTAAAAGCCAATTATGGAGCCAGCTTCCACACAGCGAAACAGGACAATCTCATTAAATTGAATTTCATTAAAGTCTAAACTGTCAAGGTGGAAATTCACATGTGAAGTCCTTTTCACATTACATTTGTTTGAAACCACGGCTCTGTTATGTAAAAGCCCCTCCCCCTCCCAAAAACCCTACAGGAAGCACTTTTCCTCACTATCACCTTGGCAGCTGTGGAGTCATCGTACCGTCACACACACACACACACACACACACACACACACACACACACACACACACACACACACACACACACACACACACACACACACACACACACATCACAGCAAAACCAATAAATAATAAAAATAGTTAACGATACGGTTTCATTGAGAGCTTTTCTCTGAGACATCTGATCTTAAATCTTTGGTGTGACCAATGGCAACAATTACAGTGAGATAAAACTCTCCAGGCAAATACTTGGAGTGATTATCAAGTCATGTGCCTTCTTTCTCGTGATTGGACACCAGCATGGGTGGTATGAATTCCAAACTTTGTGTTTCCATTTTCGTTTCTGTGGAATTGGAACTGGGGAGCATTCCAAACCAGCAATTATACTTTATAACATGAATTGAGTTTTTTTGGGGAAACTAGTAACATAAGAAAACTCACACACACACACACACACACACACACACATATATATATATATATATATATATATATATACATATATATATAGAAAGAGAGAGAGAGGTTCAGACATATAAGTGAAGGTGACCCCATCAAAGCAGTCATTTGAAATGCTTTGAGATGCAAAAGAGAAAAGTCTGCTCGCTGTAGAAGCATTCTCTTCAGAGAGATAATGATATCAGCCGGTTGCAGGAACGTCATCTTTATGTAAAGAGTTGAACATTGGTCACGACTTCATCAAAATCAAAGGACTTTGAAGAGGTTGACTGTTCCGTACTACAGACTCAGCCATTACAGAGGTCACACTTTGCATTAGACGGTTGCCGAACATCTGTCGTTCTTAGGCTCGACTGCCAAGAGGAATCACGAGGGGAGAAAGACTGGCTTTTTTTGCACAGTCTTAAGTTAAATACACATCGGGCCACCACTCCACCAATTAGGATAACGAACAGGCTAGCAGACTAATCATGATGAAATCACACAAAGACTCCTTCTTTGTTTCTCACTAACTGTACAAGTGCAGTGAATGCTTGCAGCTTTCTCAAGTAGACTAGCTGAGCAATACATCTGCCATGACATCTGACACACACACACACACACACACACACACACACACACACACACACACACACACACACACACACACACACACACACACACACACACACACACACACACACACACACACACACACAGGTGACATACACTGGAGTCATGGGAAACACCAGGGGCAGACGTTACCATTAGGCTTATAGACAGCTGCCTGAGGCCCCAAACGGGTATAGATTTATTACGATGTTTTGATATGAAAAATATTGAATTGTATTACTATTCCAACACATTGCACCACTACACCATACATAACTCAATGCAGGCCCCCCCGGGCACTTAAAATACATGCACCTGTAAACTACTTGTGATTCAGAGGGAAACCCTGCAGTCCTCCATTTCCCTAACGGAGAAATGGTACTACATCTAACAATTTAATACGATGCATCATTGCTCATTAAACTATCAAGAAACATTAGTGAAATACACTTAGCGGATGTCATTTCAAAAGAGGTAATTATGTTAATCATCTGATTTTTACAAGCTAACTTGTAGCTACTCGTTTCCTTTAGTTCCGTCGAGGAATGCTAACCATGCTGACATGCTCGGTTAAAAATGAAAGATTGTTAACTAAATGTTGAGTGAAGTTATACATTTTCAACACAAGTACTGTTACCTCGACCAGATGCATGTATTAAAGGTAACAAACGACAAACACACTGGTCACCATTTCAAGCTGGAAACGCCCCCAGTAACAGACTTTTGCTTGATCCATCGAGATGTCTGCAGACACGGTGAGGAGCTTTTTTTACCTGGCAGAGACTTGGCCCACTTGACTGCAGAGATGACCTGCTGCCCCCCCAGCCTGTTGAGAGTGGTCATGAGCCGCGAGGAGGTGTCGGGCACTGTGCTGTCGTAGCCCGAGTAGATGACCTCCGGCTCGATGGCCTTGAGCACCGACAGCATGGTGGGCACGAGCTGGGGCATGGGCCTGGGGATGACCGGGACAGGCAGGGACGGGGTTTTCATCTTCAGCTTCTTGTTTTTCCTCGCTGGGGGAGCCGGTGGGGACGAGGGCGGGGGAAAGGCAGGGAAGGGGGACATGAAAAATGGAGTGAGTCATCATTTTACTTGATTAATCATTTGGTCCATAACATCTCAAAAACTATTCCCCCGGAGTCTTGTTTTGTCTGTTATGAACAAATTATATTGCTTATATTGCAGAATATTGTTGCATTCATTTTCTGTAGATCAACATAGTAATTTATTGACTTTAAACCTCACTACATAGCACAATAAATAGCTTAATAGCATAAATCTTTAAATATAAATACATTACCGTGTGCCTTAAAATCAAGAATCAACAGTGTGCATCAACGTTGGTTAACAAAAGAGATAATGAAAGGTATGGATATGAAAGAAGCTCGATGACAGTGAACCAAACTATGCATTTTCCACTTTCTTACAGATTAATTAATGAGTTGCACCGCTGTTCTTGAGTTTCAGGCCAATAACAAGTACATACACACTTACAGAACGGGCCTTCTAGAAGCAGACGCACAGGCCTCTTACTCATCTGAATGCATTCACAAATAACCTACAAATAACCCCCTCACTTCCACCTACCTTCAGCTTGGTCTGTTCACCCCAGTACTTTAAAATAGGTCAGCTCATTCATCACCATTTCACCGGAGGCTTCATATATAAGGAGAATTTCTCTTATCATGTTATTATCTCCTGCTAATTATCTAGATAACCCTCAAGACCCAATGAAGTGGCACTCATGCATCGAGAGAAGGATGGAGCGCCGGCACTCAGTGCCCTCGAGCCATAAATACCTGACTTTGAATTAGGTTTTTAGATTCATTATTTACATTGCTTGATCTTTTTCTCTCAGAAAGAAATTTTCCGTAGCACAAAAAAACCCAACAACCTTCAAAGCATTATTCTGTCTAAGGGTTTAGAAAATGTGGACCAAAGATTCTACCGCTTCTTACATTTAGTAGAATTTATAAATCACGAATAAACAAGATGAGAGACAAAATGGATTAAATCAACTGTATAATGAGCTTGAATATAAATTTGAACAAACCAGTGAATGTCAGGAGAATGAAACAGGCAGTTTTTTCCCCAGTAATAATGAGCCATAAGTCTTCAGTTGAAGGAAATAAAACTGTTACATTTCTCCCAGGAACATTTCCTTTGCAGTCTTTCTTGAGTGGAAAAAACAGTTGCAAACATGTAGACCAGGGGCCTCCCACCTGTTTTCCCACCGAGAGCTAATTGATGAAATGAGAGTGCTACTTTGGTTTTATATCATTAGTACACTAGCTCTACATTCTAGACTATCGAGGCATTGTTTCGACATTTTTTCCCCACTAAATGTGCAAAACGTGTCAGGGGCTGACAGGTTACCATGAAAAACGTGTTTTTTCCTACTCTCTACCTTTTTTTAATTTCCTCTCCTGGCGTTTCCATGGCAACTAACAGCCTTTCTGGGGGGGAGTCTGTCTGCTGATGCTCTGACGTCCATCAAATCCCACTCCCGTCTTCCTGCCTCTCGCTGTATAAAAACTACTTTCACCACCGTCTGACAAACACTGAACTCCTTTTTATGTAATCTCACGAACGACTGACAGCAATTTCATGGTCCAAGGAAGCATGAGCGGGAAAAAAGTTTAAAGCACTTAAGCAAGTAGTTGTGCTGCACCTGTTGCTTCCCCATGTCCGTCTTCCTAAACCTCATCTCGCTTAATTGTTGCGTCCTAAAGACTCATCCCTCGGAGCAGAGTGAAGCATCGCCAGGTGATCTGAGGCTGTGAATAATGCCGCGATCAATGCGTGGGTGAAGGCGGCGCTCTCACACGGCCTCGCCTGCATACCGCCACGCACGCACAAAAGAGCACATTCATAGACAATGGCCGAATGCCACACGTACGTGTTCACAGGTGAGCCACGCTGCAAACTTTAACATGAAGGTCAAGAGTTTTCATTGGATTTCCTTTCTAGGAAATTGTTGTGAGATATCTGTGCTCACATCAGAGGCTTGTTTTATCTTTTATTTTGACGACGTCAAATCCAAAGATGTCCAAATCATCAAAACCACAAATTCAGAAAAGGGATTTTCAAAGTCTGCAGGAGATCTGTCTTCATCTCACCGCTGTCACCATCTTGAAAAACAAAGCACTGCTTTTTGATTCAAAGTGAAACCCCAGATCTTAGAGTAACGGTACCATGAAAACAGTCATAAGGCAACACATGATATATATAAGAAGAGATGAGAGAGGAACAGGAAAAAAAGTTGAATGCTAAGACAAATGGCAGAGAGACCTTTTTGGAAAGAATTCAGATTTTTTTTTTGACAAAATGTTATCATTTTTAATCTGGTAAAAGAGAAATAATTTAATTTAATCAAAACAAATCTCAACTCAGACGTCTGGGAACAGATGGGGAAGACTAAATTGTGTTGTGACTGTATGATAGTTAAATAAACGTGATATGATAGAGAGCTATTGTTTTAATTAAAGCCTGTCATAGACTGATAGTTTCATCATATTTAGAACGCTACAATAACAAATAATTAAAATGGTCTCATAGACTAGAATAATCAGCATTGTAATCATGGAAGTGTTCTTAGTATCGATGATATAATGAAGTAGAAATGATTGTCAACATGGCAGCGTTTTCTCAGTCATTTAAGCAGGTGGTGGTGTGGTGACGTGACTCAGCCGAAGTGATGTGGCTTGCCCATTTTCCAAAAAACATAAGCGACGGCGGTTTAAATGAGACATACTGGAGGCTGTAGTGGAAAGAGTGGGTAGAGGCATCACAGGGCCAATGACATGACACTCAGCGAAGAGGGTATGTCAAGCTTGGAGAACAACAAACACACACACACACACACACACACACACACACACACACACACACACACACACACACACACACACACACACACACACACACACACACACACACACACACAGGGAGAGCTAGAAATCTCTGCTCAGGACTCTAGTCTACTCTATCTTTATACATGAGAATAGTCGTTTGCTGCTGTATTTCTGTTCAGAATGTTAAATAGGGCTCTTATGTGCTCCTGTAAAGGGAAGCGGTCTCAATTCACTGTTACAATCATTAAAAAGCACAAGCAGCATGCGTACCTTTGGTACCTTGTGTAGGATGGAAGCGCTAACGCTAATGTTAGCTTGACAGATTTTTTACACAGAAACACATAATTTTAGAAAAGTACATCTCCTTCCAACCTCTCTGGGTAGCGAGTCTATCATACACACTATCATACATTCCAGCCATTTCATATTTAATGATGACTATTTCACAAATCCACAAAACCAGCCTGTAAATGAAGAACATCTGAGAAGATCACAGGAAAGTCTAGCTGGATTGTTGCTAGACCCTGCTCTGATTGGCTTTGATTGGCCAGACTGCGTTCGAGGGCGGGACTTAGTGAAGGTTTAATTATACTATAACTAATAGTATCAAATGTGGCTCCATTCCTGGGGGCTTGAGTGAACGCCACCCATCATAAAAAAACTGTGGATCATAGTCGCTAGCAAAGAAATATTTTATTTATTTTGGTCAAGGTCCTATTTTTCATTTCTCAGGAAGGTGTGGGCGGAGGCTAACTGTCCGCTGCAGCACCACATTGGCCTGTATTTGCTAAGCCACACCCCCTTTTTGAGCAATCCCATTACATCGGCAGGATTTAATCACGTCTCTGTTGTGACTATACCCTACCCACGTCATCCGTTTCAGCTGGAAATAGCACACCTTACAAAGTGAAATCCACCCAAAACACGGTTTTCATTTATGATCGAAGACGGATCCGACTATTTACCTTCCAAGTTCATTCCGGCTTTAAGACATTTCCTGAAGCGGCAGGCTGGACAGTTCTTTCTCCGGATCTTATCAATGATGCAGTCATTTCTCCCTGCACACAGGTAGTTGTGTTGACCTGCAAAGAGGAGAGGAGGAAGACGAAAAAGAAGAAGAAGAAGAAGAGGGAGACATATTAGCCAGCTAAGATGGCTTGAGAAGGATTAGCTTGGGCAGTGTGCATTATGACCACTAACCCCCTGCTGATTATGAAGTAAGCCTGACAAGCCTGCAGCATTCCTCTGGACTGCTTCACTTGTGTGTTTGCACTTGGAACATACGGCATAAGCAATGAGACACAATCCACATTCACAGTGAGGCCCGTGTACTGGAGTACAAATCCCCATCTCATAATACATCTACACTGCTGCCGTACATGATTAGGATGCAGGAATATAAACTGGAGATAAAACTGGATTAGATCAATACAAATAAAACAAAATAAAAATCAGCAATAGATAAATATTAGTTGACTACCATCAAACGTTTTTTTTTTGTGACTTCCTTACCTTTTCTGTGACTTTGTTACTACTGAACACGTGACTCTTAATATATTTCTTACATCACTGAGCACTATGGTTTTGGTCAAACTCAAACAGAAGCAATGAGTGAATTTATTGGGGACTGTTTGAGATCTGTAGTGAGTATTTAGATGCTAGTAAATCTAAAAATGACCTCCCACTCTAAACTAAGACAGACCGTAGTGCTGTTATCATCTCAGAAAGATTTAGCTTTCTGCTAAATCTTTTAATGTCTGCACTGTTTTTAATTATTGCAAATGTGTTTTTATTCTCCTTTTCGTTCTGTAATGAATTTTTAATTTTGCCTTTATTTTCTTTTAATTCTTCTATTTTTTTCCACTTTGTTTTATGATGTGAAGCACTTTGAGTCTGCCTTGTGTATGAAATGTGCTATACAAATAAAGTTGCCTTGCCTTGCCTCAAACCTCCTGATGAGTTAGTTGGACAACAAGACTTCCATAATATTTGTAATAAAGGCAAAAACTATCCTAAGGACATTTTTATTAACATCAATATTGCCTTTTATATGCTATTGATATCACAGTGTGTACCATGTTTAATGTTATTAGTGTGGTGATGTTACCAGTTCGCCAGCATTAGCCGGCCACAGTACAACATTGTTGCTTCTATCGCGTACTTACTGTATGTGGAAGCCTGAGGAGTGTCACATGAGTCTTATCTTTCTATCTCAAATGTTTCTTTGGAGTTCAGACTGAGACCAAATGAATCTAATAAACCAAATTAAGAAGGGGACGTCCCCATAACATCACGCCGAGCGTCCCATGGTCATCTTTCTCCTTAAGTTTCACAGTACTATGAAATCCAACTGCCATAATGAAGCGGAATAACCTCTAATGTGCTAGATGTGTCACCGAGCCCACGGAGAACTTTACATCTGCTGCTGACATCATCGACTCAGTGGAAAACAGGGTTTTCAGAAAAGCAGCCGCTTGGTTCACACCATCCACTTTCATTGCCTGTAGTGACTAATATAATATTAATACTAATATAATATTTTTCAGCTACTGGATTCCTCAAGAGCTGAAGACTCGACGCAAAAGGCAGAGAAAGAGACGCCACCGCAGAAACACGAAGCAAATAGGTGGCAGAATAGCAGACTGTTATTTTAGTCACTCATTTGTTAACAGGTGCAAACGGAGAGATGAACTATTTTGAACTTTTGAAAAAAACACAGCCAGATCGCAGCCCTGCCTTGTGAGTACCATTCTCCATCCTGAAAAACGGGGAATTCACAAGCACCTCTTATGAAAAGAGCATAAGCCCCTTCTGGATGACTAAATGAAAGCACACTCCCCCCCATCGGCAATTACTGTAGATATGGAGAAGTAAGGCAGAAGATCTGCTCGTTAGTCACTTCTGGCATAATAGGGTTGCTCGTTATAGAGCAGAGCCACACAAGGATTACTGAAACCCTGCATGTTACAGGTTTTCCATAATAACAGCATGGAAACCCTGTCATGTGCAGTATTTTCATATTCGTGAAAGTTGGCACTGGATTCTCAATTGATGCAGGGATCATAGTACGAGATAATACAATATATGTTTCCCTTGTTCTGCCTCTGCCAGCCTTTCCTTAATGTACAAACACTTAGAAGAGTGTTGACCACAAAGAAAACATCACTGGCTGAAAGAAGAAGGCCTTACACACATAGTCAACGGCCTTGACTAAATGCCCTTTGGGATCATAAACGTCGTTACTGATCTTTGAAATATCATGTGTTTGATGCAGCTTTTTGAACTAAAGGGCATTCAATATTTTCTGCTGGCGCCATATTATAGAATGTCAAAAATAATACGGTAGGATGTGTAATTGACTTTCCTGCATCGTCCAACATGATAGCAGAACAATGTGCTGCATATTAAGAAATGCAAACAAGAAGGGCCTTTGTACCGAGAACATTCTCAAACCTTCGTTGTGACGAAGTCGGGACAGTTTTTGAACACTGTGTTCAGCCATGCGTCTACATCAGTTCCATAAAATAGTCTTGTGATCCTTCACTATTGTGTGACCGGGCAGGCCAATAGTGCAAGACACAAATCACAAGTTTTCTGGCCATGCATTCTAGACACGCCACTGTTCTTAACATCTGGCGATGCTTGGCGTTGTCATAAAACTCAAAAACGGAAAAATAATGATAAAATGTATTACAATAACATCGGCTGATAGAAACTAACAAAGATGGATGGGTAGATATTTCTAATCCTGACATCTCTTCAAATGCTGTTAATCTACTTGACCTGGTTTGTCCTGCCGTTCCTGCCAGTAATGTGAGTCGACACAATTATGGACCTAATTCATCTACAAACATTGAAAATTAAATACGCTGTCAAGTGTCAGATTTTTCTCATAAATGTTAAAAAAAAAAACATTATTCTTCCAAAAGGGTCCCTTCTTTTGGAATAACACAGATGTGTTTAATATGACGACATTAACACTTTTATACGTGTGTATTTATTCTCCCAGTCATACATACGATGCTGGCCGTAACACCGGCTTGTACCGTTACCTTCGTGAGCTCATATATGATGCTTTACGTTATTTCGTCCTCCTTCTGTTTGCTTACAGGCGAGTGAATACTGAGCCTAATACAGCAGGCTAAATGCATGTACTATGAGCAGCGGCAAACACTGAATCTGGGACATCAAGCAAATGATTAGCTCAGCTTAATGACGCTGCAGAACAGCAGCGCCCTGTGTTGGTGGCGACTGGAGCTAAATCCATTCTGTAATCAAGATGCAACAAACAACCGTCTGTTTGTACACTGCACTTCAACATAGTAGTGTAAAAGTCAAGTTCACAGTATAAGAAGGCGGCGTTGTTAGGCACACAATGCCCAATTTACACACACACATAAATATATATATCATAATTATGTTTTTTATCCAGTGTTTCTCTCGACATTTTCCTCTTTCAAACTTACAAATAATTATATTACACATGGACTGGAAATTAATCTGCAGGGTTGGTGGTGTGATGACAAGATAGCAGCCCGGGGCCTGCCAGTTGCAGCCATTGCCGATATTACAGGAAATCATAGCAAACAACAGTGTAAACAGCCATCTGTGGTGTTAAAGTGCCAGCTGAATCCCGCTGATATCCTCCCTGCCGTATCCCACCCTGGTCTGCTAACAAGGACCTGGCAGCACCGCCCGGTGAAGCCTCGAGCTGGGTTCGTGGCCAACACATTGTAGGGCTGCAACTAATGTTTGCTGGAGGTCGGGTGGTAGAGTTTGAACCTGAGCAGCTGTATTCAGCAATACTTATTAAACTGACTGTCTGTAAGGGAAGTTATAACCAGCACATGTCCTTATTAATCCACCAAAACATTTAAATTACAATCTGAAAAACAAACTGTAATTTACATTTGTATGAACATACAAGTGACTTAATGGTTAATGTGTTTCTCATTGATATAAAAACCTGTGGGTATTTCACAACCCGTGAAAAAAGGGCCTTATCATCAAAACTATGACCTGTAATTTATGCATGTTGTTTGTGTTTACTGTGGGTCACACTCAAAAAATAAACGTGCTTACGCTTGCTATGAAAACACCCAAAATGACGTAACAATCAGATAAAATTAATGGAACTCTATTTTATTCTCCTACTTCGTAAATGACGAAAAATATTTTTTTTTAGAATTAGTTTCTCTGAAAACAGGGCTCTGTTTTTTACTCATTTGGCGCTTGAAGAATATGAATAATATCAGTTCAGTGGGATGTTTTTTTTACAGCAGAAACCTGGATGTGGCTTTAATACAGTTATTAGTAGAAACAGTGAAATGCACACAGAGTAAATAAAACACATGAACAGCACAAAGGGGAGGGGGGGGGGATGAGAGGTGATGTCTGACATCAGATCTCGGGGGATTTATGTGGGTCAAGTGCAAACGGAAAAGGTCTCATTAGGTTGTGAATGCAATCACTGGATCTACCACCTGCGAGGACGGTGGGGTGGAACATTCCAAGCAGAGATTGAAGAACACAAAAATCACTCACAGGCTATTTACGCTGACTTGAATGACCAAATCAGAACATTTGCATGCATTAACAGATAGTTGGCAGAAGAGGCTAATGCATGTGACAGAGCAGATTGGTCATATTTCAGCGTGGAAGGGACAAATCAAGGGTGGTACCATCATCAGCATCAGCAGCATCATCATCATCAGCATCATAATTATAATAAGTGTTGATTTGTATATTATTAAAAGTGCGTTTATTTACCATCTGTGTTTTGTCGTGCTCTCCATCCTTCACCATAGAGACAACGACCGGAGAATGGAGAGGGGGGAGAAAAACAAAAATAACACATATAACTCACTCAGTACTACTGTAGGCAGCTCTTTTCAAAAGAAAACCAAAAATAAATCAATAAAACAGTTTCAGCGCTTGGCATTTACACCAGCGCCACATCATCAAAAGCCAATATGCTAGATAACAGTCAACAATCATACAACTCAGGAGATTAACTCTAGCAGATTGTCTAGCTCAAATCAATTGAATTTTACAATTAAATCTACATCTTTACACATATTTTAGGAGACGTACCCCAGAATGAATGTTTGATTGTACAGTAGATCGTATAATAATGAGTTCACTAACTATTAATGAGGAGCAGCGTTAGTTACAGATGAAACCGACAGATAAAGATGGATACATAAAGAGAAGCACGAGGCTAATTGGACGTTGAAAACCAGAGATTAGTGTGGCTCATTTCTGTGCATTTAGTCCCAGTGTTGGGTTAATTGTAAATAAGAGGACGGTGTATTTATCGTTCCCCTGGGTGCAATAATCGATGGACAGTAACTCACTCCTCCTTTTCAAACTAATTGCACATCTGTAGGGACGGCTTTGCAAAGACGGGGAATGTAGAAAGAGAACAGGAGAAGAAGCAGACGGAGATGGAATGCATTGCAGAGATGCATTAACACAAATTATTCTCTGTTTGTCAGATGCATTCCTGCTACTCCCATCTTGAGATTTTTTTACATTGGAGACCAGCGTCCTGATGCACAGACTGCCTGAGACAAGAACCGAATACTGTAGTAGAAGATGTTCTTGAAGCAAAGCAGAAGAATGGCTGTCTTACAAGCTCGTTATAATAGTAGTCTGCCATCTTCCTCGGGGTTTCATGAGTGGGCTTTTCCCTCTTCTTGTTTGGTTTTCAATTATAGTTACTTGTAAGTCATCCCTGCTTTGCTGCAGGACAAACAGGGAAAGGCAAGAGAAGAGGAAGGACTCAAACCCACAAAAATGCATGAACGTTACGCGTCTCCTAAAGCTCAACAGTGACCACCCTGCGATTCCACTCTGACCTTGGATTATGGTTAATAATAATTCCTCTGCTGCCTAAGAAGAGAGAAACAGCAGGGGTTGTTTCATTATTGTCCAACAGCTCCGAGATCTGATTATACATAAGTGGAAAAGATACGAATCCTTAGGACAAAATGTACAAACACGACGGCTGCTCACCGTCGCTATAAGGCGCACATGTAGGAAGGCTGCGTACTAAAGAACGCACGGACATGAATATGCTAATCTGATTACGGCCCCGGTATGAACGTGGCCGTAATCAGCGAGTTCAGTTGAATTGAATTGAACTCGCTGGTTCCAAATTACTTAAAAAAAAAAAAGAAAAGGTCAAAGAAATTCTTGAAAGAAAGAAAAAAAAAAGCAACGTTGAAATTGAAGCTTCTGGCATTTACACGTGTCGTATCGGAGTGATTGGGTGAGTGCATGCAGGTGGGTGGAGGTGTGTGGGACCCACCTTCGACGGCCCTCTTGAAGAACACCTTGCAGCTGCCGCAGGTCACGACCCCGTAGTGGCATCCTGATGCCTCGTCCGAACACACCAGGCAGATCTTGTGCGTCTGCCCACCAGGCTTGGATTGGCCCGGCACCACGGAGCCGCCGTTCTCTCCCGTTCTGGGTGACAAGCTGAGATGAGAGAGATAAGAGGGAAGAGAGACTGTAAAGATGAGTTTATGGGTATATCCAGCCTCAATGGTATGTTGTCCTATTTATAGGAGACATAATAACCCTTGTGGACAAATCCGGTCGACTGAGGGGAAATATGTGAAGTGAAAACAGATAACGGTTTGTTACTGTTTCTCCATTTGAAGTCTTCGTGGTGAAACGGACAAGAGTTTAAAAGCTCACAATGAGGGTGTTATGGCTTTAAGAATCAAACTATCACGTAAAAGGCGTGTGATTGGTTGGAAAATTTGAAAAAGGCGAATCACTTATGCAAACCTATGATGTTCAGAGAGACAGAGAGACTTTGAGGAGCATTGTGGGAGTTTGCCTTTGAACGAAGCTCCATCGCGATACATTGTTGTTCATTTTAACGAGCTCGTCGATCGGTTTTCTCACCAAACCCAGTGAAGCCCATCGCTGACGAGGTCCCTCCTGTGCAGCGACTAAGCTCTAAATCTCACTCCGAGCCTCCAATTGTGTTACGATGCGCATTAAAGGCCTTGTTTAAATCTCCTGAGAGACTTGCCTACACACACAGAGTTGTTATTATCCCTGACTGTCTATAATTAGACCTTAAACGTAACTGAGACGCATGGGCCCGCCGTGCGAACGCTCCACTAGGAACCAACACCAATTCGCCAGGTGGACTGCAGGCAGAGCGCCATGTGTGCTGAGAGTTTAAAGGGGCGTGTTGTGGCCAAACAGACTCCAAACAGGCGTTTAGACCGACGCTCCGGCGTAATCCATGACAGGAATGTGACAGCATTAGAAGGGCTTAATGGTTTGTTTTGGCTGCGGACACACTGGAATGTATATGAGCATCACGTAGAAGAGCTGGCTTGCTGAGCATGCGAATGACTTTGCAATCGGGCCTTTAGATATCTTGGTGCTGATGGTGCATCACGGCCACATCATATAAATGGGACTTATTATAGCCTATCTCCCCTAAAGAAGTGCAGGTCTGAACTCACAGCGACCCTCATGGCCAGCGGAAAGACGACACTTGCTTATGTAAATTGGACCGAGTCCAAGTGGGAGTAGAGTGTGGTGTATCTTGGGAGATGTCCATCTTAGAAGTTTAGCCATAGCTTAAGGTTGAAGCGGCCAACATCATTCCCCACGCAGTCGGACTGCTTTCAAATAGTGGCAGGATTCAGAAAGCGATGCCAGCTTAACTTTTGGCAGTCGTCTGAAAAATATAGCGTCACACTGGCTTGCAGACGGCTCAAAGGGTAATTTGGATTTTTTTTTACATGGACCCTATTTTCCCATGGTTTTGGGTCGAAGTGACTAATGGGTGGAACATGGTGGAGTATTGAGGGAGATGACTGATGTCTGACAACATTACGCTTCCTCTACCCTTCACTTGATCGACAAGTCTCGTAATGAAAATCTCACATTGTCGAATCATCAATATTCAGCCACGAAATTGAACACCGTTTCCACCGTTGTCTCCTGGCAACAAGTCACATGACAGACCAGATCAAGCCAAAGGTAAGGAAGGGGCTTTATTTCTCCGTAGGGTCTTTTCCATAATGTTGTCAGACAGTTTTAATAACAGTCCGAGCAGGTCGGTGACAAAAGGAAGCACTCTTTAGTGGACGGAAACTGATGATGTGGAATTGCCTCTTACGCAATTAGATCTCAGCCCCTTTAGCGGCGGCTGGCTGCAGTGTTCTCCCGCAATACTGGACCAATTAAAAGCAAATTGTTGTCCCCATTAGTCACTTAGACACAGTGTATCTGCATGTGCATCTTGGAGACGTTAAGGCACAACTGAAACCAGAAAAAGAAAAAACGGCACATTCTGGTGCTGTCGCAATAACGAAAGAGTTTTATCTTTGTGAAGTCAAATATGAATAGACAACAGAAGGTTTATTCAAACATGAAACATTTAACCCAACCGCAGAGCTGGCGGGCTGAATGACTTGTGTCGAAATGACGATGTGTGGCTCATTGTGAAACTCAAAACTGTTTTTTAGTCTGAAGGCGGTACAGTTATCAACCTCGACTAAACTCTGACCCCCAAATAAAATAAATCTATATATTACACCTCACAGTCATTTTCACCAGATGTCATGCAATATAGATTGTATTGCTATTTAATAATTGTAGAGTTCCCCACCCATAATCTGACCTGTGCACACACTACTTTTGAATTTATCTGCAACACCGGCACTCTGGAAATTTTGGCAGATGATTTCTAATATGTACCGGTCTTAACTCCGGATCAGTCCGTCTGGCAGTAGTAGGGTATTTATAGAAACGGCCCTGTTTGAACCTGTGTTATGAGGAGTATATGGTGTCCTGCTATGGGCTCATCTTTCTGGCGCTCTCATTACCGGCTGGATTGGAGTGAAGACGCTTTGAGCAATAATTACAGGGCCAGTGCTTGACCTGCTGTCGCTGTCTTGGGATGGCTCAGCCACCGGTAAAAAGAAGGAGGGAGTATGCAAACTATTTATTTTTCAGATCATTAAACTTGCCGTTTCAAATGTTGCATGTACACAATTCTATTTTGTTCACGATTAAAAATGCTGGTAATGCAAAACGGCCACGGGGTGGTGTTTGAAGTAAACATTTATACACCCCCACCTCCCCGTCACACTACTGGTCTAACTCACATGCTCCCATGCTGCTCCCATCGCCGAGCCAACACTCCCTGAGTGGGGCTCCGAGCCATGCAGCCGAGACTCATGCCTCATTAGGAACGCCTCCATACTGGACCAGAGCACAATAAATACGTGCACTAATCAGTCAGTCGCACACGCACGCGCATGCACGCGCATGCACGCGCATGCACGCGCATGCACGCTATATATAGTCACAGGCAAGTCATGTGTGTGTTTCACTGCACACCAGTCAAGCAGCAGGTTCTTAAAAATGACAAATGTGGCAGAAGTTTTATTTTATTCCTACCTCCAAACACCTCTTCCTGTATGTGAACACAGTCTAACAGCACGTTGCCCATATTAAGAGGTCAGCCGGAAATCCGTTACAGACAGTATGTATCTATCCATCTCCATGCACATACTGTATTTGGTGGTGGAAAAGCACAAACGACGGTCCACATCAAATGAAATGCCTGCAGCAACTGTGGAGAGAATGCCTGAGGACAGGCCTGAACCGGGCCGACCTGCTGTCACTGGGGAATCGTAGATCAGTGACTACAGTGGGAACCACAGAAAGGATTGGTTTTTTTCCATTAAGATCAAAGCTTTTTCGGGCCAATGAGTGGGAGCAGAAAGTATGAGCTGATCGGTGGGAGAGAACATTCACAGCGACGAGGCCTGAAGAAAACATGGACTCTCACCGACTTGGACAAACACATCACAGTAGACATTTGGGAAAACTAACGTCAGCGTCAGCGCTGCTTTTATTTATATTAAATGTTAAGTGAATAGTTTGTGTGGCTGTTCAAAATCAACATCTCCATTTTGATGTCTACACTGTATTATCTTGCTGAATCTAGTTTTGCAACACGTTTGATGACAAAGCTGTTGTGTGGATGCCAATCGCTTGTTTCTGGTTGTAATTTGCAGTTCTTTTTAACTCCAGACAGCACTGAGAAAGCCTGAGTGGGTAGAAATGAAGAAAATAGGATTTTATTGTATATTCTGTGACATCTTTATCTTTGCTGAATAGTTATATATCATATTAGTTTTCTTTTTTTACATTATAAACATCCTCCACGCTCTGCCAATCCTCTGGTAGTAAGTGAGCTCCTGAAAGGCAAGTCATCATTGGAGACCTATATAAATACATCTTTATTATGGACTCAGATGGTCCACTCACATCCAACATACACACACACATATGACACATTAAAATACATACTCAAAAATACTGTACTAAAATAGGTGCAAGCTATCATGCCAATGCTTTCGAAGCCTGGATGTGAACGCTATAGAATGCATACACAATAAATATAAAAATACGGCACTGCTTTTTCCCCTTTTCCGCCATTCTTCCTTCACTGATGCATGATGGTAGTTGCTGCTTGCTAAGAGAACATTGGGTGTACACGTCTTTACACGATGCACTGTGGCATACTTTAAATCCACTACAGGGTATAATTATGCTCACTATATTCTGACTTCTATATAGTCGGACCTCTATATAGTCTGCGACATAGCGATTTGGGACACAGTCATATAGAAAGGGGGTGTATTCTACATTTAAAAGGGAAAACACGGGATAAACACAGCAAATCCTCACACTGGAGTAGCAACAGCACATCACATTTAATAGGCAAATTATTATCTTTTAATTATTTAATATATCGCGTGCATCATCAGCCTATTGCGTAAGAAAAAAATCTGTTCTTTTTGTGTCCTTATTGTGACATTTTACTGTACTTTTCCCTTTCTGCTCTTCCCTACTCTCACTTCCTCTCACCCTCCCTCTCTCCCTCCTATTGCTCATTCCCCTTCCTCCTCACTCCGCCTCATCTGCCATGGTTATATAATATTCATATCGCTGCTGCTGCTGCTGGGGCAGCCTCCCCCCCGACCCTCCCCTCCCCGCCGTGCTCAGCCAATTGAGTGTCACTACTGGCAGGAAGTATGGAGGAGGTCAGGCAAGTCATGGGATTATCCAACTCACCTAGCCGGTGTACACAGCGTATGTGTGTGTCGCTAAATGTGTGCGTGCGTTAATGTGGTCTTTGAATCGCTGAGTGGAGCCTTTGATTCCTCGAGAGGAGCGCCGTCATAAAGCGACCCTTGTTTCAGAAATCATCATGTGATTGTGTGATGGCTTCCTCTTTTCTTCTCTCTGTTTTTCTCCCGCTAAACTCCTCTCACCCACGCGCCCCCGAACCATCACAACCGAGAGTCAACATCTCTAACGCACTGCTGCCGCTTCAATCTTCACGTCAGCCGCTTCTTTCCTCGCCCCATATTGCTGCATAAATAAGCTTAATTGGTAGAACACACTCTGGTGCATTGTAGGGCTGCCTCCTAATCATTGACCAAACGTTACTAGAGGAGAAGAGTCTCAGCCGACCAAGTTTTTATTGGTCGGTTAGTCACAGAAAAATAAATAGATAAATACAAATAATTGCAACTAGCAAAATCTTTGATCGGGTGATATTTAAATGACTATGATGACAGTTTTAAATCTAATTAAATACTTGTTGTCATTAAGTGCAGAACACAGAAGGAGCAGCGTTTTGTTATATTTTTATAAGCCGGTTGCTATGAGACGGATTATTCACAGAAGTCAGGAAATGACGGCTAAAGAGTTGCTCTGGATGAAGCTGGAGGAGAGGATGCATGCGCCGATCTATTTGTGATCATTTCTCCTCCATTGTTGTAGTTGTTCAGTACATGTAGGATACATATATGCATATTTTTCAACTCGACAACATTATAAAATAAATAAATATCCAAACACAGATTTATATTGAGGCTTATTATGGTTCTGTTTCACGCTGCTGTGATGAGCGAGCGCCATAGTGAGTGAGGTGAGTCAGAGCGGCAGGAGAACATTTTCCTTCACTTCCTCTGTCTCTCACTCACACACACTCACACACACACACACACACACACACACACACACACACACACACACACACACACACACACACACACACACACACACACACACACACACACTCTGAGTGGCAGTTGATGTTTGTGCCATCCCAATTATCCCACTGTTGTTATTTCCACATGTTATACCGCTCTCTCCCTCTCTCTCTCTCTGTCTCTCTCTCTGTCTCTCTCTCCCTCTCTCTCTCTCTGTCTCTCTCTCTGTCTCTCTCTCCCTCTCTTTCTCTCTCTCTCTCTCTCTCTTACTCTCTCTCTCTCTCTCTCTGCTGTAACACGCCGCCACAGATGCTCAAAAAGAATCATTAGTAAAGCAGCCACGGTGAATCTCATTAACAGTCATTACCACTGTGACTGGCAGCCAATCGGAGAACTTTGAAATTCAGATTTCCGAAATAAACCGGCTACAGCCGTCTGCTCTGCTGCCCCCGTCTTTCCATCAGGCCCCCAAACACAACTTCCCTCTTTTGAACAGAACTCACGTGTAGATGTGTGTCCGCATGTGGACGGCTCACACAGGTTGCTAACATACAATATAAAACACTGTGCAAAGGAAGATGCCAAATACAGTGAAAGAATAAAAAAAAAAACACAAATCAACTAGTAACGTGCAGCTGAGAAGCGATGCATTTCACTCAGGCATTAAATCGACTCAAGTTTGCATTTACGGAGAGCAGGAATCCCACTCAACGCACAAATAAATAACAGAAATCCACACTCAATAAGCGCCTTTCTTTCCGGAGCAGACACGAAGGAGAACACGCAGCTACAAAAGGCCTCAAGGCTGCGCAATAATTCCATATGTCTGATTATTATTCTTACAGTCGTATTGGAAAGATCGTCGGGATATTGTGGATACGCGGTGATGATGATGTCTAAACAAGTGTATTGTATTTAATAACTGATTAAAAACCACCAAGGTTATGAGACTCGACGGGGTATATTCAAGGGCTGTTCGCTGTTACGCCTTATGTCATCTCTCTCTTGAATATGATATATATATATTTGCTCGAGTCTATCTAGATGTCAAACTGTATTTCAGACATGCAGCCGGTAAAATCCAGCAGGAGGCTCATCTCTGTAAGACTGCAGAGTGAGCAGAGCAGCCCAGAAAAGATTACAATAAAGTGTCAACTGAAACGTGTGTTAACAGGGGGGCCCCAGCTGAAGAGCGCGGTTGTAAGCAACTAAATGGAGGACAGTGTTCCCCTCTGAGAAGGGTACGGGTCTAGGCTAGATGAGGTCACACTCCCCGGAGCGTAGCTATGCTGTATTGGAATGTGGAGCTCTACAGGAAATTGGGCCACATGGTGCAGACCACAGGGAGCTGAACGCAGGACCACGTCTCAATCACGCAAGTTTATCTCCGATACATCAATATGAGTTCTGTTTCGCCACAAAAGAACGTTTGTCGGGATGTTTTTTACCCGAGACGAGGACGATCCACAGTCATAACATCTCCCAATACTCTCTGTGTTGTCTGAAGCTGACGTGTGTGTACATCTGTCCCGTGGCTATTTCAAACTGTCGTGTTTGCATATTAGTCGCATAATAAACCTGATATATTTCATTTGCTTTTGTGGGCGGCCACATTTATCAGTTTTTGTTGGCAGAGCATTTGAATTATTGATTGCTTAAATAAATGTAATATTTTCATTTGTTTATCCATTGACTATTTAATCAAAAAGGACCCATGAAATAATCAAATACCAAAATGTTGGAAAGAAAGCCATCCCTCTCACCCACAACTGAATGAGTACCAAGCAGCAGCTACAATTTGGTATCATCCTGACTTGATTATTAGCGACGGAAAGGTACAACGAGTGGGATAATCAATTAACGGAGCGATCATTTCAACTTGTACTTTCCATTCATTAAAGCTGTAATAAAAACACAAGCCGATCTTTGAACAAAGTCCCGTTACGAAGATGAGGAGGAGGGATTCATGTCAGTGCTGGGTTTCAAGCCTGGTGGGGACCCCGACCCACCACCACCTGGGAGGATGATCCTCACACTGCTGGAATAAAGCTGTGTGTGAGCGTGTGTGTGTGTGTGTGTGTGTGTGTGTGAGAGAGACAGAAAGGGAACCTTCAATTGCTCCCTGCAGATTTGATTTGCTGCTGACACATTGTGTTCCTTAAATCAGATAGATGACCAGGGCCTGAGGGCACACAGCACCCATTTCCCCTAGTGCCCTTATATAATTAGCACCTTAATACATTGACCCCCCCAAACAGCACTGTAAAGACCACTTTCTTCCCCCACCAAATCCTTATTTGTCACCACAAATGCATTGACTGTTAATAACACAACGCTATGATAACATGATTCAACAGGGCAACTGTGGCAACAGTTTGCTTGCATTCGTCACTTTCTTTTTCTTTTTTCATGCCGTGAACAAGCACACGACCAGTAAGCCAACTCCGATGACATAACAGAGAGCTTTCCACAGTGGTATAAATATTTATCAAGGCCATAAACATAAATAAAAATGATATCAACATCCGACTGTCGGGAGGAGAGAAATTCCAAATTTGGGCTAAAAACTCGTATCCTGGCACGAAACGCCAAAAATGCATCAATGAAACAACAGCAACTTAAAAAAACAGGCTAAATAAAGAAAAAGGGAGTGGAAAGCAGTGGTTTGGGGCGGCGGTGGGGCGATAAGAAAGAATATACCCACAGTCTGGCCTACATTTATTGGACTCAAACATATAAAAGGTTTAAACATACAACAAGGGGGGGATGGGGGACGAGAGACTGTTGAATCTCAGCCCAGTGTATGAAAAACCAGCTGAAACTCGATCTGTGCGTCCAGCGTCGCCCCCGAGGTCCGACTTGACAACAGCTTCTGAGAATAAGTGGCGGCGTCTGAGGGGAGCGGAGGCTGCTAGCCGTCGCCATCGACTCCTTTTCATTCAATTAACACTAAACCGCCCGCCAGCGGCCGACGAGTAGAGTTGGCACCGATGCGGACCGAGCATCGATCTTATTCCGCTGCGCCGCATCTGCTGCTGGGATTATGTACTTTGTGTATTTGGATTGGGGTCGGGCGCGTGGACAGGCCTGTAGCCTTCAGCGTTTTCTGCGGTGATGATCTCTATAATTGTCTTTTTTAGAGATGAGCCCGTTGAGGCCGACCCCCCGCTGTAGTCGGTATTTCTCGGTCTCCGCTGCCAAAAAAGTCTGCTGGTGATGGAAAACAGGTCACACATACTGTACAGGCAGGAAGGCATGCAGGCAGCCGGTGGGGAGGAATGCAGAGAAAATGTCCACCGCAGCAGCAGCAGCAGAGCCGTGACATCTTATGCTGACTAATGGAGGGTTACATTTACATACGCCCACGTCTCTGTCTGCAGAAAATAAAATTAATGAAGGTGAAGATGCAAAGTGAACATGCAGAGGGACAGGAGGCAGGCGGTAAAAGCGCAGCCGTGCAGGATGCCGCACAAGGTCGGGTCGTCCACATCGGAATTGGAACAGGTTCAAAAGGAAGGCGTGTTTTAATGTTTTGTTTCTTCCATCGCTGGCGGAGCGTGAGACCGTGCAGATGTAATACGGCAGAGCCGGCTTTCAAAGCGGATCTGAGTGGTGAACGCCGCCACTGTGCAACGTAATCACTTTGCCAAACTAATTTCCTGTCATGGAGAAGTCTGTGCAAACACAACAAAGCTTTTTTTTTTTTTTTTTAACAGCAGCCTGGAATGAGGACGCAGCTCCAGGCGTTATGCCCGGAATTATGTTTTTCACCATTTCTCCTGACAAGATACCTCATCACTGATGACAACTGACTTATGTTTATGACAAATTCTGAGAAAACATGTTACAAACATGTTCAAATATTTGTTTTTCCCTGCCTAAAGTCTGCAAGGGAAATGTACGAGTTGGAAGTTCAGGTCCCCTTAAATGATGCATTCACATGCAACTGTAGATTAGAATATTTCCTTCTTTCCTGATGGGTTATCAGAGGTTAGCTTGGGAAAAGCAATTCTGCTTTTGCAGTCGACTCTCAAGGTTCACTGTATTTATAAACCGTGTACCCACATACATTATACAGCACAGCATCGGCTTGTTAGCTCATGCGAGCGGCTTCGCTGGAGCCAAATATAGCACTCTGATCACAAACTGTATGTGAAGGCACAACATATTGCTTCTTCATAAAAGTGTGTGTTCTTTCATGAGGATTAAATATTTAAATGTTGTGCGTCCGAGCAAGTCCTGCTCTACACACACACACACACACACACACACACACACACACACAACTAGCCAATCTCATCAGTTAACAATTACTCAGGGATTTCTTCATCCAACGACAGTGCAATATAAAACTGGAGGCTTAAGCAAAAGGGCACCATGACATGACACAGTTTAAGAAACATTTAGCCCCGTTTTTTTGTTTTTTTTACAAGCAAACTTTGGCAGCATTCCCAAAAAGAAACTAGTAGGTTCAACCACGCCAGCTGCCCGCTGACGCCACGTTTCCACTGAGCTTTAACGACAGCAGGTTGTGGTTGGTTTGTGGTTCATAAGTCCTCGTTTGGCCAGACACTCAGTGAGGACACCTCACGGTTCACCTCGTGCATTCAGATGCAATTTACACCTTTACAGCATAGTGCCAAATGCTGTGTTGATGTTGATGATCGGGCGTCGGTAAGCTCGGAAGCAAACTGCAAGAAGCAAATTTAATTGGCTTCAATATGCATTAATTTAGGTCAAATATAGTCTGTTCATCTGCTTGAATGTAGGTGTTGACAACACTGTTTTGTGAGGTGTTTGATACAAAATCATTTCATAGTGTCACCCTTTGATCGATCATGTAACAAAAAATTGCATTACACCTATATTTGTAAAATACATACTTTTTTCTTTTAACCTGATATGAAATCAGGATAATAGCCATAGACTCTAATGTAATATACATATAAAATAAACATATGTTAGCAGATACAGAGACAAAAAAAGACACAATTCTAATTTAATTTTCATCAGTTGATACAATCACTGTGAAGGTGTTTACCTTCCTTCAGGCAAGTCTGAGTCGTCATGACTAATCGTGATTTTCTTCCTTTCTAACTGTTGTCCTATCTGCATCTTATTTTTAGCTGGCAGTAAAATAGGCCAGAGTGGCTGAGCAGGCGAACCATGACAGACAACACAAAACAAGGCTGCGCGGCTCACCCAGCCTGCAGGCCAAGCTGTGGAAACAAAACCACTGACGAGACGGAGAAATGTGGTCGAAAAAGCAGATAAGGCCCGAGTATAGAACACAACGCGACCCCTGAACGCAGCGCAGTCGTGTGGATGACAACAGAACTAAGTTAAATATTTATCACGTATTAAGAAACTGAAGCAATGTTTGTTTTCAGCGGCTGTCGGAGTGCCTGCGATGATGAAGTGAGGCCAAACTGAGGTTTTTCGTTGCCAGATTTTAACTCGTGGAATCCAGTTGTGACTGAGGAGCTGAAACGAAGAAAGTTTCACATTATTCACACACAAAAAACCAAAACCCTATTCATATTAATCAGCTCTCGGAATATTTTTGCACACTAATTCAATTTTTTTTATGTGTTTGGAGTTTGATCCCAGCCGCCTGCAGCCCCTCTCTACGGCTCTACTCTCCTGCCCTCATTTCTCTGGGTGATATCAAACCAAAGCCGACGTTTACCCCGAGTCCATAAGGACGAAACGCCACTTTTATTTGGCTATCCCAGTTTTAAGTCACATAAGGTTGCCCTCTCTCCCTCTATCACCCACACACACACACACACACACACGATGAAAGAGGCCAATCATTAACCCGGAGAAAGTACGCTAAACATCTCTTCATGACACCTATTATCCATTCCTCCCTCAGGTGACAGAATCAAAGAGGTGCGGCGTGAGACGTGAGGCGAAGAGCAGATGAAGAGGAAGGAGCAAAGAAAGCACGGCGAGATAAGATTAGATAAATAGATGATGAGGGGAAAAGAACTAGATTGCACACATTTCCCAACTCATCTCCCAATGGCCCTCCCTGTTACGGCCTCATTCAAAGACAGCAGGTGAGCGACAAAATAAAGGGACTTTTTTTCTAAAAAAGGAGCAACAACATTTCTCTTTCCAGTGGAAGAAGAGCTTCAGTGACGATCTTTGTCCCTGGCTGAGTTTGAGAGGGATCCTCCAGATGTTAGCCTTCACAAAGGTGAACTCATTGGCTGATCCGAGAGGGAATAAGAGCTTGATAAGAGCTCCGGAGAGGTGATTCAGTTGGTTCTGCTCCTGTTATTTTAAACAACCACGGGTATATCGCACCGACAACAAGCCGTATGTAAGAAGGGAAATTACCTCTGCCTTTGTCAACAGCATGCTGCATGTTTGGTGGAACGGAATAAAAAACATTATTGCTTTGTGATTAGATTCCCCTTCTATACTCAAGAAGCGAATAAGATTATTTTTTTGAGAACATGTATGAAGCAAATGGTTTGATCGAGAAAAACACGCAGCTTCAAAAAATGAATGTAAAAAGGAAAATATTAAGCCGCGCGTGAATTATCAGAAATGTCCTCCTGCCGGCACGTCAGCGGTGGAAAGCGTCATCCTCAGCACTGATTTAATGGATGTAAACAGAACCATTAGTGGTAAAAGTAGCTTTTTTTTTTCTCTCCCCCCACCGGGTCAACATTAATGGAGCGACCACAACAAAGCACAGACTCCACAAAACGGTGCATCAGAGGTGAGCTCCGGGAGCATGAGTGCACCATTTCACCCCACGTATGTATGTACGCACACACACACACACACACGCACACCATGGTCTATCATAAAAAAGACTACAGTGGGAAGTTTTTGTCCATAGAATATGGCGTGTATACTTATTTCAAAACGGTAAAATATGAACAAATATTGCGCTAACGGCGATCTGGGAAGTGCGTGGGCCTTATTGGGATTTCAATTCAAGTTTTGATCGATTGTGCAGCCGGAATCGTACCCGTCCTGCGCTCTTATCATTTCAGCGCTGTCAACACACGTCAACCGCCGAGCAAAGATCCTCTAAGGACAGACCTCCCACTCCCCCGCCGCATCGCAGCCGAGAAACGTTTTGGAGACCCGACGAGCACTAACCTTTTAAAATATATTTTTTCCATTTCACTGTACTTTGATGGATACCGGGTGGGATGGAAATAAAAAAATAATGCACTTTTTATTTCTTCTTCTTCTTCTGTCGTGTCAGATAGTCTTTGGAGTGTTTCGTGGGATAATACTCTACCATTAAAAGTAGATGACAAAGCGGCCACACAGCCGTTTAAAAAGACAAACGACTAATGCACACCATATGCCGAAGCCTTAAAGGGGATCCGACAGGATCCTAACACTGCACTGAGACGGTGTCTTCCACCTTCATAAAAGTGTCCAAACATCTGCCCCAACCTTGTTACTTTTCATTTACAAATAAATCCATCTTATCTACTGACTGCAGTAACTCAAAGGTACTGATACAGAATTATCTGTGATGATATTGAGGTGTTAAGATCACGCTCCTGATAATAAGTTAGTGTTCAGCCTCTGCAGAAGGAAAGAAACGCCAGAGCCGTATATAAAAATCAATCATCCCCGTCTCTCCTCCATCAAAAACCTATTTCCCATGCCATTAGCCATGGCCATCACACAGACAGAGCTCAAACCCGCTGGAATGTTAAACTACAGTCAGAGGAGCAATGAGAGTGTGATGCCTTTATATCTCTCAATCATCAGCCACCTGTTCTGGGCGAGTCAAGACTTTCATTGTCAGTTATTGATTGATATGTGTTAAAGTGTTCATGCTAGAGTGGAAATCTTATTAGACAAGGATACAGAATAATGATCAGATTTCACGATGAATCAATATGAAATAATATTCCGTCGTTGAGATTTTATTTCCGGTAACGACGTGAGAAGAAAATAAAGGAGTTGTTGTATTTTTGACTTTTTTTCACCCCACTTGGGAAGGCTATAAGATATCTTTATTACCTATGTCAAATTAAAGTCTGTTAGTTGTCATGGTAATGAGATATTTCCCCCAATCACAGCTGCCACCCACTTCTTCTCACATCTGGCTTCGACTCCAAATAAGAGTCCTCTCCTCTTACGTGACTTGGCCGACTCGTCTGCCAAATCGTTTTCTTACTTAAAAGAAAAAAGGAAATCAAAAGGTATCAGCTGTGTAAAAGCCGGGTGATTTGTTTAACACAGCACAAGTCTGTTCCAGCACTAACTGAGGAAACCAAAACTGGCTCGCGTCCCAAATTCCAGCTTGGTGAAACTGTTACAAGATACACAAACAACATGCTGCTCTGCTGTTAAATGAGTTTTCATGTACAACAACAAAAAATAATGTAAAAAAAAGAAAGAAAGGCTGAACATAAAGCATAAAAACCAAATATAATATCTCACATTTCTGTTGTGCGACCAACAACCAACGGAGAATAAGATTTTAGGAATTCTACGACACAATTTGCATTTAAAATGTCTGGATTCTGGGATCATTTGGATAAATCTGGGATCTGTGAGGCCGCGTTTTGTTACTACAGCCCTGATTCAAGCTAACAGCAGCTGAGGCTCATGGGTATTGGAGCCGGGATTCATTATTTAAAAGAACTGCAATTCTAACGCAAAGGTCTATTTCTTTTAATTAAAACTGATGACATCGGGGATATCAGTAAAAGAAGAAAAATGGCAATGCATGTGGGAAAAATGATTTCTGGAAACAAGAGCTCCTTCCACTGCTTTAATACGAGAGCGACCTTTTGTCAAACACTTCCAGCAGCATGGATATGATCACGCCACCCACACTGGAGGATATTTCATTCGGGTTTCTGGCCCGCACCACTACACCTCCAAATTCCTCTCGGAGATAAGAAATACTCTCTCATCAATCCTCCATCCTGGAAGGTCCGCCGCTCACTTCAGCTCGACATGCATCCGATATCCGGAATAAGAGTGAATCCTGGAGTTCAGCGCCATGGCAACAGCACCGAGAGAACAGCGTGACTAAGTGCAGAGAAGCCGCCTCACTCGCCGTGTTGTCTTCTACGCCAGCATCAGTCTGAAGACGTCCAGCGGTACAAACACGGAGAAGTTAGCGTCGGCTAATGTGTGCAAACGTGCTTTAAATGATGTACCTGGGAGTTCATCCACCACAATAAACAGCTAGAACGTCCACAGCGTTCATCTGCAACGTGCTTTTGGATTCACATTGGACTCAGTAATGACAAGTTATTGGTTAAAATCACAAAGAGCTGGGCTGACTGATGGCTAATGTATTCGGACAAACGTGATCATTTAGGAGTTCTGTGCAAGCGGGAAGTGGAGAGAGAGAGAGAGAGAGAGAGAGAGAGAGAGTGACGAAACAAGTGGTGAAAGAGTGAAGAAGAGAGAGGAAAGCGGGAGAGAGTGCAGGGGAGAGCAGATTGAGGGGGAAAGGGGAGAGAGTGTCAGCTGTAATTAATGGATAAAAGGCTGATCTACCAGTGGGGAGGGAACTGTGGAGGAGAGGGAACAGCAGACATGAGAATGAGGCCTTTGACTGTCGCAGAAGGAGTTTAACTCGTTTAATGTGCCACGGCAGAGGAGAAGCAGCTGAGCAGGCAATTAATCATGCAAAGACACAAAACAGCAAAGTCCAAAGAAAACTTGTAAAAGTGAAACACCGCTGGGAAGAAGCTTCAGGGAAAACTGTGATAAGAAATGAATAAAAGGTTGTTTGTTGTAACCTTAGAGCGGTTAGGTCTGCAAAACACTCACTTCCTACATTATTATGAGGTCAATGATCGATACCTTTTGAAGTACCTCGCCTCCTGGAACGCTTTTCATTTGTTTTCTCTGAACTGTTCGGGATTAATCACCTGAAAAATATGCACCGTCTCCCCTTTGGGTTTGCAACTAACGGGCGAATCGGATTCTTGCCAGGAATTTGGGCGAGAGCAGCCCAGGTCTGCAGCTTCAGAGCGCAGAAACCAAACAAAGGTTAGCCTTAAACAGGCCGGTTCTGTCCAACTCTCAGCCGCTGGAGGAACAGAGGAAACAGAGTCCAATAAAGAAAAGAAAAGGGGGAGAGTAAAGAAGAGCTGCAAACAAACTGAAACGACGAGAGGAGGAAACAGAAAAACAACGAGGGAAAAACAACAGGAAGAATGAGATGGGGAAGAAAGAGGAGGGAGTGAGGGAGAGCATCAGAGAGCTCAGCTGAGTTATGGCCCATTTACAGTAGAGCTTGTTGGGCTCCTCCTCCTCCTCCTCCTCCTCCTCCTCCACACCAACGACAGTCACAGAGGGAACAAGGAAGTATTCATCTTTGTCGGAGGCAGAAAAGACTGTCTGCAAACTGTGACCACTGGCTGTATGTGTTTGCATGTATACCTATATATTATATCTATAAATATAATACATATGATTACACATATGATTTTCATGGTTCCACCATTATACAGTGCTGCCCTTACATGTAGATCTCAGCCCTGAGAGGACTCCTTTAAACCAGCAATCCTCATGACATCTCTTCATATCATTTTATTTTTTTTATTTTAGAAACAGACGGGGTCGATCACTATCGCTGTGTGACGTAACTCGTTTCCTGAAGCTGCTTCTCGAAGCATTTCAAAGACTCAGTCCAAACAAAAAAAACCCCCGCCGGCCACGCCAAAGACAGGCCTCAAAATAGTGTTTGTCATATACTTGACATCAGCATCGCTGTGAAAAATGTTTGCGATGATGAGCGATATGAAGAGATTTCACACAAAAGTCCCATGATCCACCTCTCGCACAAAGATGAATTCACATGATGCGCATACAATGAGAAAATGTACTTTTCTTGTGTGTTATCGATTAGTTTTCATTACCGTGCTAAAAGGGACACACACACACACACAGCCCAACAGTACGCCTCCAACGTGATAACACATACTACGGTGTTATGGAATCCGGGCCTTGAAGCGTTTCTGCGGCATGCATGTGATATAAAGCAAATCGAGTAGCCGAACATTGTCTCATTTAGCATAGAAGGACTTCAGTCAGCTGACTTGAGCGTACTTAAACATTGTTTTTCAAGCCACATTAGAGAGGAAATGAATACGGCATGCTTGAGTTCAAATCATTCAAGTGTGAGAGAACTGATGACAGAGGGAAGATACTCATACATTCGCAAACATCATTACATTTGAATATTATCCAACGATTGTGTTTTTATTATGGACATTTCAAGTGTAAAGTGAAAAATGTTCATTTCAGCTAATATTTCTCTTCATGCCGTTTTCTCTTGTATAAAATCTAACTCTATGTTCAGACTGAGCTGAGCAGCCAGGTATTTAGCCGTTACCCCACCCTGATGCACCGGGAGGCAAACTGCCAATCACTGAACACCTCCAGCTGTTACTGGGACGACTGACGATCACTCATCACAAGCCTCATAGTCACTGTATCATCAAACGACTGTTATTAATATTTTTTTGTTTTGTTCGATGTACCCTGTCGTGCTAAAGGGCGTGTGGTGCGTTCGAGGTTCTCTTCACAGGACGACGGCAGACCTCCAGAAAACTGCTGCTGCAGTCTGCTTGAACGCAGCTGTGAAAAAGTGTTACATAACACTGCTGGCTTGTGGCCAAGACTGAGAAAAAGGACACGGAAAACAAAAAAAAACAGATATGGAGGAGCTGTAAATTGCCCGTGACCATATTCTTAGCAAACAGATTCCTCCAATCTCCAAGATTCCCATTTCTAAGTGTCCTGAAACAGAGAGCCTACAATGACGGGAGATTCCTGCACGTGTGTGTCAGTCATGGCAGACAAATAAATACAGATTTTTGCTTCCTTTTATACCTCAACACCATTTCCTCCTCCACATTTCCCCCAGTTGTTGCTTCCTGTTATGAGTGTCCACAAGGAGAACGTTGTAGTGAGACGATAGGAGATCAGACGCCCTTTAAGATCAGGAAGCTGCTGAAACAGTTCACTGACGTCTCACTGTAAGCAGACGTGCGTGGGGCCCTTAGTGGAGCAAAAACTATTTGCAAATGCGTGCAGAGAGTTGTGTAACTGTATATTAATCCGTATGTGTGCGCAATCAGATTTGCAATGGCGTAAAGAATCTCCAAATCTGCATTTAGATTTGCAAGTGAATTCCTCCAAGAGCTGGAAATACAGACACGTCTTCAGTTCGGCCGTGAAACGTTCTACTCCAGAAATCCTTAACATGAAAACGACAGTTTGAAGTTGGAAATGCAAACGTTTAAGTGCTTTTGAATCCCAAACGACTGCAGCTGTTTACAGGCCAGTCGACCGCCTACTGGTGTTATGTTGCATTGCTACCGAGGCTCAGTGCAGGACAAAAAGATCTGCACACATACACACATGTGTCTGTAGGGCTGTGTGTGTAACCAAATGTGTGTATAAAAGGACAGGTGCAGTGCACATGTTGACATGCATGGTACAACTGCACAACAGCTCAGACGTTCACTTCAACACTCCTCTTGAGAGCGGATTCAACCGTCCGAAGCAACAAAAAACAAACTGGTTCTTGTACGTCAAGCCACTGATCAGTGACACATAAGATCCAGAAGTAATGAAAAGAAAAAGAATCATAAAATCCAACCACACATGTATCTTTCGCTAGAAAAGGGGACTGGTCTTCATTCCAGATGATCGCCCCATTGTCTGGTTTAGGAAGGACGGGTCCTTTGGGGTCACCAGCTATGGGGCTATTCAGGTAACCGGAGCCAACCTAGCTGCTGGATGCCGGAAATGTGCCAGGGTTTCACAACACAAGGCAGCGCTGGGCTACGGTCCAGACCAGAATACCCCTCTGAAAAGGCAGGAAGCAAGAGAGCGATAGAAGAAAGGAATATATAAAAAAAGGAGAGGGGAGAAGAGATAGCCGATGCAGAGCTGCTGCTAATTGAATAATATGTATCACTGTGCATGAGAACCCAAGGCCGCCACTCTATTTAATAACATTCAAAATAAATTAAAACACATTGACAGGGAAATTAAGCTGATTCGCTGACCCAAAAAGCTAATTTTATGTGTGTGTGTGTCCTACAAAAGTCCTCCAACTTCTGCCACATAGGCCTGCCTTCTCCTGCTTATCACATTAATGGAAGAAAGCCAAGGGGGCGGCGAGGGTGAGTCGTCTTTACCTTACTGTTGCAGTAAACGTCAGGCCGCTGATTTATGGCCGGCAATCAGCGAACCTGTTTAGCAAGTTTGACAGAAATAAATTATGAGCGGTATACAAAGCAGTTCCTGCTGCTCTCGCTGCCTCCTGCAAGGCATCAAACTCGCGTTTCCAAATCTGTTTTGAGCACTTTTTAATTTACCGCCACATTATTAAAAAAAAAAATGAGTGGACTGATTCAGGCAGAGACACGGGTTCTCTACTGTTGCCTGAGAGGAACGGAGGATTTAAAGGCGAGCAGACAGAGAGACATTCAGAAAGGAGACATCAAAGGAGGAGGAGACATTGAAGGGAAAGGAAGAGGCTAAGGTGTGTGGGTGGATGTTGGTTACACAGCCCTTCACTTGTGTTCATCACTCTGGGTTTCTAACAAGCAGCTGAAATATTCTTCAGTCCAAAAAGCAGGAGTGGAGGATGTGCTATGAAACAGGATAGGAACAATCATCCATAATTCATAAATTAAATTACTCTTCTCTCAGTTCATAGATTAAATTGGCTTGTAAAATGCACAAAAATGCAGCCACCACCTGACCTGCAGAAAGGGTTAACCCAAGGCAGCATTCAACATTTATTTTTAGGGGAAATGCCTTTCATAAAGCCGTAATGCTGGATTGGGTGTCGACAATTACGCTAGTCTATGCAGTGATCCAAAATCATGTTATCATATCATTTATTAGCTCATTTATGCTACATAGGAACACGTGTCCATCCCTAATCTGATCTGTACATCCCGTCCGATCCACATGTGGAACTCTCAAAAAAGTAGCTTTGGAAAAAAACAATTCAATGAATGAAGTAGCCAACGAGTGAGCCTCCTCTCTGTTGAGCACATGCGTCGTAGCCAGAGCTCGCAAAAGTTTTTATCAATGATCTTCACAGGGAAATAATTAAAGAAAGGTCCATGCATTCATTCTCTGTATTTGTTCATGTTTTATGATGATTGATCATATCACACCCATCCAGGGTGAGATGTAGCTGTTAAACACGGGGTTCAACGGGGGCAATGGCCCCTTCCACACTGTATACTCCCTTCATTCCGGAGCCCTTACTCGAACCACACCCATCTTTGAAATCTGCCTTCACTTTGACCTCAACTACACACCTGTACGGTTACGTGACTGCATCGCTCATGGGTGTGACGCTGTCTCGGTGACAAATGCATCCACAGACAGACAGAAATGCAAACGCCTGCCTGGCTGTAGTACTCAAAAGTGCTTCTGGGGGAGTTTTTTTGCAACAGTAAATGTCTCCCAGACGAGATGAAAACATTGTAATTAACTATTCTTCCAGTCACAACAATCGTCACTTTAACACGGCTGCACGGACCTTTCCATCTTATCCAGCGTGATTTAAATGAAACCAAGCCGGTGCAGAATTATAATCAGACAGAAGCTCCCGACAAAATCATCTCAAAGCTACAAAATGATAGTACAGCAGTGACCTGAGCTCCACCGCGGTGTCGGGGGCAACCCTAACCCTGACAACAACTTAAAAGCAGCACACATGCTTCAAATGCCACGAGTGTTACCCCCCCTGTGTTCTAATTATGTCCATCTCATGTCAATAAATAAGCAATAAATATAATCTGGCTGACCCGTTGCTTCTGCCACCACTCAGGGCTATTTCCAACATTGCTTTGGCAAGACAAAAATTGGCAAGCTGTAACTCACAGCAACGCATTATCATCATCACAAGCCGAAGCGGCTTTAAAAATAGAAGTTTGGCCTTAGCTACCAGCTGCACTGGAAATAGACGAGCCCCAGACACAGAGGGGCGTCTATTTTAAACAATGACCACACGAGGGCCCGAGAGGTGGGTCAATATTCCCACACAAGTGAACGACTTTCAGGAGCAGGGTCGATTTACTTTCACTTCGACTGAAAAGAAGAAAAAGAGAATCTATCTGCTTAGTTATGACGTCAATATGACGTTTAACTGAACAAACTGTGTTGGGAAGAGAAACACACTGAGAGGAAATAAACAGACGGACAGAGAGATGGGTAAAGAGAGACAGATCTCCCACTGTTTCACCCCTGCAGCTCACCTCATGTGTCCCGGGCACAAACCCCAGTCTGTGATCAACACAGGCCACCAATCAGCCAATCAATCAGCCGCTTGCTTACCGGGGAGGATAAACACAGTTGATACGGATGCATGTTGGACCAGCGGGACGCCACCGATGGTGCAAATTCTCTTAAAATTCCGTCTTTTAAAGGGAATGTTCAGATTTACAGCCTACATTTTGTGATCTGAACATTTTGTACTTTCATTTTCATTTCATGCGTTCTTTGTTTGCTGCTATGTACAGCTGCGGGATCAAGTGGACACTGTAATGTACAGTCAGTGGAGGAGCGTGACACACTAAAAGCAATGAGAATGTGCTTTTGCAGCAAACCACCACATCTCGAGTGCTTCCCAATGTTGACTTTGGGAAAAACCAAAATGTAGCTGAGATGTCCTTCACAGCCAGTGTTAGTCTGAACAGAAACAGCTCACTGGGTGGACAGCAACGGCCTGGGCGACCCGTTCAGTTGAATCAATCAAATCCTTAAGGCTTGGTTATGCTTCCGCGTAGTGATCACGCAACGGCCACGCAGTTGCTTGGAGACCGTGATGGTTCTGCGTTTTGTTTACGTGTCGAAATGCAATTCAATACCACACCGGTAAAGGGCGCTATGTTTTTTGTAAAGACTGACCGACCGAGACTCTTGACGTATATCGTCGTAGCCTCGTTATAGCCTATTCGTTTACTTTCCGGCTTTAAACATCCACAATTTTTCAGAACTTGGTGTTTTTTTTCTTTGTGCAAAAGTGACAAGGTGCAAACAATAAAACAAGGTGCAAACAATAAAACGAGGTGAAAACAATAAAAGTAGCCTTTTAAAAGTTTAAATGGCGGTGTTTATGAGTGGAAACCGGATAGCGCTCTCCAGCGGATGTAGTTAGCGGACCAATCACAGCCAGTGTTGCGTCTAGGATTTTTGGGAGGTGCACGTCAGGCCCTTGCGGTGGACGTAAGGAGGGTCCGCAAGCCCCCTTGCGTTGTGTCGATGCGGAAGCATAACTTTGGCTTTAGTGATGACGTATTTAACACAGGACACTTGATTCTAATTTTCCAGGGCTGTTGAACTAAACATTAGCCAAATATGAACGTACATTTCCCCATGCTGGTTGATAAAAATGAAGCAATGCTACAACACTGGACGTTTCCTTTTAAAAAGTTGGGAGACTAAGTTCAAAATAAAATGCGACATGTTGGAGATAGATGCATCTAAACATGGCTTGGCCTGCCACCATGTACGACTACACTATTAATACTATTTCTACTAATATTCAACACCAAATGTCTGCTCGAGACTGTGAAAATCATGGGCGTGTTCTCGTCCAGCTCTTTGTGAAAAGTGTCCTGAGATAACTTTTATTGTGACATGACACTATAAATAAAATTGAATTGAATGCCAGGTAAAGTCATTGTGTAATATGAAAGTTCTGGCAGCATTGTTGACAACCCAACAGAACCCGGCATCAGCTTAAAATAGCAGTGTATTGTCGATTTTCCGAGCTTGATTCAAGTGCACAGCGGCGGCTCGGCAAACACACGCCTGGAAGTAGGTCACCTCGGACTATAAAGGCTGGACCCCGCGCTGAATCTCATTAATGGGGTTTTGACCAAGGCAAAATGAGGCCATTATCAAGTTTTCCCTCAAACCAGCTGGCAGGGATTGTAAGATTACCCAAGGTGTAAGTCTGAACGAGGGCTTCGGGCGGAGGGGGTGGGGTGTTTGCCTCCACATGTACAGTAACCTTGGTCAGGTAAATCATTGATCGGCCTATGGCACAAGGTCCTCTGCGTTGTCTGGTGACAGCCTATAACATAGCCAGCTGCACACATGCAGCGATCAGGGCTGCAAACGCTCACTAGGACTCTTTCTGTGCGTATAGGGCGTTTTTTTACTGGGCTGCATATCTACACATGCCAAAAATATACATATAAATCTGATACAAATCAGATCCAATGCAATGAAATGCATTTCAGTCACACAAAAGAAATTCCATTTGCATTGATAAACGCTCTGTTCTGGAAACTCCCTGCCATTCCGTGTGCATACGTGAATGAATGACAACATAAATGACAGTGATTAAGTCAGACAGTGTGTGGGGGCGGAGCCAGGGTGGAGGCGGGGGAAGCAGCAAGGGTAGGCAGGCTAAAGGAGATGGCCAATCGGATGCATAGAAGGGAATCAGCTGATGCTGCTGGGGTTTGAACGGAGCTCGACTTCATGGCCAGCCTGAAGTAACGGCACGCTCAATTTCTGCCTAACATTATACAAATGAAATACATCACACAAGTAGTTTTCCTCAATTTGTATATCCCGTCAAACAAGCCTCCATTCCCTGTGTCTTCAAGGACGAGCGTCATCTTACACAAGCTCTAAGCAATAAATCATGAATAATCAGCTCCTAGTATTAATTAAGGCTCCATCAGATGTTTTAGAGCAGTAAATACTTACTTAACTGAGACTTCACAAACAAGTCGAAACTCATATATATGATCCCCAGGCTCGGATCAGAGATATTGTACATGAGCCGTAAATAAAGAACCCTCAGTAAATGAAAAGAGCTGCCGCACTGGGACTGGAGGGATTGATCGAGTTGATCAGGTTTACTTTGACAGGTTGGATGCTCGCAGCCAGACGATATGAACCGGTGGCCTCCTGCTGACTCCGTCTCCATGGTTACCGTGCCACCCTGCTGACACCGATCAGGTGGAAGGAAACTCCTCTAACTCGTCTCTTCAAAATAACCCACTGGAGGAGCAAAGGAACACACACCGACTCAACTCTAAAGTTCTATTTGCACAGACTTCTATTCAATTTGAACTCAATAAAATGATCAGAAATCCTGAAATATAATAAAAGTACGGTTTTTAATTTGCACTGAATTGATACTGTGTTCAACCAACTGAGAGTCTGTGGGGAAGATAAACACATGACCTAACAGTGATCCCTGAACCTTGGCATCACACCCAGGCGCACCCAGACTACTTTGCCTTCAGTCCAAACAGGAATCTCCAGAAGGCAAAGGGACATGTGGACGTGTTTTCCCCCGACAGATTAAGGGCATTCCCCTCCTCGCTGACTCGGGACGGGGGGATTAAAGTTGATCGCATCAGCATAGGAGGAGAGAAGTCGCGGCAGCGGCGACAACCCACATTCGGGGCAGACGTGCTGCACAACACACGGCAACGAAAATATCTCAGAGTTTCGCAGGCATGCAGGAAATCAGACAGGCGTACGGGCAAACACCGGATGGCTCGGTGCCCAACGGCTCTGAGGGTTTTTCAGAGTAACAGGCTATCACTGGAAAGCAGCGGAGGCAGGAAATTCCACCAACCTGATTCATTGATCAGAAAACAAGTCGTGACACATCAGACGTTGCAACGCGGCACAAACCAAGTCCTGCTCCGATTGTTTGCCGCCGGAGGATTCCGTTCATCTCGTCGCGAAGACAAAATTCATCAGCGGCCGTTTCTTAATCACTCGAACGTCACAGATAATGGAGCACATTCAAACATGAGGGGAAAAAGATTGACTGCAGTGTCATAAGCAATGTAAATATTTATATTTATACATATGGATAATCACTGTACAGAAATGTTCAACTTCTATTCCAAAAATAGTGTGTTAGGGTGATTGTGACTAAAAAATATGCTTTATTATATATCATGATTGCAAAATCATGCAGATAAAATAAGAGATTTATTTATTCATGGTTTATTACCATGATTGATAGGACGCGAAAGGGAATGAACCATTGTGAGATGTTACAGTGGAGCGTAACATGAGAATAAATGATGACACTTCCATAAAAGATTACACTAACCCTCAGGGCTAAAGAGCTCCTATATCACGTAGCCAAGCTGCGTGTTTCGTGAGTCAGAGAGGTAATCATGTATGGTTGATCTAGAGATCTATCATGCAGTGGCATCTGCCGGATTCAGCATCAGCATAATGACATTGTAATTCTTTAGACAACCTCTGAAGATGAAGCTCGATGGTGTACGGACAAACAAACCTCAAGGAACCATGTGAACAAGTTGGTTTTGAGAGCTGTCCACTATCATCATCTTCAGCAGCAGCATATTGGGTGAAGAATAAAGCTTTTTGTTTTCGTTCTTTTTTTGGTGATGGTGGTGTGGCGCATAGCTAACCACCTCCACTAACCAGCTTCCTGGGGAAAACCCTGAGACGCGTCGCACGGCTTCTACTGCATGCAACTCTTCAAACCCATTTCTGTGTTTGTTATCATTTTTTGTTTTGAAGATGTTGCTGCTGATTCTGGGGAGACGTTGCTTTTTATTTTGTATGAGATTTTTCTAAATGTCAAAGATTTGTGGTTTATTGAATTTCATGAATTTCCTAAAAAAAAAAAAAAAAAAAAAGCATTGATGCACAACAACAACAAACAGTATTACAAGTTAAAAAAAAAGTTCAAATCAGACACAATTTGGTTGTTGTTTCTAACCCTGGCACTTTGCCCAAAGAGAGCAAAAGGCAAAAGTGGCAGCAGCCTGAGCCATGCTAGCTGCTAGACATGGCACTTCCTGATTCTTGTTGGAGTTCTTGCCAAACATAACAAGCACAATCCTCTGTTTATGAAGTACACTGAGTCTGTTCAGCCGAGGCTATATTTATGCTCACTCCTGACATATCCGAGCACAGTTTGCCCACAGAATTTTATGAGAACTTAGCTGAGGAAGCATTGGCGGGAAAAAAAGAAATAACTGCCGTCCTCACAAACCTGATGAATGAATTTGAATAGAAATCAATGGTAAAAGTTGGAATAAAGCTACATTTATCTACAATGAAGAATTTCCACATGTTGGAGTTTAAGGAATTTAAACACTTAATATCAGAAATCATCATTGATATGATGACTAGTCAGTAAGCAATTGTTTGTATCTACAATTGTTATTGCCGCTACTGATTAAATGCTAAAAGGGCTTTGCCATAAACAGCCACGATTACAGCACTCATGCAGTCAATTTCTGGTCTAATTGCTGCAAGCTGAGGTTACACTAGTACGTAACCTAAGCCCTCACATTTTATGGTCGAGGATGAGATATGCACTTACAGGTGGCCATCGTATGTGAGGATGGGTTTAGAAAAAAATATCTCCACCAAGCATCTCGTACTCTATTCTGAGTGTCGGTAATCTACACCAACTAGCTTCGCCAACCATCCACTGCCTCACATGATGCACATCAAGGAATTTGTAAGCTCATATTTGTGTGTGTTCAGAGTGCACAGTGCGTGGCTGGAAGGTGTAGCACTGATTCTGATTCTAATTTTTTTTTTAAAGTACGACCTGCCAATTTAGATTTTTTTCCCCACAATTCAGATATTCTTAGAAAATGTAATTCTATAGAACACACAATTCAAATAATTAGGAATTATTGTATTTTTGCTTTGAATAAAAAACATATTATATATAATGCTGACAGGACAAGAAGCTTTAAAAAACAGTTGTCTTTGGTCTGAAAGAGGGACAATGTGGCACAAAATGTTATTTAATGTTCTAAAAAGAAATGTAATCAGCATATTATAATGTCAATGACCACCTGTTATCATATGACCAGAGTTAGATACTTTACCATTAAAATACACAATGAAATGCTTATTCCTGCACTCATGCCTTACACAGTGGGTACACATCACCAGACATAAAAAAGTTCTATAAAAAAATAAGGAGAGAGTGATCGAAACCCGCAGGGGGAAAAAAGCAGAATGTGGACGTTGAGTTAAGAAAAATGTCCCCTGAAATATATATATGTACGACTTTCCTCCCTGGTAAAGGCACCAATCCATGCATATAAAGGGAGTTGGGCTCCGGTTTGATACTTTATTGTCCCAGTGATCGGCATATCTCGCTGGATGCTGCCAATTCTGTGCCTGGATGTGTTCCCATTCGCATCCTCTACAGGAGTAAACCCGACACACGCTCTCCCAGCTCTGGCGCTTTCATTTGCGATCGCCAACTCGCACGCCAATCGGCTTGTTGCGCTAACCTCACCACGTGTCGCTAACAAGCAAAAAAACCTGGGCGGAACTGCTTTTAGCGGAGCAGGGAGCTGCTTTTCCTGTTTGTTTATTTCCATGTGTTGCACTGAAGACAAGCTTTGTCCTGTGTTTAAAAAAAAAGAGGTTAAGTCCATCATGTGGTTTGTTACATAGGCCTCGGATATGCTCAGGTCAACTAACCAGCGTAAACATGCCAGCAGCCACCAAAACAGCCTTAAAAAAGGAACAGCTTGGCTGCTAAGAGGCCTAGACCTCCTTTGGCTCTGTGAACTACAGTGACCCCGACCGAAGCCGACATGAAAGACTACAAAGAGCACAGAGCAGCTCCAAAGAGGTCAGGGCGAGCGAGGCAGACAGAGGGAAGAAGAGCGACGAATGAAAACGCATCTTGTTTGGGAGGCGCGTCTCGGCTGGTGATGAGAGCCGACATGTCCGATGTGAGTTCAGGCCAAATGTCACGTATCAAGCCTTTTTAAAGAAGAGTCGGGTTCATCTTTCCGCTCTGCAATAACAAAGACACCGTCTTTGAAAATCACATTCTACACCAGCGCCTGGGAGCCATGAAGAGAGTCCAGAACAGTTTGCAAGGAAGCGTCAGGCTTCAGAGGAAGGCACCACTCCAGAGTAACGCAAGGCATCACAGCACATTCAAGTTCAAGTCCAGAGAACGACATCTGAAGCGAGTGTTAGCAGCTAGAAGGGGGGCATGGAAAAATACTTAAATACAAAGTGGTGATTAAACAGAAAGATGCAGTGAAAGGTAAAGTAAAATGGTGCTTTCCATACAGCAAAGGTAATCAGTAAGCCTATTAAGCAACAGGAACTCAAACAAACAATGTGGATTGGGGTTGGCATAATCGTAGAGATTACAAATCCAGGAAACTGAGTCAACAGACGTGAGTCTGACCTAGTTTGGCTTCGGTTTGTTTTACCTGCCGGTCGTGAAATGACTACCGATGACGCTTACAGTCGGAATATCCCTGTATTCATTTTGTATAATGTGCGTGGCTCCACTGTTAATAAACGCACCAGACAAAAAGGCTTCACAAATACAAAATTCCAATTTCGCAATCATCCAGTTGCACAACAGAGTTTTGTGAAATGATAACGTGATCGTCACGATGTAATTAATGATATCGACTTGTCAGACCTCACGTCGTCGTCTCGTGGTTTCCAAAACTGACACGTTCATAAACGCTGATGTACAGTAGGAGACAGGGTCATCATTCCACCCAATTAACGTTCCCAGTTTTGCTTAAGGGTGTCATCTCTTACCCGCAGCGCCAAAGAAAACCCTGCAATTAAGTTGCAAACACGCCGCCAGTAACAAGTCAAACAAAAGATAATATCTCTGTCAGCAGCTGCAACAAGAGGCCACATGTTGATGAATTAAGACGGGGCAGACAACCTCAAACACTAAAAACTGTCTTTTAGTGTAGCTAAGGAGCAATTATCATAATCATCATCAACCGATGCATCATCGTAATCACCGTGGTTATTAGCTGGCTTATTCACAGCCGGCTACTACTGAGGTCCCTCATTACAACCCGGAGTCACGTCTCCCTTCTAGGATCGGTCCCCGTTGACCACCATGTTGTTCTGAGCCTTCCATCAAAGGCCAGAAGTGTCTTAGCTGTGATCGGCCTGTGTGATCTGCTATGTTAAAGTCAGCTTCAGGGACCGCCCCGTCATTATGCGGCCTGGGTGCAGCGCCTACTGGATGGAGTTATGATGGGTTTATTTTTTGTCTCACCTAAGTCGTGTGAATGATCATCTACCATCATTAACCTGTTAACATTCCGCGGCGCACACACACACACGCTACTTTCAGCGGTCCGACGTGTGATGATAAGCGCTCATCATTGCACTAAGTGAGTGCCAAATGGCTAGGTAGTTAGCAAATAAGTGCTAGAAGACTATGTTTGTGAATGTAAATGTTATAAACACTGTGAAGCCATTACGTGTTTTTCACAGGAGCCCGTTTATTGAACGCACACCTGATGCAGCTCAGCAGCCCTGACTGTAGTATCAGTGCTCGAGTTTAAGAAGATGTACTATGTGTAAATAATAAAAGCATTTTCAAAGTTTTGTCTTTTAGCTATTTGGGCATCATCTATAGCAGAGATCCGGGACCCCTAGGGGGTCTACAGAGTTACTGCAGAGGGTCCAAGAAATGGTTTGATCCCAAACTTTTTTCTTCCAAAAATGTTAATATCTTCAAAAATACACATTAACATGAATATAATCGATGCAAATAAATCTTCCTATTTATGAAAATTTTGATGTAGAAATGCTATAGAATTAAAATATGCAACCATTATTATGTTAATGGCTGAGCATTGTTACATCAAGTACTTTAACACATGGCACTATAGGCTGCACTACATATTATTATTGGCCCAGTTTAATAAGCAACACAATGTTGTACCATATGGAATAGGGGACCAAGGGGTCCTTTGCCTGAAAAACATTGACGACCTCTGATCTATAGTTATGATAACGGTCCAAAATCATGTGAAATTGCATAATTTAAAGTAATTTTTTTACTCATAACGCAGATGATGGGCTCAATCCCTTAAAACCTTGGAAAACGTTGAGTTTGTTATGTTTTTCTTTGTAAACGGTAAACATTTCACTCGGGAATGTAACATCGCGTAAATGTCTTTCAAATATGTCGTTTTGTGAAACAAAATTTATGACACTCTTCATGCCTCGGCTCCTTTAACTCGCTGCGTTTATGCCAACGTTAAAGTAGGTCAGATATGCTATGATGCTTCCATCACCGTCGGCTATGGCTTTGAATCAAAAGTTGCCCATTGCACCAGAAGCACATCAAACATCAGACAGGCCTACGTAACTGTGCAAACAATGTTAATAGCCATGTTGCCAAGTTGCCATAATTATAAAAAAAAAAAAAAAGTTATTTGAAGAGGAGCATAAAGTTCACTGAACCACCACAAACCATCAGTCTAGTAAACACAATACTATTCTATAGCGTATTAGCATTCAGCATTAGACACTCATTTTAACATTCGAATGAAAACGAAGAACATACAAACAATCTAAAAAATGTGTGTGTGTGTGTGTGTGTGTGTGTGTGTGTCCTACTACATCCAGACACTGCTACCATAAGAGCGTGTGTGTGCGTTTGCATCTTCTTGTGTACGGCTTTTACATGCCTGCGTGAAATATGGAGAGCTCTGAGGGGCCGTCAAGGCTGAGTGGGTGCTGAGAAACAAGCAACCGAGTGACCGTTTAAGCAGAGGGAAGCAGCAGCACACCAGATATGTACACGTGGCCTTCCAGCATCCCTGTGTGTACACACACACACACACACACACACACACATCCATGCACACATACAGTCTGTCTTGCTCTGGCACACCCTGACTTGTGCAGCACAGCAACAGAGAAGTTTGAATTACATTTTAACCCTTTTTAATAGTAAGTAATAGTAATAGTAATTTTAATTTTAATTTTAAAATGAAAATATTAGTGAATATTAGTAATACAAGCGGCATACAAAAAAAACAAATGAAATGAAGCACAAAAAACATCTCTTTAAATGCAAAAAAATGGCATCTACCGGTGATTTTTTGGTTTCCATTTTCATTCTGAATTTGAGAAACAGTATACTCATCATACGTCATATAGCTGCAACATGAAATGACCTTCATCAGCTTATAATGTATAGACGACAGCAGGGTGTTCTGATGCTACAGTTTGTCATGCTATGTTTAATGGCAGAATGCTGTGCATTAACAACAACAATGGCCAACGTCCTTCACGGCAACTTGACACAGCAGTCCTGTGTTTGCAGTAAACTTTCAGGCACAGCGGAAGAATTTGTCTCTAAATCGCCGTCCTTTGTCAAATAAAAAATGGAATGGATTTAAAATGATCAAAATAATAATATTAATATATCATGTTCAGATTTTATTTTGTAATCAGCGTTTGGAGAACTAGGCTTGTTTGTTGGACTACTGGTGAGCCGGTTTGTTTTGGTGTTTTTGGTGCACTGCACTACTTAGACCTTGTAGAGTGTCGGTGCCCTGCTTCACAGGAACACAGCCTGAAAACACACACACCATGCTGGTGCAACGAGCATCAACATGAACCCTTGTTCACATCGGCCTGACCGGATGAAGCAGCTCGGATGCCACCTTTGCATTTCTGCAAATTCTCTCATCATCTGTGTTTGCGGCAGCGATCCGGTCGTCTACAGTCTATAGAACGGACTTAAAAACAAACAGCGTGAACCAAGACAAAGGCGCTTTTCAGCGGTTTGAATTGATTAACGGCACAACAACTCAGGGGCATCTCAGTGTGACATCGGGGAGATAATTATGTTCATCTTTGGCTTGTTTACAAAGCAGCCAGCGCCAAACACCTCAACAGCTCTTTCAGAAGGACAGTACCGACTCACATTATTAACCCCGGGCCGACGATAATCAAGACCCATCTTGTGATCTGCCCGTTCAAGCCGCGGCCACAAAGAAGCTCAAACAACAACAACAAAAAACAGCAAATAAATCTCTCTCTTTCAAACGCCGAGTCCGTTGTCCCAGCCGGGCTTAAGCGAGGCGTCCGCCAGACGCTTCACATTCTCCCCGTGCCGCACGTATGTTCCCCTCACATTAAACATGACCATACTGCATCCTCGTTATGCACATGCCGCGTTTCCTCAATGAATCATTTCCTGTAGGACGCTGTTATGTAACTCCGTCCACCACGTTACAACACAATTTTTATACCAGAAAGCGGATCATGACGAGGAAATGTGTCTGAGAGCAGTTTCACTATGGTGCCCAAATATTTTCAACATCTGATTCTGAGGGACCAAAAAAAACAAACTTTAAGTTGTATAATCATCCAAAAACACAACCTTAGAAATCATTAACACCATCTCTTGAGGTTGACCATCACCATCTCAACTAATTACCATCTCAACTAATTATATTCACTTCCTTGGTCAACGGTACTTCTTTCCCCTCCTGTCTCCTTGTATCCTAGCAACTAATCCATCACCTTGTCCGTCTCCTCTGCCAACATTCACGTAAATAAAGCAGAATTCATTCTTATATTTCATTTGTCATGGCATGTGAAGTGGATGAACTGGAGGGAAAGAGTGTGTCCTGCTGTGTCTGTCTGTTGGAGGAGATAATCACCGGATGTCCTCCACCTGAGCAATATCCCTCAAAACAATGATAAAAATGTCACAGACAGACATTTAACAACACCTGAGTACTCTTTTTTTTTGGACAGTCTTATTGAAGTGAAGGTTCTTTTGTGCTAGAATCACACTGTAAGACTAATGCTGTAAATGCTGTGAAACACACTGGATCCGTCCTTTTCCCAAATGCACACTGCAGGTGTCCTGCAGGGGATTTAAGTGATTTCATGAGCATCAACAGAGACCTGATCATTTTCTGTGTTTGCAGGAGACAAAGCAAGTCTTTTCTCTAAACTATAATTCCCATATTTTTAAATCAAATCCCTGTTCATAGAATGAATTTCCTATCGACTGCATTGATTAACAAACAAATGACATTAAAATGTCCAATCCAGTGTGTTTGGCCTTAACAGCTCCTGTTGTGAATATCTTACTTAGATTTTTCAGTGTGAGAATTTAGGAAAGGTGGCGAGGAAGAAAGCAGCTCACTGATCACAGTTCCTACTCTGAGAAACGTATATCACAGCAAAAGACTGCGGGACAGTATGAATAACCATCAGCTGAAAATTTGCACGTTTTAACATTTTAAAAGCACCGCAAATACCCCCCCTGAGCACAAAGTCAAGCACACCGTGAATGAAAGCAACGTACGACCTACCTGGAGAAGCTGACGGAGAACGTTGCCAGGGCTGCGGCGGAGGGGAGCCCCTCGTCGCCCCTCTGTAACCCGGATGACTCTCCAAACCGGTTCCCCCTGGCCCAACTCTCCCCCACCAGAGGCAGGCTGGAGTACATGCCAAAAGGCTCCTGGTCTTGTAGGCCCACTGTGGAGGACGGGTTGGCTCTGTAGTGGTAGCCAGTTCCCGCACCGACGCCCATAGGCGAGGTCATGGCGCCGGCTCCGTGGAGGGCGCTCATGTTGCTCTGGAGACACTGCGGCTGGCAGAAGCCAGCGCTGTCCTGCTTCTCCTGTTTGACGACGCCGGGGGTCCGGATGTGGATGAAGGAGTCGTCGGGGTCCTTCTCCTCCTTGATCATGACGCTGGAGAGCAGCGACGCGGGCTGCGGTTGATGGTGAAGCTGGTGCTGCTGGTGCTGTAGAAGGTGGTGCTGCTGGTGCTGCTGCTGCTGCTGCTGCTGCTGCTGCTGGTGCATGGGGTGGTGCTGCTGAGCCGTGCCGTTCACATTGGTACAGTTTACTCCGTTACCCACGAGAGGCTTTGTTTCCTTTAGCAAGGCGCCGACAGGACCGCCGCCCCTGCTGTCGTGTAGGATGTTATCCAAGTGTGCCACTTCGGAATCCAACTCAAAATCGCTGATTTCTGGCAGGGAATTAGGAAGGTCCAGGTCTTGCCAAATCTCGGCGTCCTCCATGAGGCGGCCGCTGTTGCCATCCAAGTCACACGGACCAACGCCTGTGTGTCCGCTGTACGTTTCCAAGTCCTTCTCCAGAGAAAAATCCCCCTCCTGCTTGATGTGCTGGGGGAAAAGGTCGGGCAGAGGGAGGTTGCCCAGGATGGAGGAGACCGAGGTGCTGATGACGGAGGTGGCCGTCCGCTCGGCGTCCGGAGGGCTCCGTTTCAGCGGCGGCAGGTTGCCCTCCATGTTGAACACACTGATATCCTGGTGTTGCTTCGGCATTCGGATGATCTTACTCTCCTCCATGTCCGATCCCTCGCACAGGACGTGACGCTGAGGGGAGTCAAAGAGGCCTCCAAGCTCCGCCTGGTCTTTGGTTCCGCCCCGTCCATTTGAGGCCAACGCGGGCTGGGGCAGAGGCCGGGGGCCGGGCAAGGACCGGGGGCCAGGCAGGTGCGTCGCCGGCTGGAGCAGTGAGCCAGCTGTGTCACCCGTATCTCTGCCTACTCCGACTCCTGTCCCCGCAAATGTCAGGCTGTCGTCTCGATTACCGTTGCGCTTCAGTCCACCCTGATCCATTTCTTTATCCTGACAGGACAGTGAGGGCAAGTCAAAGAGGGCACAACACACACACACACACACACAGTGAGAGAGAGAATACACGATTAGGCTATAAAAAACAGAGTTGATAATACATATTATTATTTATTTATTTATATATACTAGTACTGATGTTTCACAGTGATAGGTGCCTTGAAACATCTGCATTAAAAATGTGTAATGGTGCAGTTTGAAAGCATTGACAGCGTGAGGCTCACATCTACTACTAGGGCTCGGCCTACGCTATTCCCATATTTATTTATTTATTTCTATAAATGACAGCAGCCCTATTAAACAGGCAATCTCCTCCTCCCTCACGCCCACTCTGGAGCAATATGGCAGAGGGACAAATGGCACAAACCAGGCTGAAGGGGGGGGGGGGGGGGGGGGGGGGAGAAACAAGGGGGCGCCACAGCCATTACATAACATAACTGACTATGACGTTGATGTTATTCCTTTGAACTGCGCCCTCCACTCAACTGTGCAAGACATGCCCAGACCTAACTAGTAAACAGTCACTGACAGTCCCCACCTCGCGCGCGCGCACGCGCACACGCAGCCAAAGCCTACATGTACAGTATGTGGAAGGAGATAAACCCACGGTAGACCACGTGGGTATTTACAGCAGTTACACAAGCGTCTATCTCCAAGTGCAAGAAGAGCGCAAAAATAAAAAAAAATAAATGTATGAATAAACCATAAGAATGAATGCAAGTGAAATCACGTGCGCTGTGCATTAAAAAGGGGGTATTTAACTGTTCGTTAACGGGGATAAGTTGCCATGTCTGAGGAAGGCAGCAACGTTAAGCAGGCGCGCTGTCACTCGCGGCGCATTTCAAAGTGAGCGCCTCCCGACTGTGTTAGCGAACAGGCCCGCGCCGCTCCGAACTCCGTCTCACGTTTAAAACCCGGTTACCTTGAAATAACGCGTCGCCGAGCAGCTACTGATGGGTCATTTCCTGTCAATCTCGGACGAACGCAACGCGGCCGATCGCCTCCGTTGCATCGGCGCGTTGCCTCGGGCAGCGGTCGAAGAAGACGTGACTCACAGCCGAGAGCGCGTCGAAGATAATACGGTGTTATGAGCGCACAATCCGCGGTGTTAAACCTACAAGGGGCTGCGGTTGTTTGTTTGTTTTTCTCGAGCTCACTGCTGCAGAATTAGAAAATGAAATGATTTTTGGTCACTTTTAACGTCATTAATAGCGCAATCAGACTATCTGGACGCGTTTTAAATATTGCAATGAAGGTCCTTCCGTATGTGAAAAGTTTTCAAACTTCGGAGTTTCCTCACTTGCCAAAGCTTACTGTACTTTTCCCACCGACCGAGCGACGACACATGATTACAGCATTAGTGCAACCTGTTGGCTGCGACGCGGAATTGCACTGATCGCACGCCTACAGCCGGAGAGGCAGATACGCTGGGTTTTTTAAGTGCAACATGTTGTTTTTTCTCCCAACGCAACACAAACAAAGAGTGTTTTTATTTCCCTCCGAGCGCCGCCGCTCACACTGACCCGGGTCAGCGCGCCTTGCGCGCAGCGCCGGGGACGCTCGTCGTCGGCCTACATCTGGGGGGGAAATTAGCGTCCGCCTCTCGATAATTCTCCAGCGATATAAATATATATATATATATAAACAAGTGGTCACAGTGCGTGGAGCAGACAGTACCTGTAGTGAGAGAGGAATGCGCTCCGCCCGGTTAGGTCATCTCACGTCAGTCCAAGTTGGAGAAGAAAATTACAAAAAATATATACAAAACGTGAGAAATAACGCAACGTCCACACAGCCTAAGCTCTCGGGTAAAAGCCCTTCCTTGCGGTAATGTTGCGTGGTGAAATGTCAGCTGGGTTCGCCGCCGCCGCCGCTGCCGCCGCCGCCGCCGCCGCTTCGCTCCCCGCGCGGCAGGAAAACATCGCCCGCAATACGAACTATTCTATAACTAAGAGTGAACAACGTCGCTGACCTAGCTCGGGAGAGATCCACCGTGTGCGCTGGTTTCTGTCGATAACTTTTAACGCCGGTTTGAGGGGAGAGAGAGAGAGAGAGAGAGCGAGAGAGAAAAAAAAAGAAAAAGTGATCGATCGTCTTTTCCGCTCGCGATTTTCTGGATAATTCCGCGATGGATCCACACGTCTTACGTCGCGGTATTCTCCTCTAACGCCATTAAACCCGTGAGTACATTAAAGTTATATAATACGGCCGTGCTGCCCTGGCTCACTCAACTGCAAACTCAGGCAGGGCAGGGCGGACAGTTAGCGAGACGGCGTCGAGCTGACGGCGACGACTGCAGCGCTTCCGCCTCGACCCTTCAGAATAAAAGCTCTGTTGTTGCGACCGTCTGTAGTCGTTAATGGTTGACGTTTACGAAAACATCAACGTTGGCCGCGCATTCAAAGCAGATGATTTGCCATCGCGGAGATTCAAGGCAAACAGGCGGTGTCGTTAATTTATTTAATTCAGTTCTGTTTTGCAAAAAGAGCCTTTTTTTTGCTTTTATTTCAAAGCAGAATAGCTCGTGTTTCCGCTGTTTTCTGTACATCCATGGCAGCTTGATGTTGCTGTTAGTTTGACACTTGCCGGTGAACGCCCCTTTCCCCTACTGAAACTCTCTGCTGGGGAATCTGTCAAAACGTGTCTCCATAGGCCACCGCTCACCTCCAGCCCTGGTTGGATTGATGACCCAGCTATAGGCAGTCATTTATCTTCTGCTGCAGCCTCGTCATCCACCATAGCTAGTACAAATCCCTGTGTAGCTTTGAGGTGCCAGAGTGTCTTTTGGGGGTCTCTGTAAGGGTCAAATACGGTTCTGGGCATGTAGGGCAGTCTATTTTTCCTCAAAGGAGAGCATACGAATCTAAGATTTCATTGGCTTCATTGTAATTTCTTCAAGTATGATAATAGATTGAGTCCTGATTATTATCACAATTAAACAGTTTTGGTCAAATTTTTTTTTTTTTTTTCACATAACTTTGTTATTCATCCAGATTTCATTTCAAACAATATCACTGCACTGAGAATCACACTGATGTTGAGCAACAAGAAGCATACAGGGAAAAGAAGAGGAAGATCAACCAGTACAGTATTCAACTAGAACGTTGCTCTCAGGAGAGGACAGATCTCTGCCAGGTCTGTCTTACGTATTGATTTAATGAACTCTACATTGGCTACCCCCCCCCCACTTTAGACACCAGTGGCCTGTAAAACAGGGATGTGTGCAGACAATCGGCTCAACGTCGTGCATTTGTCAAAAACAAAATGAAACCTAGCGGGCTTTCTGCCTGCGTAGCAGCGGCTGAGTGAACTGGTATCAGTGTGCTCAGGTTGTGTTCTGGTAGTTCCATTAGCTGTTAGCCAAACACACCGTCCACGACAATAAAAGTGAGCAAACTGTTTTCCCCTGCTGGGTCTCTGGCTGCAAATCAGTGGCCCGATACTCGTCAGTTTGTGTACTGGTACTTCCATTAGTTGTTAGTTGTTAGTTGTTGCCAATAAAACCATCCAAAGCACAAAGGAATGCAGTTTGCCGCAGCAGAATGCGAGATTCACCGTGGACAGACAGAGAGTTGCACACTCGCTCGCGGATTGCATGCACGGACACGCGAGCGATCGCAGGATTCTCCTGGCAGATCTAACTATACGTCCTGACACGGCAAGAACAGTTCCCAACAAAACCGTTGACAAGGACATTAATCATCATCTCCACTCTCAACAAAGCAGAGTTGGAAACGGGGAGCTCGTGTAGGGGGAGCAGCGTTTTTCCTCTAGTGCACAGGGGAGGTCAAAGGGCAGGTTCACAGCCTGTAGTAGTCCTGAAACTCCAGGGCTTTACCCTGATTTCTAATCTTTGACATGGAAAGCCACCTACATAGATAATCTGCCTGTAGATTGCCGTACGTTGTACAGATTTTGATGACCCCTGAGGCCAATTTATGACTTGTTAAATGGGGCTAAAATAAAACGTAAGATTGCTTTGAATAGATAAGCCTATATTTGTTTTAAACTATAGTACATTTACAATGATATAAAACTCAAAACAGAACATAATCCTAATTTTCCAAATAATAAATTGATGATCTAAATTGCGGTGAATTAATTTTCCTTAGAACAACTAACTTTAACCAACCAACTAAATGTAGTCCTAATTGTTTCACAAGAGTCACAGATCTTCTCTTCTCTAATGCATTTAACGCTGCAGTTGTGTTGTGTCACCTTCACCAGACAAGGGCTTCGGTATGAAAAGCATTGTCCTGATGGCACAGAACAAGAGAGTCAGAGTCAACCTAGGCTACAGAAGACGAGGAGAGGGGAGGAGAGGAAGGAAGGTGGGCAGTCCAGGCTGTGCAGACAGGTTCTGCAGACAGCCATGCTGTTCCATCTGCAAGAAAAGAAACGAAAGAAATGGGCAAACCAACAGGCCAGAAAAAGAAAGGAGGAAAGGGGGGGAGGGGGCAGGTATGGCCCTCCATGCAAGTCATTCGATTAGAAGGAGCAGAGAGTGTCCTGTGCATGTGGATGTCTCATTAAGAGCTAGCGTGGCTGGAGAGAGGCAGGAGCTCCCCAGGGTCGGAGAAAACCACACTGTTCTCAAAACATCGCAGGGAACACTGTGAGTTTTTTAAATGCTGGGTAACAATGGGTGATCCTATTAACCGACAAAATAATAAAAACACTGGACGTGTGGTGCTTCATGTGCATGTACGTGCAACTGGGAATACAGGGAGAAGTATGTTACCGCGGCTGTGTAGTAACACCTTGCTCTGGACGCACAGTAGGTTACAGTGGTTCCAAGCTCCATTGATTAATGTACACGCACATGTGCTGGTGCACTAATGGGCCGAAGTTTGGATTTTCAGACACTGACCTTTCAAAAACACACACACAGTTGTTGTTTTTTAAGTGTAACTTGCAGGTAAATGGTCAACTTATTGAAATAAACAGAGTGTCTAGTCATGGGGATGTTGCAACCCCATGTTTTTTTTTTAGGTTTTGAGATATCCATCACAGGGATTTCTGCCGTCACCCAATTACAATGAAGTGAAAGTAATCTTGCTGAAATTCATAAAAAGTGTCATAAAATAAACAGTAATGTGTTCCAGATGTTCTACTTTGAATCATTCTCAAATCTCACTGTTAAAAGCAACCTTTCTTTTGGTGAACTATTAAACGCCATCTGACATAAACAAGATTTTAAATTCCGAAAAAACCTCCAGTGGAGGTGGAAGTAAATTTCTACAAATAACACCAAAAAGTGTCTCCACATCTAGAGACCCTTTGATGTAACAAGTGACATATTTAAAGGTCAACCCCAGAAGTTCGCATCCCACTGGTTCCCACAACAAAAAGCCTATGGGATGAGCTGTTTGGATTATTGCAGAAGATAAACTCTGTGGCAAACACAAGTTTATGTTGCTACGTGTTTTGTTCAGCAGGATCATTTCGACAAAACACAACATTTAGGATTTTGTAAAGGTGGGCGTCTAATATAGCCACTTATTAGTAAACACCTTTTTTAAGACACATAACAGTTTACAACAGAGAGAAATACTTACTTATTTTTTATACAGTACAAAACAAAACATATCTCGAACCAAAACCCTATTCAGAAAACCCCACCGTTATCAATACACCTATTCCACAAGCACCAACATGCAGACGTGTCGAAATCTGCTCTGTCGGCATTCTCGTTCACCGCCGGCAAGTTTCACACAACGCGCTAGATCTGCTAATTGCAAACAATCTAAAACAACAAGCTGTCAATGCAGTGGACCTGGAGTGAGCGTTTGGAAAGTGCTTGTAAAGTTGGCTGCTGGTTGAGACATGGCAGCACCTCCTCCTCCTCCAGCAGCGGTACCTGCAGGCAGTGAATAACATCAGCAGTGGGAGGAGGACGGAGGACAGGAGGAATGGCTCTTATTGACTGATTTCTCTCTCAACTTCACTCAGGAATATTATTCATTCCACTGAGATTTTTGGATTTACTTCCAGTGAGATATTATTGAGTTTATGTAGTGACTTCGCTGCTGTAGCTGTATGTTGCATAGAAGTGGTTGATGCATTTTCTTATCTTGCCCAGTGAATCTGTACATTTTAAAAAGCCCGTTGGGCCATCACAATATGTTAATTCCACTACAAGAGATAATTGATGTTTTCTGCAATTAGGTGGGAAAATGTGCATATATCCATATTGGCAATAGAGCAAAAGAAGTTGGAAGATATCAACATATTGGATATCAACAGAAAAAACACATCATGCATCCTTAATTTTTATTTATATGCTATGCATTTACCGGACAGGAAATGAGGTCATGGGGAATGACAAATGCCGGGATGCTGCAGGTCACCAGGGAATACCTAAATCTAACCCAAAGGAGCCCATTCCCAAACTCACTGAGCTTTCAGTTCAATGTCATTGAAGGGAATTTGGGTAAAAGAGTCCAGACAGGCGAGTCCATCCTTTAAGTGGCTGGAAACAGATTCGGTTGACTCCTCCCTTCCCAAGCTCGCAGGCTGACCACTTGCCACACTCGGTCCGATGACAAAAACACACAAATGAACACTCTGTTGTCGATTTGGTTGTCCTCTATCATTACATATAGGAGTTTATGTTGTTAGCAGTGGGGATTTGTTGGCATGTTTGTCCAAAACGAATCCTAAATGACCGGTGTCAAAATGCATTTTGGGAAACCTTTCACCACAATAAATGAAGATTCAGATTTGGTTTTGCACATTTCGTGTGTTCTCTGGAGATAGGTGCACTGGCCCTTTAAATGTCATGAACCTATAAATACACAAGCAAGTTTTTACAGAGCAACCCAGGTGACCTTCAGGTCAAAGAAGAATGTCAAAAAAGCAATTAGATCTCCTCTAAGTCCGTTATCACAATGTCTCTGTTTGAGAAGAGTCAACATGATTGGTAATATTCACACAGCAGGACTTACCAAACACAATCGTGTTATGTCAGACGTCGAGGACGAAGCACAGCGAGGAAGGAAGAATTTCATTTGAGGAGGAAGTCCAGACGGGAAGGAAGGAACCCTTTTTAAAGGTGAACAGGCAGTTCACACCCTTCGGTAATTCTTCTCTGAGTCAGAGACAATGAGGAGGAAACATCGACCGGAGGAGGGATGAAAATGACACAGCGAAGAAGGATTGCTAGACAGAGTAAAAACAAGTTATGGCTCCGTGTGACGCGTGGGTCAAACTGCCCAAACAGCCTTTATGGACAATTATGTCATTATGTCATCTTCCATCTCCACACAAAATGTCAGAAACTCATCAAACGCTTATGATTTGTGCATAAACACACACGGAGAAGTGCCATTTCTATGTATGATCATGTAAAAATCATGTCTTTGATTTGTTTGATTTGCAGCACACACTTCATCTCCACAGTCAAAGGAGGCACATCGCCCCGGTGTGACCGGAAGACTGGATGACAACTTAGCATTTCTGGATGGCATTTGGCACAGCCCTTCTTTCTGCCTCTGCTGTATAAAAGAATGTGTACTTATGCTTATGTAAGTGTAAGTGTAGTAAGCATCATTGCATTATGTCATCGATTGTTTTCATTCTAAATAACACAATCTTGGGAAATGTCTCATTTACGAGCACCGTTATCGTACTTATACCCATGGCAAAAACATAACAATTATAATAGCAATTCAAAGCAGTATGACACCTAAAGGAAAAGTTCAAACATATAGCGAGTATACTCGCTAAAAAAAACTCATTATAATGAGTTTTTTTTAAATGCTAGTCCACACAAAAACCTGCTTGACCTGATGTCACCATTTAAAAAACAATTAAAAAGAAACATGATCCCCTTTGTCTTGAGGTTGCAAGCTGATGACTTAAATGTGCTGGAACTAAATATAAAGAGGAGATGGAGAATTGTGCCAAAAATAAGAAATAAAACATGACAAAAGTAGTTTCACATAATCAAAGCATTAAGGAACAGTTAACATTCATATTGTGTCACTTTAAGGACAGTAAATTTCACTTTACATATAATAAAATATGAATTCTGATTTGTGTTTAATGTCGCATGTCTACACTTTACTTTTATAGATGTGTAATTATGTTGTCTGCACTTTCACAGCAAATTTTGGTGAAAAGCTCTCCGCAGTTAGACATAAAATAGCATAAAAATATTTCTAGGCATTACATTCCGCTTCTTATGTAAACCCCCACGTCGCATGACATTCAAGACACGATTTTGAAGTTGAGAGAAAGTGGCAACTTGTCTGGCTTCGTTCCCTCCCTCCCATTTACCTGCTCCGTTGTGACATTTCCGCTCCACGGCGGCGGCGATGATGTCACAGCGCAAACCCATCATCATGTCTGAGATACAGACGGATGTTGAAAAGCTTCCCACGTTAAATGCGAGGCCAAAAGATTCAAATCTTCGGTATCTGATCGCATGAAGCACACCTTCAAGTCAACCTCCATTGACCTTTTCACTCTGTGGCTGGCGAGGCAATATGATCTTTTCGCAGCAAAAGTATTTTAGATGAGATTTGCTGACAAAAAAAAAGTGGCTGCGGAGTGGAAAGTTTTATCCTCCGCAGCCTGAATTTCCAGCATTTCGCTTCACGCCGCTCCAAACCTCAGCCGTAATGATAAAAAACACAAAAATGGAACGCATGCTTTTGCCGATTATTCACATGAGAAATGATCGTATAAGTGTGAGAGGATCCAAGTCAACCCTAAGAGATGCAATAACATCTCAAATGACTACGTCCCCGGGGGATAATCGGATGTACAACAGGTCTATTATCAGCAAAAGAACTGAAGAGAGCTGTATACGCTCTTCACGTGGTTCATCAGGACACCCAGGCGGCGAGTTCGCCGCAACCAGGGAATGAGGTTACTTGAGGTGGAGCCGCTGCTGTTTACATTCCAGATGAGCAAACCATCACATTTGCTGGTGGTGTAACTTCTCAGCAGATATGCAGTATCTGCCAAAACAGAGAGAGATACCGAGAGAGAGGGGATAAACTCCGTATGTACCCCCGAGTGTCACGTCTAGCGGCGAGCGACGGAGAAGGGGAAGCACATTGTTGCTCACATGTAATGACAGAGCACAGGAAGCCAGCTTTTTAAGGGTTATATTCAAAGTGATGAGAACAGGCTGTTCCTCTAATTCTGTTCTTCAAACAAGAAAAACTTGGATTTCTGGATATCTGACGTGAGAATGGAAACGGCCTTCGTCGCATGCGATTGGGCAAGTCCTCGTGTTGTATAACGGTGAATTAAAGCAACCTGAAAACCACCATCACATGTGCACTTAGCGCCAGAACCGCCCCAACGTTTGGCAACTCAACATCAAACTACACGACAATAAACACACGTGCACACAAAGCAGGTAGACAGGAAGGGGTCGCAGGACTATTGTCAACATCTGAAAAAGGGGGTAAGCAGTCCGCCGCCGCTGCTGTGCCTTCAAAACCAGGCGTGTTGAGGAGGGAGGTTGTTTCCCCAGAGGATCTTGTTGTCGTGACGTCAGACCGAAGGCAGTGCAGCAGCAGCAGCAGCAGCAGCAGCAGCTCTGTTCACATGTACATTAAAAGGAGCAACCTTGGACTCCCAATGAACAGTTGAGCTACGTTTATGTAACGCATTCTCCTTCTATATTACCCACAATGCAACATTCCGACCGGGATTCAGGTTGTGCGAGTAGAGGCCGATGTGACCTCATGCCGCGGGCCTCATAATGGTTGTTTTTTTCTTTCTTTCTTTCTTTTTCAAACGTGTAAATCTTCAGCCCCGACTGATGTCACATCAGGTGACATGACTGCAGGCGAGGTAGCAGAGTTCACACACATCTGAAGACACAAGAGGCTTTATGCATCAGATGTTTTCCTAACTTACTGTATGCAGCAGTCGTTATAAACACACTTTGGATTTTTATAATCAGTAGAGCGACACCGCGGCCCCTCTAGTGGACTCCAAAGGCTTGCATGGCAGCTTTAACTTCTCCTTTACATCCTGACGTCTTCTTTTTTTCTTTTAACTAAACTATGAAAATAATCTGAGTGCTGCAAAAAGGAGCTTCTCTAAAAAATGTTCATAGAGGAGTAAAAGACAGGAGAAAACCTTGATAAATCATACACATGGATTTGAGACATTCCACTGCAATGCTGCTGAGAATGATGAAGGATTTTAATATTCCTGCAGGACTAAAGAAATTACAGAGTCAATACAAATTACAAAAGATAAAAAGATGTTTGAGGGCTGCCGCTTCCAAACACGGTTTGATGATTTTGGCACTTTGTTCAAGCTAAGCAGCTTGTATGAGCCAAGTGATGCATTTTAAGCATAAATAAGGTCATAAATGTTAATTTTTCACCAGAGAAGCTCTTGATGACAGGTATGCTGAGTTGGACCCGATTTGAAGAGAAGGAAACTGGGACAGCGTTTAAGCTTTTACTGTCAAACTG
>NC_139938.1:24954649-25247649 GCF_963514095.1 Eutrigla gurnardus
AATACATGAATACCAAGCTATTTATTTCACAATCAACTGTACATGGGCCTACTGCCAGACTGGGAGTCAACCCATGGATGGATTATTGAAAGGGCCTCCAGGGAACAGGTCCGGGGACCCAAAGTGTCATGGCACTCTAAGAAACATGTAACAACGAGAAAGAAACATTAAACGGCTACAAAGAGAAGCAAAGTAGATGCAAAGGGACATCAAATATCTACCGAACGGGGCCAAAAGATAAGAAAGACACACAAAACAACCACAGAGACACAAAATGATGTCGAAGGTGCATAAAACCACGACCACCAAAACAACAAGAAACAAGAAACCAAAAGAAATAGGCAAAAGCATCACATAGTATGTGTTCTGCTCATGTGTAGGCCGGTTTGTTTTTGTATGTCTGTTATCAGGGGCCGTTTGTCTCATAATGCAACAAACTAATTTAAAAAAAAGAAAGATGAGAGGAGTGATCTGCAGGACATGCAGGTGAATTCTTAAAAAGTTGGAAAAAATAAACAATCTTAGCTTACAATAGGAATGAAGACATCTCAAACAACTCACATACTGTATAAAAGCACACGTATTTGTTAGAAAATGCTGCTATAGGTCCATGAACTTACCTTATAACTCAAGAATGCATAATACTGGAAGGTCAGTTACGTTATACTACCTAAGCCTACATAGTCGGGTCATATTTGCACTAAACAAACAAACAAAAAGACGTCTATGGACTTCTGTGTTGGGGTTGAATCTGTGTCAAAGGTATTTAGGACCCACTATCGACAACATGGCATCCAGTAGGCAACGCGTGTAAATTCACAATCTTCTTGAAGGTGGATTTAGAGTGAGCATTAAGGTTCCTGCAAAGAATCCCACAAGCAAGTAAACAACCCACCTCTTCAGAATAAAAGCTCCCTCCCAGGGTCGAGACATTTTCCTCATGCGCCTTTTGTTCAGAGACGTCCCTGTTTTCTGAGCGTTTTATCTCGATCCGTCCCCTCCCCCCCCCCCTTATCATTTATGACATTGAGAAGTCATCCAAAAACAAGGGTTTCATTACCTGGCTAATTGCTGCACTAATGAGAAACTTGTTTATCTGAGAGTAGTAATTGGTTGTGTTGATTAGCGTCAATTAGACCCATAGTGTTTTAATCTGCCATTAGGATGCAGCCAGAGAGAATGTTCCCATGCCTACTCCAGGTTGGACACGGTTATTATGAAGGATGTGTTGCACAATTTGCCCCAAGATAGAAGGATGAGTGCTCCTAATCTGAGTGTTAAGAGGACAGAGAGGATAGTGTAGTGCTTAGTCCAAATATTAACCGAGTGGGTTGAATGTGATTATGTTGATCCAGAATATAATACGTATAGAGTTGATATTTGCATTCTTGGCTCTGACCTTTACACTCAACGCCGATAATAAACTTCTTTCTGTTTTGAAAAACATGTTCATTATGGAGCCTCGCTCCATTATTTTATATGAAACGCAGTACGTGTGGGATGAACAGCGGCCACCGTGTGGTCAGACCCCAACAAAGCACCTCCAACCATCGTAAAAAATACATTAAAAAACTGATGAAAAACAGTCTGGTCACAAAATGAAAAAACGCAGTGGAATTTTACAAATATAATAAGAAAAATTAATAGAAAGAAAAATCAAACTGACCTTAAAAAAAGAGTTTTGGCCTCTATGATTCCCAATTACATTACAATACTTGATGAGAGTCCAATAAAAAAAACGCTCATCGGTATCAACAAGCACTGTTCACCTGTTTAATGATGCAGTAATGGTAGGCTACACTCGGCCGTCCATCACCCGCCACCATGACACATGTAATAGCCTACTTTGCTCTAGAGGCAGCAGCTGTAATTAGAGCCCTGGCAATCAGTGCACAGTGATCTAATTTGATATTACGCTGTGCATCATGCATGCATGGCTGGAGATGGAGAGGGAGGCACTGCCTGTCCAGTTCTGTCAGCAGACGGGGACAATGCCAAGGAAATATCAATATCAAAACAAAAACTGTGCGTTACCACATCTATGACGTCAACGGTGAGGCGACGAGCATCACGATCCTGGTTGTTCATGTTTACGGAACGTAATGTTGCACCTGTATGCATTTAACCTTGAGGGTACCCGCTCATTACCTCATGTGATGTTCTATAGACTGTGGTTAGCTTCCAGTCGGTACATATCTGGTCTGCGATTTGGAAAGTGCATGCAATCACAGTCACTAGGAGTGCCACATAATAACATGTGCATGCTTTGTATAGTGTGTCTTTGAGTTCTGAGAGGAACAGGCCTACCTGAATAGCTAATAGACCAATTTCTCAACCCGATAGAAGCATAAAAATTGGTGGTTTACATTTGGAGATGGAAATGCAGGTGCAAAACCATTTTGAAGGTTTCAGACACGGTCGTAGAAACGTCTATATAGATAGGTGTCTTTATAAGGTGTATTCAAAACAAACAAAACATAAAATGTGATTATGTGGTTGCATCCATGTCACAAAAAAACACAGAGAAGAAAATGTTGGCACAAAAAGCATAATTAGTTTGTATTTTGGTACATTACTCAGTGAATATTAGGGATTTATTCGGTTTTGTCGCGTCGATCGGTGCACCGTCTCTCACAGGTGGGTGGAATGCGAGGAGAAAAATAACTAACTTTCCGGGTAAAAGCAGTCCAATTTTTGAGCTAAGCATTTGTGGGCCTAGATTCAAACGCACACACGTACACGTACAGAGGGTAGATCTGCCTGTGTGTGTGTGTGCATGTAAAGTATATTATATACACACACTGTGCACGTTAAACTAGTGTTCACAAATGGCTGGTGCATATCTAGGCATACAGATTTCATCAGAAGATTGATCAAATGAAATCAGCCACAAACATCCTGGCACAGTGAGTGTGTGCGTTTCTGCTGCAGGTTCTCCATTGTGCAGCCGCTGCCGGGTCACAGGACTCAAATCAAAACTTTGATTGGTTGTCAGGTTCTAATGCAGCGTGCTCGTTGCTGTATATGGCAACAAAAAAAAAGATTTTTAGCGATTTAAATTCTCTTATGAGGTTTCCTGGAAGTAGAAAGAAGGAATCATTGGTTTGTTCGATCGTCATGAGGATATGCAACCAGTGAAGATGTGCAGGTTATTTGGTTGTACTATATCTCCAACAGTGACAGGTGTAAAGGGGTCTTAATTGCATAATAAGCCAACGACACTTACCAGACTCTGGCCTAATAAGATAAGGCTTAATATAAATGTTATAACGGTATATTTTCATGCTAAATGACAACATGGAGACCCTGCATCTTCTCCCTTCTGATATATTTACTCCATCGTTGGTGCCAGTTGGTAGACTCTACACTATGCGTTTTCATTTTTATGCACTAAGTGATTTCCACAGTTTTTCACTTTCCGTTTTATTACGCCACGAGTTGATACAACAGGATGTTTTTCATCCGCTCGAGCTTCCCTTTGAGTTGCAACACGGTCCTCTGCAGCTCTCTGACATGCTGCCAATTACAACCAGGATCCCGGAGGGAAGGAGGGAGTGGTCCAAACCACCGCTGCATGTGCCACTATTAACGGCGGAGCTGATGACTCCTGAAATAATCATGATATTATCCTTACGCCACTGAGCAGCAGAGAATGAATCTAACTGCTATGAAAGACGGATAGGCTGTGACCCAAAAAAGAAAAAAAAAGAAGTGATTACAAGAATTACAGTAAAATCTCACCCCTTGCGGGCAGAAGTCATCCATCCAGAGAATAAACAGGCGTAGTTGCTGTAGAGCGACATGGAATGTATATTATATATATAGATGAGGTACGCTGATGTTTCCTGAAGGCCGGTTTACAAACGCGATACATTTGTTCATTTAAAGGCACTGAGACTTTTATAACCGTACCAGTGGATCCAGTGACTCAGAGGTGAACACGCAGCGTCCTTCTCCTCTCTGTGCATATATCAAAGAGTTTGGTTTGTCTGTAATGGTATGGGTCTGTTTACATAACGATATATAGGGAAACACTTTCTATAAATAGGATGCAATAGCTGTCATTAATAAGTCAATTTATATTTTATGAGATCGGATGGTGCAAGTTAAAAAAAAAAGACACATACATGAATAATGCTGACATTTGTGGCTAAAATATGGATGAGCAATGCTGCCCATTATCCACAAAATATACAGAGTTGGTTGTTTGTTTGTTGTGGTATGTCAATGTTCAGGATTATATTGCTTATGTCATGCATATTGAATAAGAAACGCCCCAGTCTTTGAAGCTGCACAACAAGCCCACTGCCCAGAATGAACAGTAAAATCCATCAGTCCTTCATCAGTCCTTCAGGCCGATGGTAACGAGGCTAAACAAATGGTCTGTAATGACGGGAGAATTATTGTCAAGTATCCCATAATAACACAGCACTATTACACAAATGATTATGTAATATTGTGCTTGAATTATTCCTTTGTCATCCACCAGATGTTGCTTGGTTTACTCAGCATCAGGTGCTCTAGTTGATCTTTATTTATTCCATTTTTTATGGAAAAAAAACTGGGTTTTATTCCTATCCAACAAATAATCTTATTGAAAATAAAAATGTCCTTTCCTTTGCCACAGTGAAAACACATATAAACGCATATTTTGTGAAGAATCGATGAAGTATCTCTAATCTTTTCGTTTGCTGAAGTAGAAAGAAAGGACTCCCTCCTGCATTTTCATTCCTCCTCTGGACTGCAGGGTTCCGTGTCTGCATCCCACACGGCTGCGACACACAAAGACAAACCCGCAGAAATAAAGTGCTAAAGTACTCAGAACCACCTCTGCGGTGGTTCCCGCTACAGCAGGTGTTTCCAGGACCACAGTTGGCCGTGATGACTTCCACACACAGACTCACACGGTCAAATCAATACCGTCGTAGCTGCTCACAACATCCGCTGTAGATTTGGGCAACTCAGGAATCAATAATCACCTAAACTGAATGAAGCCATCAATAGACCGGTTAGGCTGGATCCACGCTGGACGTAAACCAATTCAGCTTTTACACACAGGAGGCGCCGCAGAGCTCCTCACCTCTTTGTGTGCTTCAACTGTAATTTCAGCATCTGGTCTATGTTCTCTGCACGCAGCAAGAAAACTCCACTATAAACGTAAATATTAAATATTATGTATGATATAAACGATCTGATTCTGATGAAATATGCAACCCACGCTTTAGCCTCTCCTTTTCCCTGCTCTTCTCCTGGAGTTTCAAGTCCCGATTCCCCCATTAAGAAGCCTTGGTTCCCCTTCCTGTCACATGCAGGCTCATTTGAATGTAGAATATAGAGCAGTATATACGTCCCCTCTGACCTACATAGAAATCATCTGCAGGGGCGGAAAAAAACCTGCACCATTTCTTCACAGTCAATTGACAAATATGATGGTGAGGATGTTTCTTCTCCTCTTCTGGGAGATTTTGTTCCTAAACATCCATATGTGAAAATACTGTATTGTGCAGCTGTAGTTAGAGGAACATGATGGCAGGATTCTGCACAATACTCTTCTGAAATCAATGTGGCTTGACCATAATCCCCACACATATAATAGATCCTTTTATGTGTGTGTGTCTGCTCTTGCACATTTGTTTGCTTCTGCGGTAAAAAGGATTTGTGCCTTCCGACATATTTGGTTTCTGCACGTGTGTTCCCGAACGCGACGATGAGATGCACGTCTTTGAAATGACCCACAAGCGTACTGCATGGACACACAAGCACAGACATGTAACACTCGTGTACATCTGTCCACACACACACACACACACACACACACACACAGACGCATGAATACACATGAGTATGCAATCATTGTAAACACACAGAGAAGACACAGGTTCCACCGATGGTGCCTTGCAGTGTTTGTGTTGGTTCATTGAGTTCTGAATCAACTGTTAGGAGGGGCCGCAGTGCAACGAGGGGGGACAATTAGCCTAATGAAGTGCAGGAGCAAATCACACTTAGTGCTGTGCTAACAGTTGCTCGGTGAATATTCATGTGCTGTTGGCTTTTCAGATGCATTAAAAGGCGGCGCCGCGTTGCTGAATACCAATCGTTACATTTCCACCTGTCGCTCGTCTGCCCCCTCAGCCAAGACAACACCCTAATAAGGCTCATTGCCGCGAGGCTTTTTGGAGCGCGCCCGCCGCGTACACAGGCAGCGTTGATTATGCTCTTCAGCTACACCTTCTGACCTTTACAACAGAACGAAGACACATCGCAGTGGGCTGCTACATGATGTTTTTAAAGCCTCTCTGTGTACTATTTTTCATGGTTTTACAGCCGATGATTCGAGATTTCATGTGTGCATGAGCATGTTCACACGTTTTTTTATATTGTCATTAGGAGCTTCCATAGTCACAAATATTATACAGTACATCTTCCATGGAGCAGGCTTTAACCAGCCGATTGCATTCATTCTCAGCACGGTTGTTCTTAAGGTATGTTTGCTGAACAGCTACTACTTTACTCAGATGAGGACCAAACACTTGTTTCTATTTTTTCGCTCTTACTTTATCAGCAATGATATGCTGTGGTTTCTTTCTTTCGACAAATGTACTTATTATAAGTCGCTTTGGACAAAAGCATCTGCTAAATGACCAAAATGTAAATGTAATGAAATCGTTTTGCAAAACGTGTCTTTCTTTCTTTAAATTTGAAGTAAAGAATATATTTGCAAAATAAAAACTGCAGCACAGAACAACTCCTTCTGTTTATTATCAATAAAGTGCTGCATTAATATTTTTGGGGCTCCTGGAGGCAGAGGAAGAAGACGTTTGTGGGTTGGAAAACTTAAACAATGAGCTAAAAGGGACTAAAAAGGTTTGTTAAGCAGTGTTGGGTGATAATTCCCTGTGGGTTCGTCAATATTAGGTTCTCCTGGTGTTTTGCTCGGGACCCCATGGACCACTTTGTTGAATCTGATGCAATGTGGACAGTAAAGTAATAAAATTGGAATAAATTAGCAAACAGCACAATTGTTCCCAATCATTGTCTATGGCGCCGCTCCAGACTTTACACTTGATGACACCACACACTTGAGTCTCCGCCCTCTTTTTTGGGGATTTGGGAGAGAGCTGTTCATGTTAATATGGTCGGACTGTCTTAGATCACAGGGCTGAATTTTGAAAAAGGACGTTGGTCCCCTTTAAGCTCATGACTACTGTATGAACTTGCATTAAAAAGACATAAAATGTCATGAAAAATTAATTACGAAGCTCCCAGTTTGAAATGCAAAACAGAGTCTAAGAAGCTAGTTTCCAGAACAGCGAATGCAGTGGGCGTTAAACGATACTGCCTTTTTATCTGGAAGCTGCAGTGTTTCTAAAAAGACACGTAGCAACTCATTTGTGCAAATCTAATTTTATTCGTTTATTTGTATTTGCTGTCTTTTTTTATTGATTTATTTTTAATTAAGTATGTTGTACTGTCAGCTCGTCTCCTTCCATGTCGGGTTCTTTTTCTAGCAGAGCAGGAGACGCTTTCATCACTAGCTGCTGCTCACCAGTCAGACTGTGGCTCAGGCCGGCCAGATGGAGGTGAGATTATCCTTCATTAGATAACATAATTGTACGGTGGCCTTTATTCCCCGGAGACAAGCGGACCAGTCAACTAGTCAGCTATCCCTTAAACAGCTTGCAGGTGATGATGAGTATGACGACGATGGTTTTTAGAATTCGTTGCATGGTACTAAGAAAGTAGTGATGGGAGGTAGCAGGAAGAACATTACTGCATTTTTATTAGATGTTATATTTCTTCAGGAGATGATTCATATTTATATAACTTTAACAGGGCTTAAAATGCTTTACACACTTATATTCTCATTGTATCACTTAAGTGTCGACCAAAATCCTGCAGGTTTAGGAATAGTACTGGTGTTGTATTGTGCAATAGGTGTTTTAGGGTGGGGGTTTTTCTCAGGGCCCACTCGTCATAACACTTAATGCGCTTAAAAAAAAACTGTTATGTAAAATGAGAGTAATCCACAAACTAAAGCAAACAAGGAGCCAAGTCAACAAACGTGTAGAAGAAAGAGCCGGCACACAGTGTGAGCGGAGAGCCGGGTGTGGGTCAGACTGGAGCTCCTCATGAGCTGATCTGATCCAGAGTGGGCCGAAGATGTTCTGATAACGACACGTGACGAAAAAAAGATGTGGAGATGCAGTCATTGTTCCAGGGGAAATGCCAAACCGTAGCCAATAAACAGCAAAAAAACATTATTTAACGGGCCAAGTGGACAGACTAAGGTATCTCAACACTGCCATCTGGAGGCACTCATGTGTAAATGTCTCAGGGGGAAACAGAAAGGCCCTGCTCTTCTCTTCAAGAGTAAATACTGGAATATTAAAAACCAATAAACACTAACGGGTTAAGGTCAACGCTTCTGACTAAATGCTTCCATTATTGTGTTCCGCTGTGTTGTGAACACAACCAACCATGGACTCATCACCTGTTAGAAATGGAAGGATGTGCACCGTCAACTCTTATTACATCCGGATGTGTGGAACATAAATAAACCGGGTTTCAGTGGTAAAATTATCAAAACACTGTGGATAGGAAGTCCTGCAGCTGCTGAAGCCTGGCTCCCAGCAGCACATTCAGCACATTCTGAAACCGGACTGGCCCCGTGGAATGGTAAAATACTGACATGGAGAGACAGGTGCAAACACACGTAATCTCTGTTTATGACGACTATAATTTGGATTTTTTAATTTGACCACATTTATTGCATTTCTGTACACAGAGGCACCACCCTCTTTGCACACACAGTGGTGGCTTTCTGTAAATTGAGTTCCGGCCAAGTCAGGGCATCTAAATAGTGTAGTGTTTATGAACGCATCGTACATTTGAGTGTCACTAGTGTGAGTGTTGGTAAAAAAAAGAAGAGAAAAAAGGGTGTTATAAACAGCTCTCTGCACACAACTGGTTACTGTAAGGCAAATAATATTCCTCTCAGTACATACTGTATATTTACATTCAACTGTCAAACCAGTTTGTTGCTTGTACACAGTATTCCAGAAGCACTCTTATCTACACAATACAATGCACACAACTTTGTTGTCGCATGAGGTCAATCCTGAAAAAGTAATGCAACAACCTGCTAACATAACTTGTTTTGTGCTACATGAGCGTAATATGGTTTTTAAATACAGTTTTCTACAGCTTACACACAGGAAATTAGTCACACTACCCCTGCACAACCGCATGAATGTGCAAAGTATCCAGCACCTACGGGAACATTCGTAAACCCTGGAGTTAGGACAATCACATGGTGAGCAGGACTAAAGGAAAACATGGGATTTTATGGGAAAATGTGAGATATCCACGAGAGAATCCAGACGCAAGATAGTGAAACTGACCCGAAACCTGATAGTGTACACGCACGACCGGTGTTTGAGTGTGAACTTCCTGGTCACTTCTATGGTACAGACGTCCTCAGCTGTTTCTGAGCTCCAAGGAGCTGAGAAAACACAGAACCGCAGAATAATGTGAAGCACTCAATAGACTCACTGTTTGTGTGTCCATAAAAGGAGTATTAAAAATACATTTGTGACATAGACAGTAATGTTCTATTTAGAGAGAATCAAAATAAATCCCCATGAAAGTTTGACACTGAACACTTTATAACATAAATAATCCAAATTATGCTACAATACGGGTTGATTTTCTCCTTTTTAAATCAACATTCAAAACAGAATATACATACAGAAGATATATATATATATATATATATATATATATATATATATATATATATATATATCACTGTGAGAGTACACTGCTCCCGTCAGGTTTGCTTTAAATGCAAAGTGTGTCCTCGATGTTGAGTTTGTTGGAACAGAAAAAGCACTCCGTTTTCAATTTTGAATTATTCATCCCTGCTAAGTGGGTTATCGTCCATCTAAGGAGTCCCTCCGTGTATGTTTGTGCATGTTAGTGCAAAGAAAATCCAGAGGGGAGAAGAAGAAAAAATAGAGGATTGTGTGTAAACCATAACATTATTTTTCTCTTTAGATTATGCAAGTTCTTGAATTTTAAAGATTTACTTAAATACGAGACAATGTCTTTTCCTCCTGTAGGCTGACCAATCTCCTCCACAAATCCTCACAACTGATGGACTTGTGGTTTTAATTCTGCCTAATAACTTGTCCGCAACGTTCCGTTATATTAGTAAAATGTTCTTTTGGGTTTTTTTCCTATGGTGAAAAGGCCACAGTTGCAATGAAAATGACAATGGGTTTTATCATCTTCATCATCATCATGCCATGAGGGAAGATTCACTGAGGTTGTAAACATGCCCACAGTGAAATATCTGCACTAACTTTTCAATCAATTACAAATGTAATATTAAACCTTGCAGTTTCCTGACCTAAGCAGCAGTAAAAATGATAATGATGTGGATCAAAGCATGCAGATTATTTTCTTTGATCCACGATAAAATCTCCCCATCTCATTGAAAACCGTCACTATGCAACATAAACCCACGTCTGCCCGAGCACACATGCCTTTCTTCTGCCACTCAGGAAACCAGCTATACTGAGAAAAGAACAGTTTCCATCTCTTTAAAAAGGAGGTTAAACCACTTCTTACAATTATCTGCGTGTCCAATCAATGTACTTTTTAATATCACAAGGCAGATAACTTTCAAAGACAACTTTAATGTGCATGAGAAGACATGAACAACAGATGACGCACCAAAGCATACAGAGTGAGTCGACTCTCAAAGATTAAAGGATGTGAAGTAAAGGATGCAAACTACGGCAACGACCTTTCGAGCCACGACTGTACCTAGAAATATACAGCATCTCTACGACTTTTAATACTCAAGATCTAATCAAAACTGTGTTTTCTTCTTGAAAGGCATCAAAAACTCAAACGACTCGAGAATGTAATCAAACAATACAAGAGAAGACATAGCAGAGCTGCTCTGTTATGCCATGTTGCCGTTTTTACATCAAAGATCAGATCACTGCTGTGATGAGGAAATGATGAGATTCATGACTCGCTCAGTCCGGGAGAAAAAGGAGATACAGACAAGGAGATCCCTCATTTTCCTCCACCTGTTCTGGGTGGTAAAGTAGAATGAGGTACTGTAGTCTTTTGCAGAAGGAAAGTGGGCGTTTCCCTTAGTCTTGCCGCTGTAGAATCTATTGGGGTTTACCAGTGAAGGCTCCCAACAGCTTTCGCAAAAATCCTCATGATGTTTACACTTCCGGTATTTAGTCCTTGAAACTCGAGAACCTTTTCCCATCCGCGTCCAAATTTAATCGTCTCCTTGGGTTTCCATTGTGTGAACTTGTTGCTCGCTTCCACCAGCCTTCATTTCCATAAAAACACAGGACTGCATTAGGCTGTTCAAGGCTCTACATGGTCCACTGGAGAGTTATTTTTCACCAAGTTTATTTGACAGTCCTCTCCTTTAAAATGTATGAGGGTAACAAAGTGGAGAGAAGACATAAGTGAGACAATACATTCCAGCCTGCAGATGGTCTACTCGGAATGTAGTGAGAGGTGGAGGCTTATAAAAGAAAAAGGAAAAAAAGAAAAATACCTCGGCGCCGTTTAGACAGTCAAGACAATTTTTCTGTAATAACTGTAATGGGCCTGTGGAGCTTTTATTTCAAACTGTTACTCAATGACTTTTTAGAAGACAGAAATGAGAGCAAAGACCCCATATAAGAGAGCACACGGGTAAGCAACCAACAGCTGCTGCCCATCCATGGCCAACGCCGAGATGAAGATCTTTGAGGCCGAGAAACTGCACCAGCCAATGATTGTTGCTGTTAGTATAATTCCCACCATGCCCCTAAAGAGGACAAGAAGGAAGCAGGAAGTTACCTTTCACTGTATTGATGCTGTAGTCAAACCACTGGAAACTCACTTAATTGATCTTATTAAAAGGACCATACCAGTCTATTTCTGACTTCTCTCCATCAGCAGAGATTGTGTCAGTGTTTATTTTAGTAGAGCTCAGCCTGCCCGTTTTAACCGCCGTTCACTGCCATTCATGTTGAAACGGTGTGTTAAAACACTTTAGGAGACCGCTAAATTAATGGATTTACAGAATTTAACCTTGTGAAAATCACTGTATTGTTTATTTCATTTAAAATGGCTGTATTACTCTAATAAAAGCCATTAAAATTCACACATTGATATGAAATCACGTCTGCGTCAGGCGCTATAAGCAGGCTCTGGGTGCGCTTGTTGTTAACGTCCAGCTGCTCCCAGTTTACGTAAGTGGTCCAGGTGGAGCTAACCGGTAACATCAAGTACAAAAGAGTCTAATTTCAGCGTACACCGACCATAACAAGCACACTCTCTCGGCTACAGGACCACATGTTCTCATGGCTGCATCCCATCGGCCAAAAGTTCTGACTGGCTCTGATCTACCTAAAAAATAAAGCCATTTTGGTCGAGGTTTATCTAAGCTAGGAAGCTGATGTTGTGGATGGACAATGACATGTAGTTTTACTGGTATGGTCCTTTAAGCAACCAATGATTGTCTTAAAATCATGCACTAAAACAAAACCCTTACTGGGAAATTTAGACAGACAGTGCCTTGTTGGCATTTTGTTGGTTAACAATTGGAATTAACATTCAGAAACGGCACTGTTGTCTTGTGTACTCACTGTAAAGAGAGGATGACTGCAAAGCTGGAGAGGAGGATCATGGGGAGGAGGCAGTATCCCAGCACGCTGGCCACACAGCCAAAGGAGACGCCCGTCATACTCATCAGGTTGAGTAGGCAGTACACGCCAAGACAGCCAATTGCGCTGATACCATACACGTAGCCAAACTGGATCTTACCCGACTGTTTACAGAAAGAGAAAAAAAGATAGATCCACACAGTCAGACATGGATATGCACAACCTACACGATGAAGGATGCAGATGCATGTTATTACGTTGAGCAAATTATTTACCAGAAGGAGAGTTGCACCAAAGGCCAAACAGAAGACCATGGGGCCAGCCAGGTCCGTCTCATTCATGATGCTGCCATCTGCTACCTTCATTGGATGGAGCACCGTCAGAGTCTTCTGCCAGATGTGGTCAAAGTTGATTCCTAATTCTAAGACAGAGAAACAAACAGACTATGATCACAAAAAAACATGTGATAATAGCATGCCTTGACGTGTGTCTTCACCTGTCTACATTTTCATGATCTCTGGAAATGTATCAAAGCTCAGCTGTCAATCCGACGTTGGGACATAGCTGTATGGTGCCAGTCAGTCCAAAGATTACGTTCTCAACAAAATGTAATCAACAGCTCAGTGTCAGAATGTATGCCAATGAAAAGTTATCTCGTGTGTGGGAAACATTGGCAGGGAAAACACTGCCAATGTTGCAGACTCTCTGACTCTGCTACTGACTGCAACCATCAAGTTAAACTTTAATTACATGCCTTAAGAACAGATCTTAGGATCAGGTCCAAGAGGCTAAACTGTAGAACAGAATCACTATAATTTTATATTTTAGGGAATTCAACTGGTAAACAGTGTGACTCATGATCATTTTCACTAACTCATTTCTTATTTACTCGCAATAACCAAGGTCCAACAGCAGTATTACATTTTTACTTGGAGGGAATAATAATATTTTATAACAAATAATTCAGCCGTCAAAAGACAGTGCTATGTGTGTTGTGTTGATTGTCAAACTGTGCTGTTGCAAACAAATCCCACACTCCTAATTGAGAAATAGCATAAGAGCAGTGAGAGAAGCTATATGATAGGTAAAGAGGCACACAGAATTCAGAGACTACAAGTTGTGGTTTGCTTACCTTCTAGCAGGGGCGGCTCGTCATCGAAGCTGCTACTATACATGGATTGTGAGGGAGATGGGGTGTAGGTCTGTGTGGGCTGGAAGATTTGTCCCGTGTATGGCTGCTGGGGCTGCATCATCCCGGGGGTAGCGTAGCCCATGGGCTGGGAGTAGTCGTACTGTTCACCTTGTGGCCTGGCAAACATAATATTTATGCTTTTCTGTACATTTTGAACTGGAATTGCAAGTTGCGCTCCATGGGTGCTGTTTCAATTAGACCGACTTAACTTTTTAATTAGTAAAAAAACTGTATTACTAAAAATAAAATATGTTAAATAAGGTAATCAGCCAGGCTGAAATGTTAGATAGGCAGCAGTTGATTTATCACATATAGAGAATAATAATGTTGGTCTGCTGAGTGCACTTACTTGTTGTAGGGGTTTTCAGTGTTGCTGTAGCCATGGTTTTGTTCATCCACACTGTAGCTGGACTGGTAAAAGTCTGTGTTGAAATTGTCAAACCCTGACATCTCTCACTCTGTTGCAATCGCAGGGAGGACAGAAAGAGGAACAGGAACATAAGTTATCAGCTACGGATGTTTTTTTTTGTTGTTGTTTTTTTTGGTCTACATTGAGATGGAAAGTTGTCAATAAAAAAAAGGCTAAATTCTTAAGTGGTGTTATATTGAATAACTATGCTCTGTAATAGATATTTCAGGTGGCTAAAACAACAACAACACGTACATAATCTAGAGAAACATCTCAAAAAGAGAGGCATCAGTCTGCAATGGCTATGACAGTAGTGCAACACACTGCACATTTATCAAACACCAACAATGACACGTTAAAGCAGACGGCATTGTTGACGTCGTGACTTAATCAATACATGTCCACGTGCATCATCCAAAATCAGTCTGTCAGTGAAGTTATGGGTACCAGCGACATATTGATATTGGTGCTTTGGAGCTCAACAGCCATGTCTTCTAACTAACGCCTTATATCGATCATAACATGCGAGTGAAATCACTCTCAACGAGGAATCACTCATGAAGCCATTCACGTTATATGGTAAACGTTATGTTCAAACGTATTAGCTTAATAACGCTAACTAGGTTAACGTCACGTGATAGAAGTCCGCTTGAACCTGTATAAAACGTTAACCAGCCAGCTTAGTAACACACGCTAGGAGCCGCAGTTAGCCCGTCTAGCTAGTTACTGTTAATATGGATAGCATTAACGGCACCTCCGTATGAATTTAGCTAGCTAACTAATACAACTTTCAGCTAAATTAGCTAGCTAACGTAGTCACATACAAAACAGATATCATTGTATGTATGTTAGCACATCATTTCGTCGTATTATTTAGTATTAACTGTATAAACTAGCAAATGGCAAGACAATTATAATCGCATAAAATGATAGGTGAACTAAGAGTGTTATTTTACAACAACAGCTACTGATCTTTGGGTGGCTAATGCACCGTTAACTCTGCTAGCGTTCGCTGGTTAGCTAATGCTAGCTATAACAGTTTAGTAGATGTGGCATAGCTCGCGCACAACGTCAGCGGTGGTTTAAATGTGCCATTTAACATTCATTAAGTTTTTCTTAAGTCATAAAGCATGTGGAAATGCTAACACGTACCTGTGGTGTTTGACAAATCTACCCAGAGCCCTGCCAACTTGGTTGTGGTTGCTACGTGTCAGGTCAGGAGAAAGGTAAACCTTCCGGGATGATGCGTAGCGGACGGGAAGCCGTTAGGGACATTAGCGAACTGCCCTTTGCAGAAAGTATTGACGCAATCTACAGGCGACTGGTGGACTTGTATTCACCAACTGTATGCATTTACTGGAACGTATAAATATAGTAAATGCCATTATTTTTATGCATCGCAGAACAGTTTTCTGGTTTAAACAGTGCACTTGTGAATGTTGACCAGTGCCAAGAAAGCTCTTTGTCCTCTTGCTTGTTTGAAATGCTGTCTTCTATACAGAGAACGAGATTAGTCATCATCGCAAGCATAAATATTTAAATTCTAAAGGTCAAACCACTTGTCGAAGCACTTCATCTTTAGTGTTATGGATTACAATCATGGAAAATCATCACATTCTGGATGCAGTGCAAATATCACAACAATTAGAGACGGGGGGCAGAAGATGATTTAACGGGGACAGCGCCGGGTTCTCCGGCAAGAGGAAACAAAGTCCCTTACATCAGGATGCAGAGGAGCAGATCAATGACTGCAGAGCTGCCGTGCAGGTGGCTTCACCCTCTTGGATGATTAGACAGATAATGTAATATAATAAGCGGATGACCCCTACTCAGGGGAATAGAGACAGGAGGGATTGAGAGAAGCAGACAGCATTGGTTGGACAATTAATTAGTGGAATCATTGAAAATATAATTGTGCCCCCTCTAATTCTCTCTAATCTTTCTATTTCATTTTAAAAGAGAAATAGCCAACAGGAACAACAAAACATTTGCATGCATTCAGATGGAAAAGACATATTGTAAGTGGGCCTAAATGATCAAATCTTTTTTTCTTTTTTTGGAGCTGGAAAACTAGGAAATGCATACCAATGTCCTTCCATCACATCGGTGAAAACTACATCATCAGGGGTTATTAAAACTAGATTATTTGTGCCTCAGTGCTAACACAAAAAAACACCCCCGGCAACCATAAAATGTTTGACTTTTAGCCATCGATTAATTGGTGCGGTGTGAAAAGGAACACAATTATACAGACTGGCTCTACAGCTCGGAGTCACGGAATTCTTTACAGAATGAGAAATGGGGGAAATAATATTGTGGAAAAAGGCATGGAGGGAAACGTTGTCATTATTCAGAGGAGACGTATTGAGCCTCGCCCGCCTTTGACAGAGAGACTCTGATTGAGTTATGGGTCTCAGGGCCACAATACATAGAGAAGCCTTTTGGTCAGTGCTGCACAAAGCGGTCGCCTCAGCAAGGTTGCATAATTTCCAAGGACCTTTTCTCCCCGGAAAACTTTACGACCATCTGTCAAATTTTGCTCCAGGACAGTTCTATTACAGGTGACTTTAAACTGAAGGACAGACAAATGCAACTCATCACATGGGCATTTGCATGGTGACAAGAGCAAAACAGAACAAACAAACCCAATAAACCCCCCAAAAATATATTAACAAACCTGTATGCTGTGCAGGCCCGACATGGATAATTATTTCCCTCGTGACACACAAAATCAATTTGATACACAGAAAACACCCATGATGAATTATAAGCAGAAATTAGTATCCTCCCCTCCATTGCCTCTTGTCTTTCTTTAGACTTTTAATTATTTCTAAACTTTAAGAACACATCTTTCTTTTTAATCCACTTAATGGAAGATAATTGAGAAGTGCAACGGAGGGTAATTGAATTTAGGGCAGTGTATTGCCATATGCTGTCATAATTGGCTTCTTTTATAAAGTCTCTGCTGTAAGCCCGCTGTCACTTCCTGGGTGGATTAAAAATGTCCTATATACTGCAGCAACCCCGTGTATCCCACCACCTACTGTACCCTTAATTAAGATTTCTCTCCCCAGCTATCAAGGAGAGAGGAGAGGGGGGGAAAGCAAGGGATCAAGCTATCTTATTATATCTTCCTTTGGACAAAAATGAAGCAGACGGGAGATCATTTACTTCTGCACGCCACATATTCAACATGTGAATGAACAACACACACACACACACACACACACCTCTATATTTGGCAGAAACGGATGCACACATAATCCCAGGACACATGCAAGATAAAATGAAAAATTTAATAAATCAAACTCAATTTCCTGCATTCCCATCGATCATAAATCGTTAGGTTTAGTACTTGCAGGGTCTTCACTCTGAGGCAACTTTCTTCACTCTGAATGATCAACATACACAACTAAAATAACAATCAAATTAAAAGAACAAGTCTGAGATCTCCACACATCTCATTCTGGAATCTAGATACGGGTGTTAATAAAGCATTAAACATATAATGTAGGATGCAATTGCTTGTATATAAAAACTGTTGGATAAAACAATTGTTCTCAACCCAAACAAAATGATTTTGATGATCAACCTTCATGCCAACATCAATTTAAATCAAAATCGTTGCATCTACAGTTTAAGAAATTTGATGACACAGGGATTTAAGAGTAAGTGGTTGATTCTGCACTCTAGAAACAACAACTCCCAAGATGCTGTCAAAACAACACTGACCATCTTTCATTTGATCTGCAACAACAGAATACTGTAGCCTTGACCCACTGGGCCAAAACCAATTTACGTCCAGCTTGACACGACGACGCTCGCAGGGAATCGACTCAGTACGGCCAAACTTTGCAACAAAAGTTAAGGTGAACTGGGAGGTGACACTTGGCCGAGTGGCAGTTAGGGTGGGATGGCAGAAGGAGAGCCGAGGCCACGCTGCTGTTTTATATGAGACTTATTTTAGAAGCCTCTAAATCTATTTTGACACGAAGAACACTCGTGGGCTGACTGCTGCTGTCCCTGATGCCAACGGGAGTCAGATAAGAAGAAGGATGGCAAAAATCCACCAGTATCCTCCGTCACAAAGCATCAGCCCTGTAGCAGGGGCTTGAAATGAAATGCCAGTTACTTAATGGTGCATGTGTTTATTTGAATTAAACAGACTGAGAATTGAAAAGAACATGTCTGTGAAACAATTGTATAGTGTGCACTGTATTTGAGAACAGATTGCTTTGCTTCCTATGCACCTGATTAATTCTAATAGGAGTATTGATATCACATTTCCATGCACATTCAATCCTAGAAATTCATATCGAAGCATTCTGAACGGGCTGACAAAAGGCCAATATTGTGAGTTTAATGGTAAAGCTCCCTTGAAATGTTCTTCTCGTCTTCCTGTTTAACTCAAACTGGTCACATAACGGAGGTACGAGTGGGTCCAAGACTAACTGGCAGATATTTCTTTTGGGACTCCAGTGGAATTGCCAAGTTAAATCATCTGATCATCAGTCTGGCCACTAACTGCCAGAAAATCCTCCTACAGACGCTCTCTCACGGTTTTCTATCATTGGTTTATGATTTTTCACACATTTCAGAAGTTATGATGAAGTGTTGCAATTTCTTTTGTGTTTTTATAGGCCTGCCCTCTTTCCCTCGAACTGCCTCCACCATTTCTACTTCATCTCATATTTCCCAGAATGCCTTTTGACAATCCTTTGAGAACAGGTATGATCTCGATGCCTTCAGCTGGGTTTTCTTCTCTTAACTGGACGTCAGTTGAGGAAAAAGTGACAGTGTGTCTCGAGGCTTTGTTGCATTCTAGCATTCTAGATGCTATTTTCAGTGGAGAAATATCTACTGTACTATTGTCCTATTGAGGGATTTCTCTCTGTGTGACTGTTGACTGTCACTTCTCTAAGATGAGTCCGGACACAAAACCTGAACTTTACAATTTTTATTTTTAATCGCTGGAACAAGAATTTGCTCAAAACAAGGAAAAAGCCCAGAAACTCAAGGAGAATCTAAATAACTGGTCTGTCCGTCATCATGAAGGAAGAAGATGATGCCAAAAAAACTACACGTCAACTTGTGACATGCACAGCAAGTGAAGTGTATTTCCAACTGCAAATAGCCACAGACGTAGCCAAGACCTGTAGTTCCTGTTCTACGTGCTCGGGGGAACTCCCTGCTTGACGCATTACCTTCTTGACGAAATTGCTGATGACAGGAGTGAACAGAGACCCACCACGCAGTCAATTATACATCCTCTAGGCCTGCTCGCTGTCTGTCGCCTTCACTTTCTCATCCTCACAGCAAATGTTCAGTACGACACACCGAACAACCCGAAGTTTACAGCAAATGGCTGATGGCATTAGCTCTAGATTTTGGAAATTGGACACTACACCTTTAAACAGGTTTTACAGTTCCAGGGGCTTTTGGAGATTTAGCTCCATCAAGATCTTTTTCACACATGGAGGGCCTGTGGAAGTCACCCTTTAATCCCAAGAGCCAGGAGTGAAGCATGGAAAATACTGGAGGGAGGGAGAGAGAGAGAGATATGGCGGAGGGAGGGAGGGAGGGAGGGGTGGGGACACACACACCACAGGAGAGTTGACTATGGCAGTAAACTAGCACAGCTCCCTCCTCAGAGTCCCACATGGCCTTTGACGCTGGCAGAGGGAGAGCAGGCGCTTAGCAACACCTCATCTGTATGGTTTGCCAAATCAACAGGGTCAGGATCCCTTTAGGCTCGGAGAACTCCACTGCACTGTGCACAACATGCCAATGCGTGGCCTCGGAGATGGAGGGTACAATAAGGATATGGGCTGACTCTCTTTGCAAAAAAGAGAAAAAAAATACTCGCTTCCTAAGTTGTGGAGTCTCAGCCTTCAGGGTTTATTCTATTTAAAACAGGGAAAAAGGCTGGTGGTGGTAGGTGAGCTATTTCAAGTAGTTTAATTTAATTAAAACATTTAAACAAGCTAATTGACTTTTTTAACCTATTCTAAATGTAAAATAGTTTATTTTGTAATGTTTTAGTATAAATAGAGACCAGTCAGTGCGTCTTAAAGCCACAGATTGCTTCAGTGTGTCTTAAAGCCACAGTTTTGATAGGCTATCATCATCATTTACACACAAACTGATAGTGGTGTAGTGAAAAAAAAAAAGAAGTGCAGCACTTCAAGCATGCCATTTATAGAACAGTTAAATAACACTTCAAATACAGATAGTGCAGCAGCATCTTCAATATCAATGTGTGTGAAAATGAATCATAAAACTCTGCATTAGAATGAAAGCATGAGCACTGTGTTTTATTCAGCGAGGTCACCTGACATGTTACCGAATACCAATGTCATTCCAGCAAGGATCTGGCTGAATGGTTACTGCACATGCTCATCAAGGCTCATCAAGGCTCATCAAGGCTCATCTGCGTGCGATGCAATCCACATATGAGTCAGTACACACTCACACTGACTCAGTGAATGATTTTTTCCTTCTTCACACAAGCGAACAGAGATTTTCTTTCCCCCTTCACCCTGGAGCTGTCAGATCTTCCGCCCCCTCCCATCCTTACACTACACCCACAACTTGATCCCGGCCAACTGCTTTCCGAGTCCCACATGGTGAAAATTGAATCAAACGCCAGCTACTGTACTGTAAGATAACACTGTGTGCGAGTTTGATTATTCCAGGGTGCAAATGGGCTATTTCCTTTGTAACAAAAGCGGAGTGGAACATTAGGTCTGGCTGTAATTATCACTTTTCAGCAACATTACTGTTTATCTCCATACAGACATAAAGACTTATGCCCGCTGCTTAATCAGTTTTTTATTTCTAAAACCCACAATTATCGTTTTACTTAAATCGCAAGTCGCAGAAAGGAAGAGTTCATATGTCTGATATGGTACAGCCCTAAAACTCCAAACAACTGGTTGATATTACCATCCGTCTTCGGGAAGCGTTTCACACAATCACACTCATGTGTATCATCATATATTTAACAGTCCCAGGTTGTTTTTTAAACATCAGCTGGGAGTTTAAATGCCAGAAAGGCTCACTGTCATGGAGTGATTTGTACAGAAGATAATGAGTTTACATGGTTCCCCCTCATTGTGACTCAAGGACTGCGTGCCCACACACAAGACTAATATAACGAATATGTGCCTGAAAAATAAAAAGCATGAAGTAAAGGGACTCATTAGCCTTGTAGTTGAATGCTCCAGCCCTCTGCAACCCATGGCTATCAGTCTAGACCCTCGTGAAGAAGTGAAGGGAAACATACACCTGTTCTAACAAGTCAATGTGCTAAAGAGGAAGGAGTTTCATGGTTTCTTCTTTCACACAGCTCAACTTCCTCACAATAAAATACAAAACAGATCGATGTGAGTCTATAGATAGGCCATCCATGGGTGAGAAATGCCATAAAGTAAATATGCTCCATACACCAGCAAATAAAAAACAGAGAAGGAAAAAACCCAAGAATAACCAAGTAGAAAAACATCTGGATGTTATTTTCAAATCAAGCAATGTGTCTACAAAAGGAAACAACCATGCATTTGATAGCTGAAAATAATTCCAGCTATCATTTAAATGCAAAAAGCCAATTTGCAAAAAGATAAGAACATTTGCTGCTACTGTCCTCCAAGCACAGATGTAAACACTGAGAACTACACGCTATCATAACGCCCATGAAACGCACAAAACCATGAGAGAAATGTCTTTGAAAGCTGTATCGTAGGCAGCTGGACTTTGCTCTCATCCAAGAGATGTTGAGATGAGATGAGATGAGACAGAGAGAGACCTGGAGAGTCCATGTTAGTGAGTGGGATGACAGCTCTGCTGCTTTGCTGCTGGTCAGAAGACAAGCCGCGATGTTCAACTTCCCAGCTCTCTGCGGTGTCTTATACTTATCCCGTCTCTAAGAGTCACTTTTCCGTCCCTCACCACTCTTGCTCTGCTCCGGCTGCCAAAGCCCTTAATGTTTAGTGGTCTCCCTGTTAAATAGCCTCGTCTCAAGGGACCTAGATTAGCAGGCAAAAGCTGCCGTGGCCTGTGCAGAGAGAGGTTGGGGGGACTGAGGGGCAGCGGAGCTACACAGAGAGATGAAACTCATTTTTTGACCTGCTGAATTCAGCAGCAATCCAGAGATATTGTAATTTTACTGCTCAGCACCCAGGAGAATATCCCACTGTAACATAACAAAAGCAGAGTTCGTCAGTCTGCTGGTATTCAGTCTGGCTTTTTGAGCCACGGAGGAAATAACTTTTCCCCAAGAAAATGTTTGTAGATCACAATATTTGATGCCATTCTTTGAGGTGATTACAGCAGCTGAATCTACTTCCTCAGTTCAACCGACTCCTGCAGCACATCGGAGTGTAAGAGGCTGGCTTGTCTGCTGAAATCAGCTAAAAATATCGTGTTTTGATTCCAAAATCTGGGGGCACTGGGACTTGTTGCCGATTCCCACCAGGACTTCAAGGAGTTTATGTTTGAAGATCGATACTGCAGACGCCAGACGCTGACTTACTTAGTATAATAAGATGGAAACCTTGCCAAGCCGTCTTTGAAGATACATGTGAGGTTGACTCATTGCATTCGTAGCTGGAGGTATTTGGGGTGTACCTGCTCAGTAGGGCGGTAGGAGTTCAGACCAGTCTACTAACAAGGTCTCATGGGGACCGAGCATCAGCAGAGTGTTTGTGTCTCATGCAGAACCTGAGTGAATAAATGATTAAAAAAAACCCACAAATGTTTTTTTTCCAAGAGATACATCATGTTCATTCATGGACTTCCTTAAAAATAACCACATCATGCATCTGGTTTAGAATACAAAGCTGTATTGCTGTGTACAAGTACTGCAGCAAAAGTGTTCCAGTAATGTGATTGGTTTGGTTATGTTAGTGAAATATGGACAGCAGAGCTGAATGTGGGCAAATATGAAATAATCAGCATGATATAAAGTCTGACTGATGACTGCTGTGTATGATGTCATGGTCCATTTTTCAATTCAAATCAACATGCTTTATGGGGAGGAACTTTAACAAGGATAATATTGCCAAACTGTCAAGTAATAATGACTTTATAATCAAAGCTACAATTCATAAAATCAAGGAAATAGCAGCATATAACTAACAATATACCCTTGCTCTCTGTGTGTGTTTGTTTGAGCCTCATCTCTCTCTCTCTCGCTCTCTCTTTCTGAGCTGCTAAGTTCAAAATAAACAGATATTATGTCATCAGTTACTTTATTCCACCTACCAAACACACATCAACAGAAATCCCATTTTTTTTCAAAATTCAAAATGATAATTTGAAGTCGCTGCCTGTTGAAACTTTTAAAAAACATAAATAGCTGACCCTGCTTAAATAAGAAATAATGAACGTGGTACACGTTTGAGGCATCGCTGAGGCTTGCACAGAAAGTCATTTTGGTAAATACTCTCTGAGTCGACTGAATTTATGCATTGAATGTCTGCCTGCTGTACTAGCAGATTTCCCATCGAAGGGCTGGCATCATTCAGCGAGGCTGTAATGAGAGATGGAAGTGGAAGTAGTATGCTGTTTATTTCAACCATCTGTGACCACCCTGAAAATTCCCTTTAATAGTTTTCTCCCCGCTGCACAGGAAGAAAATGACTGCGCTGCGACTTGATCTGTGTCAAGGAAGCGAAGGGGCTCCTGGTTTCACTTCGAGGGCGAGAAGTGGATTTCTTTGCAAGTGGAAAAATTAAAAATCTCTCTGATATTGCGCCTGTCTTGGAAAACGATGCATTATTAATGACGACGCTTTTGCTTGGAGAGTAAATATTTCATCATATATTTTTATTGACTAATGTGGAAATGAAATGCTTTTTCAAAGATATAAGAAACCAAGAAACCATTATAAACGTTACAGTCAGTTTGAGGTTAATACGTCCTTTTAGATCTATCCTTTCACTGCATCAATGGGAATTCTGATTTTCCAGAATGTCCTTTCAAATAGCCATTCACTAGGATAAGATGTGTTTCGGTCATTTTTGAAATGCACGCAGAGAACAAAAACCATGCAGGAGTGTGTTGTCAGATTTGGGGATGGTCTTGCTCGTTGTCTGGCTTTTTTTAAACCCTTCAAGCCATTAAACGAAGTGCTCTTTGGGGACCAAGGAAGCTGGGCAGAAAGGAATTGTGTCAGTCCAAACAGGTTTAATTCCTTACAGGTGGTCAATCATCTGGCCTTTAAATAGCAGAGCGGCAGGAAGCGGTGTAGCAGCTACATGTATATATGATGAAGCTACCAGCCTGGCCTACTTCTGGGTGAATGCTCAGCTCCCAGGCAGTCACACCTCTCTCTCTCTCTCTCTCTCTCTCTCTCTCTCTGACAGTCACACCTCTCTCTCTCTCTCTCTCTCTCTCTCTGATAGTCGGATAGTAGAACTTACTGTGAAAAGTCAAGCATGGATTTACGAGTGCAGAGGTTAGGTTTCTCAAATTGTAATGACATTTAATTCAAAAAAATAAAATTAGTATACAAGTTGAGAAAGACTCACTAATTCAATGATGCATACTGTTCCTAATGTGTACTAGTTTGGTTGTTGTCATACACATTATGAACATATTTTGATATTCCCGCCTTTTTACTCTACCTTTCAAACACTGTAGGACACCACATCAAAGTTACGGTCATCAGTAGTTACACCGTTTACTATAATTTACTGCATTTGGAGCGTCCAGGGACCACAGATGGAAATTAGCTATAGAGCAAATGCTGGCTTAAGGGTTGAGGTGGGAGTGTGTGTGTGTGTGTGTGTGTGAGTGTGTGGTTCTTGACTGTTAACTAGCGTGTCCCGGGGCGCTTCATAATAGTGTCCACTTGGGTCCATCGTGACTACCTCACCACTGGTGCTAAATAAACTGATTAAGTGATCAACATCAAATCAAACAGCCATGGGCAGGTTGAGATTTTTAAAGTGTATCCAGTGGCGACCATATGTGACAGCATGTTCAGAAAGTTGGGAACAGATGTAAACTGTTTGTAAACCGAGCTGCTCGAGAGGGAACGTGGACGATTCTGAATACAAATGAACTACAATGCGAGCGTCTGCCTCGGTGGCTCTATCTCTGTAAACCAACGCTAATACGAGGTTAAGTAGACACACTTTCCATTCAAACATTTGAAAAGAATAAGAGCAATGGAATCACGTCCTCAGAGGTAGAACACGTCTAGTGAATGAACGCCAAAAAAATGTGGTAAGGTTGGATATAAGTGGACAAATGATGAGAAAAAAGCTGCTCGCAGGCAGAAGGCTGTAATGAGAAGACTGTTTGTATGAACGAGACTTTTTGAGATAGTTATTTATGAGCCTTCAGATTACACTACTGTACATGTTGTATAAATCAATTATATATAAATCTAACACATCCTGTTACTGATAAATCAACATCATCTGGTCTAGTTATTCTCACAACCTCGATGTGTGTTTTTTATTGTAGGCTTATTTGTTTGTGTGTGGGTGTGAAACATGATCTGAAGTTAGTATATTAGATAAATAAGACTGATTATATCGCTTTTCTGTTTGAGGACCTGTCCATGGTGCTGAAAGAAGAGGTCTGGGCATCTCTCACTACGAACAGAAGGGGGCGCTGTTGCTCATCTCACGAAGCTCGAGACAAAAACATCACATGTTACAACTCACTGCCAGTTCCAGCCATTTATCTGGGTCTTGAAGATAGTATTTTCATTTAGAGATGTTGATTTGCGAAAAGGGGCTCAAAAATGAAAAAAGTACAAAGATGTCGCCGTCATAATGCAAAACGGGGAAACAATACGCACTGTTTGTACCGTGGAAACCAAAAAATATGCCCTGTATTTAGGTATTCAAGCTAAATCTCATGCAAATGGATTCAAGCTGGGGGTCAAATTGCAGCATTGTGAGCGCTTAGCTTATTTGGCACAAAGATAGATGCAGCAATTCCAAGACGATGCATTGAAATGGCTGTTAAAGCCTCAAACTTTTATCCTAATTTAAAACAGGAGGATTCCACAATTTCACGGAGGCAACATTATGCATATACATTAATAACCTAATGTGTGCTGTCTATGAATACAGAGCTGTTGTAAGTGGTTTTCGTGGTGGGTGGGTGGGGGACTCTGAAGACACCACCCAGCTCTGGAGGGGAGGGGGGAGGGTCGTGTGGGAGGGAGGGTGATGAGAGAAGGGGGGGGTGAGATGCTCTTTTCAGCACCGCGGACAGCTCCGAGTAACAGCAGCCAGCAGCGGGTCGGTCCTCTCCGCTGCTCTGGAAGAAAAGAATCTAAACTGAGGTTTGATTAGATTTTTTTTTAAACCTCTCGAAGACAGAGAATACGATACGTTTTTTCGAGGAGGAAAAAAAAAATCGGGCGACATATTTGTAGTGGCGGGGTAAAGGCAAAGCCATCACAGGACTCCCGAGGTTTGCGCGTCCAATCTCGGCGAAGTTTGAGAGGGATCCTGCCTCCCTCTCTCCCCCACCTCACCCGCTGGACTGAACAGCCCGGAGGATCAGCTGGAAGTTGAAGAGAAAAGTGACATCATATCAGCGCCTTCTCCACGTCTGGACTAAAATAAGTTGTCGGACTTTTATTTTGGATTTGTTCTCGTTTGCCCAGCTGCGTAATTCATCTGTCTGTGTGTGCAGAAGGATCTGTTTGTTGGATACTTCTAGTAGCAAAGAGGAGAGCAAGTTTCTCTTCCCATTCGCTGCTATACGCCCCCCCTCCCCACCTTTACAATGCTCTTACAATGTACCACTGACGCAAGGCTTACAGCACGGATACTCCACAGCTGATTATTTCCAAGTCGCCGATCTCAGCCTTTCTTTTAATTGAACATTCACAGAGGGACGCCCCGGACTGCCATCTCCCCCCCCCCCCCCATGTCCGCCCACTGCTAAACACCGGTAGGTGATAATGGCCACGGATCGATGAGTAATGCTCATTCAGATTGTTGTAGGATGAAGTTGGAGGTCCTGCATCAGCGCAGAATCACCGAGGGCGCAGCTTAGGAACTTTTGACGTCCCGATCCGTCTGGTTCTCACATCTCCTTCCCTTTCTGAGACTCTGTGCGGAAAGAGGCGCGCAGCCCGTTGCGTCCATGACGGAAACGATGGCGCTGAGTGGGAACTGTAGGACTAACCCCAAAGAGCAAGCGTCCGTCCAGAACAGTTTCCCAGATGTTGTTGAGCTAAACGTGGGGGGGCAGGTGTATTACACGCGTCACTCAACTTTGGTGGGCACTCCGAATTCGCTACTCGGCAAGCTGTTCTCGTCCAAAAAAGATGCTTCTAACGACTTGGCGAGAGACCCGAAGGGCCGTTACTTCATCGACAGGGACGGGTTTTTGTTCCGCTACGTGCTGGACTACCTCCGAGACAGGCAGGTCGTCCTCCCGGACCACTTCCCGGAGAAAGGGAGACTCAGAAAGGAGGCGGAGTACTTCCAGTTGCCCGACTTGGTGAAGCTGCTGACCCCCGACGACGTCAAGCAAAGCCCGGACGACTACTTCCACAGCGACTACGAGGACGGGTCTCAGGGCAGCGACCACCGGCAGTGTCCGCCCTCCTCCCTCGTCCCCGCGGACAGGAAGAGCGGCTTCGTCACGGTGGGCTACCGGGGCTCGTGCACCACGGGCCGGGAGAGTCAGACCGACGCCAAGTTCAGGAGGGTGCCGCGGATACTGATATGCGGGCGGGTGGCCCTCGCTCAAGAAGTGTTCGGGGAGACCCTGAACGAGAGCCGCGACCCGGACCGGACCCCGGATCGCTACACCTCCCGGTTTTACCTCAAGTTCAAGCACCTGGAGAGGTCTTTTGACATGCTGTCCGAGTGCGGCTTCCAAATGGTGGCCTGCAACTCGTCGGTCACGGCCTCGTTTGTCAACCAGCACACGGAGGACAAGGTCTGGTCCAGCTACACGGAATACGTCTTCTACCGTAAGTGACACCTTTTTTTTTTGTTGCTTTTTTTTACGTTCGCGTGCGCAAAGTTGGAGTCGCCGCTAGGAGGCGCGCTTGTTTTGCCCGTACTGTGTGTGTGTGTGTGTGTGTGTGGAGAGAGAGACAGCATTATTGATGCAGATGGGCGTTTCTAGAAGAGGACATCCCATCTTTTTGAATGAAGTGGGCGTTCTGAACACTTCGGGGTGATCAAAGCTGCTGCCACCTGTTTCTTTGGCCTCTAGCTCCTGACATTGTGCATTTTTTTTCTTCACTTTTTAAAAACAGCATCGGCTGCAATTCCACCAAACACTAAAAGTCACACCTGTCCGTACCTGTGGGTATAGCCTGTATCACCTCAAATGCAAACACAAATCGCATTTACATGAGCGTTTAAAGATGTGCAATTAAACCAATTCGAGATCACGCCTGTTCATTTGGCCCAAGAAGGTGTTGCTCTAGTTCTCCCTGAGCAGCGCTCACATAAACGACAGGCTACTTCATGTTCTGATCACAGTGTGTTCCCACGCATTACAGCGTGTTGCAGCATTCGCCACTCTCTTGCAGGCTAGTTTGCATTTCAGAAGATTTAATCAGATTTTTAATACATTTCACTCCCATCCGAGCCATAGCAATCGTCAGAGCAATGATTTATCAACGCTTCCCATTCCTCATCTCGGTGCAATTTTCTACTCCACCTCCTGTCTGCTTTCATCCATCCCATCCTTTCAACTTCTTGCATTTCCTTCTGGCCTTTCTGATTTCTTACATGTCTCCATCTTCGCTCATTGGCTGGTAGGATTCTGGTAAGAGTGAAGAAAGGAAATTCGAAAATGTGCTTCTGAAAGATTTAATAATACATGACAACAGTCCACATTTTGTAATCCAGTGGTGCGTAATGTATTCAGAAACTCTTTGATAGTTGCCATAAAAGAGACACTGTGAATATGCTTAAGTTCTTTGTACCTGAATAAACGTGCAAGTTATAAGCTTTCCTTTTAATAACCAGTCAATCAGTCACGGTGGCCATTTTTTGAGATGTCGTGAAAAATTCAGAAACATATAAAAAGAGACCTCTGAATGAAACCAAACGTTTTTTTTCCGAGACACAGCATCTGAGCACATACTGTAGGCCATATCACCACAAAACCATAAACTGTGCCTCTGAATCTCACCAACACAGCTGCAGTTCTTTGTTTTATTTTCGTTAAATGTCTCCTTTTGCCCACACAAGCTCTTTGAAATGTGTTTTTTCCCTAGCATGTATACCATGGCTTGATCCTGTTTTCGTAATAGCTATAGTTCCCTCGACTTCTACAGTCAAATCGTTTGGCAAATATGTGGACATTTGTGTTAGTTTTCTATATTAAATTGAATCAGATCCAGTAGGATGAAGCTCGAGAGGCTGCCAACAGTACAGAGATCAATGTGTCAAGGCAGCTACCATGATTCTGCTAATACCTAATCGTTTTTTGTCATAGTTACCGTGGTTTGAAAAACATGGTTTATTTGGCCTGTAAAAGATTATCATTCCAAAAGTGATCTGTGACACAGACTTCTCTCTCTAGCAACACTTCTATTACTGAAAACCTTTATCTTCTGTATGTGTTCCATTTGTCTTTGAATACTGTATGTAGATACTTGATGTAACTTCCCTTCCCTGTACTTTTGTGTATAGATGTGGTGGACACCGTTTCACATCCAGGGAACTGTTCCTTCCAGTCCAAAGAGACCCAGTTTGGTTTTTACTAGCATTGCTGCATTATTTCAGTGCCCACATGTCCAGATGTTTGGCAAGTTATGTTGTAGATGTAGAGCATGTAAATCAAACAATTGTGCTATCCTAGCATCATCTGTAAAATACTCACCTCCCTAATATATATTTAATTCCTCCTGATTCAAAAGTGTTCTTGTTAGGACTGGGATGAGGGCCAGGACCGCTGGTTAGAGACCACTGAGCCATGCGTTCCCCACCGCCCCGGGGAAAGCCACTGCCAGACCCATAAATCTCATAAGTCAAATGATCACATGGCCACAGAGCAAACAGGAGTAAAAAAAAGAAAAGAAAAAACACATGAGAGTGACTCGCTGAGCTGGCTGCAGGGAAAATGAGCTCTGCGTTAATGGCCTGGATGCAGCAGCTACAATGACTGGATGGCTCTTGGCTCTTCTAACCCCCAGAAGTAGTGCTAACAAGCCAAATCAAGTGGTGGTGCGGGCTATTGACACACACACACACACACACACACAGACACACACACCTTGCTTAAGTAATATCTGGCAGTGTGTCTGCTGGCTGCCTCTGCAGGCCTATTCCTTGCTCACTGGCAAACAACAACTGCTTCCTGGCTTTGTTGACAAATGTTCAGCTTGTTAGAGGGCGCCGCTCTCTGAGGCGAGGGCGCGGCGGCAGATGTGCTGCGCCTGTATCTCAACGAAGACTACAGGGGCGTTCACGCGAGCTAGTTGGGTGTAATCACGGCGGATCGTGCTGGAGTTTGTTAAACGCTGCAGTCGCCCAGTGGATTAAAAGTAGTCACTGACAGCCTCTTGTTTATCCGCCTGTCACATTATTTTTGGGGTGCGCACGTCTCTCCCCTTTCTCCCCGATCCTCCTCTCTTCCTCGTCTCCTCTCTCCCTCTCCTCCTTTCATGTCTTCTCATTTTCGCTCTAGTCAATCACGGCAGGCTTTTCTCTCCCCCGTCTCGGCCCCAGCCCTCCCTCTCTGTCTCCAGCTTTTATTTTGCTCCGAGCGCCGCGGGGGCAAGGAGCAGCGCGGCGGCACCAGTTGCCTTTACATGCCTCGCTGCGCCGTCACGCCTCCCTGTCCCGCTTCTTATTCATATCTCTGTATGTCTGTCTGCCTGTCTCCATGATTGTTTATTCACCTTCATCTTTTGGTGTCTGGTCTCCCTTTTTAGGCACTTTGTGTTTGTGCCTCTGCTTACAATTCATATGCCAGGGAGTCTGTCTTTCTAGTTTGGTAGCCCTCTGTTGGCCATGTTGTACATCCTTAGGAGTTTGGCATGTTTGAGACAACATTAGGATTTAAAGGTAGTTAAGAGAAGGTCTTTTCCTGTTCCAGCGTGACAATGCCCCTGAGCACAAGGAGAGGTCCTTAAAGAAATGATTTCCCCATCACTCCCTGACCTCTACCTCACTGCACATCTGAGGATTAATTGGAACGTCGGCTGCGAGCCATGCCTTATCCCACCATCAGTGGCCAACCTCATTAATGCTTTCGTGGCTGAAAGGGAGCGAATCCCTGCAGCCAGATTACAAAATACTGTGGAACGTCTTCCCAGACAAGTGGATGCTGCTTGGTATCACAGTAATGCCCATTATAATGAGATGAGCAACAACCACATATGGGTGTAACGTGCATCCGTCCAAATACTTTTGGCCATGTGTGTATCGGCCTTTTTGTGACACCTTTGGTTAAAAGTGGATAACATCATCTGCAAGAAGCTAACATTAGCGTTAGCGGCTGTGAGTCATTGGCTAACCCTAGCGTTGCTTTGCTAAAGTAGCTAGTACAGAAATAAGGAGATCCATGTTTCAGCTACGTAAACGTGAACATCAATAATCTGCACAATCAACACAACAAACTTTTTCATCTCATTATTTTATATTTAACACACTTCTATGTCTTTATGTGGCCTCTATAGCTATGTTTTGGGTAAAGAGCTGAGGGGCACAACAACAGCAATTCACTTTATGTTTCCGTTTTGATTGACACAACTTTCCCAAATTCCACTTTCAAGTTTCATGTTTTCTTCACGCCAGAAGCCTGAACCACCTCCATCGCCATGCTCTTTTTCCCCCACTTGTTATTTCCTGCCCTGGATCCTACACTCCTCTGAATGGACCTATCAATCTGGTTTTCTGTTTGGGGCTATACAAATGCAGGATGGCTTCTAAAACCCCAGAAGGCAATTCTATTTACCAATTTGTTGCATGGCTGAAGTGACTGATAATTAATCTCCGCTGTTGACAGTCGGTTCTGTGGTTTCCACCGCAGGGCCTGACAAACCATCGGACAATACCGCGGCACCCGTGTGGCAAATATGGGAGCGAATATGAAAGTCTGCTGAGAGGATAATATCACATTTTTGAGTTAGGATGTATTTCCCTCGGCAATATATATATACATTTTTATACCTCAGCTGAACATAGTAAAATGTGTGTCATTACAAATGGCCATTTTCATAAGACCATGTGTGCTGGTGTGTGACACACTGTGCCATTAGCTTGTTACACACAGATGGGTAACTCCTTGTCTAGAAAATGTGTTCTGGCAGGTGGGAATAAAGGGGCTGTGGTAATGGTGATGGTGTCTGCATGTGTGTGCGTGTGCATGTTAATGTGTGGCCCATGTTGCACTACCTGAGGCATTTGCACGCCCGTTGAGCCGCTGGCTAAACACACCTGGAGACCAAGCAACCCCTCACACACACACACACACACACACCGCCGTATGAAAATACATCACGCTCATCCTCTCGGCCCAGTCGGTGACGACATTAACAGCGGCGGCCGGGCGCTGCAGGCCTGTAGGAAGTGATTAGCCGAGGAGCAGACAGGCCGTGACAGCTCTGAGGAGAGACTTGATAGGGACAGCTGCTACCCTGGCCTCGGCTCCACAGGGGAGTCCACCGCCACACACCTCAACGTTGTATTATTCAAGCGGAGACAAAGAGGAAGGGGAGAGGAGCAGGTGAACACTGTTTGATGTATGAAAGACATCAGGATTATCAGTGTACCATTATAATGCTGCTACAACCGGGGGTGCTTTGTTAATCCAAGTACTGCTATATTTAACGCTGCGCTAGATTGCTAAAAGTATTGCTACTGCTACAGGACCATTAATGTAACAGTACTACTACTACTACAACAAAGAAGAAGAAGAAGAAAAAGAAAGAGCCCAGAAAACGATGGCCCCTTCCCCATGTCCTACGTCCTTGCTTGGACCACACCCATCTTCAAACTTCACTTTTATCTCAAGTTTGTGGTGGAAAATCGGGCAAGGGGCGTACAAAATTGGGGCATTTATGTGAGCGAACGGTCCCTTTGCCTCCCTTTCTTCGACCATAAAGTAGAACTTCATTTTGATCCGATCGAACGTTTCACAGATGGAAATACAAACACTTAATTATTGAAAATGCTAAGTGAGAATTTGCAAAGATGACTCATATTTAGCCTTGTGAGTGTGTGCTTACCATGTAGATGCTTTGGTACGTATTCAGGTAGTAAAATCCTTTGGATCTTGTTGCTGATACATCGTGATATGTTGCTAAATACTAAAACTGGTGTGAGCTTCACTTTTTTTTGTCCAGTAGGAATCAGACCTGCTGCATTTTGTACAAGCAAGCAAGAACATACTTTTGACTCCTGGGTCAAGAATAGAAAGAGTTGTTCAAAAATAAACGCACAGATGATCCTATCCCCTTCTCGAAAACAATATAAAACTGTTTTGCACTGGGAATATTCTTCAGATGAAAGAAACTACATTTTATGCAGTAACAGTTAAATCCTTTTTTACGTCAAGGACACCTAATTTCGAGCAGCAGTAGTGATTGGAACGGAGAGAGTGAAATGAGATACGATCTGTGGCTGGGAGCAATGGAAGGTGTGAAATTGAAACTCTGAATGTTGTTGAGTGTAAACAGAAAATGAACTCAATTTTGACTTTTGAAATAGAGTTTACTCACCTTTTCATGACGATAGAAAGTAAGCGACGGCTAAAGGAACAGTACGTACAATATTGGCAGTAATGGAATATCATGTTGACAAGGTGGTGTATAATAACCTGAAAATGAGAATCAATGTTTTCGTGACCTTAGAATGAGCCTACATGCGGATGGTTCATTTTCAAGGCCCTGGCCACCATATTCCTACGGTAGTCCAGAATGAACAAACACCGGCTCTACATGAGGCCATTCTCACATTTCCATGTCGTTCCTCATCTATTCAGTAACCTTATCCTGAAAAGGTGTGATTGATTTTGTGCAAGAGCCCAAGGTAGGAGGTGAAGGTGGGCTATGGAACTAAGGGGAGGACAGTATGGAAGATATCATGGATAAAGGGCAAGTGGGTCATATGGAAAGAAGATGGACTTGGCTGTTTGTCTAGCCGCCAATTGACCTTCTCCCTTGGATGCTTAGTGTAGCCACGTAGAGTAGATTCATAATCCCCGGTCTCTGGAGGCTATGGGGAACCACAGAGCTCTGGGAGGGAGGGAGGGAGAGCGTCAACAAGGTCCTTGAAGCCCTCTGCGCCGTCCAACAGTCCATTTTTCTCTCTCTCTCTCTCTCGCTGTTTTCTCTCTGCGGTGGCAGGCACAGTTGATATAATGCTGATGCTCTTCCCCCCGTAGTGTTGGAATAAGTGCTCCACAGTGCGACGAGGTGTGGAGTGTTGCCATAATGACAGAAGCTGCAGCTGGAGAGCCTCTCCACTCGCTCAACCCACCGGCTGGCTGCTGCAATGCATCAACGCTTTAATAGCGGGCCCGCTACGCGCGCGCCGAGATTGGCTGGAGACACGGCGCAAAAGGAGTGCCCAGAATTCCCCATCACATCAGTAATTGCATCACCCGATCACGGCGGCGGCTGTTTCCGCCACGGGAGTGCATGTCACCGCTGGGATTAATGCCTGCTTTAAGTTCCTCAAACAGAGGCTCTGATGCTACATCCTGTCTGAGAAATGATTTCTCGTTTCTCGTCCCCTTCATTCATCTTCTTCAGTCTGAGGACATTGTGACCGAACGTGAAACCCTATTCAGACTATTCATACTTAAACCCCATGATGGTTGGATCATGTTTTTGTGCGTATTCCTCGGTGGCTCATTAGGGTCGCACGTTGTCACGTGTGGTCTGATCGAGCATATGGTCATACGGCTGTAATTTTATTCCACGGTGCTTTATGGCTTCCTGGGGCAGAGAGTCAGTGGCATTTCATTAGTAAGTGGCAATGAAGTCCTAATGTCCATTAAGAAAGCTAGAGGCACTAATATAGAAAACTCTAGAGGAAATTAACTGCAGAGGAAATTACTGACACCGCCGATGGTCACACATAAAGTCCTGGTGTTTCGTATAAAATATAATATCATGTTTTATCACATGTTGTAACGGGGAGAGGACCGTCATTTTTATTTGTACAGTATTGTATTTTACAGGCAGGGAAGGGCAGGGTGATGGAAACATCGGGGGTGGAGTTGGGAAATAATTCAAATAATTGAGACCTGAGATTGATAATTTGGTATTACAGTGTAATATTCATCGATGACACTCAAAACTACTGTTAAAAACAAGTTAATTAGTCTTCAGCGTGATAGCAGAAAGTACCTAAAGTTATGCCACTGCAGAGGATTATTCACAACTCCAATGGTGCGACTCATTAGTAATCCCTCGGTGTCATTTCAGCTACTTGCTAGTACTCAGCTGCTTGCTAGAGCGTACCGTCATCACCATTTCATTCTTAAGTGGCTGTGAAGCTCCCTGTCCATTAAAACACACAGAGAGAAAAGTTTCTAGACCTATAAACAGACTATCTGCAATGTTAAGGTATCACCCATATCTCTCATGAGCCATTTCTTACCCTGGATTTGTTTAATTCTTCTGGATTCACTATTATTCATTATTATTCTATTCATATGCAACATGATACCCACGAGTAGCTTGGATACAAAGAGCGTTCACGTTGGATCACTTTAATAGAAAGGAAAGAAGACATCTGCAATATTTCATTACCCACATGAACCTGGAAGTGCAGGTGAGTTAAATCTACCGCTGAGCCACTAACCTTGGAGCGGAGGTCTCCAGAGGTCTAGTCGGCTCACTCCTTCCCAACATCACACACTCCCCTTTTCTAACTTGTCGTCTTCAAACCCCACTGACATTCTCTCGAGTCACTTCAGGCAATTTGTCACATTCTGTGCAGCTCTCTCTGTGAAGCCACAAAAGGCTTCGCACAACAACAAGGCTGACGCGGGCCCCGTGTGCCGGCGTGTGCACACCCCCGGGAGAAGTTAGCCTTCTGGGCATTCTGCCAGGAATCACCTCAGCTTAAGTAAACACAACCTACTTGGTTAAGTTTAGGGAAAGAGTATTTTTTAAGAGTGAACCCTTTCTGCCAGCAATCTCCGTAGGTTTAGTCAACCAACCTACTTGGTTAGGTTTAGGAAAATATTACTGTGTGGGTTCAAATAAACCCGTTCTGGCAGGAAGCCCTGAAGGCAAACTACTCCAGTGTGCCATGTGCTCGTTTCTGGAGTGCTATGCATCACCTATAATCAGTACTAGGGCTTCAAGTTAGAATGAATGAAAACCAATGTTCGAATCAATTTGCACACAACCGGAACCAGGTCCACCGGGTTTCTACAGGACACAAAGGGGGTACGGTCAGTCCCAAAATATCGTTCGCCTTCACTTCATTCATGTCCCTGTCAAAAAAGTTGCATTTCATAAAGTCAGCCTCACTTCTATCCCAGATATTTTTCCCCGTCCACACAAGACTTCTGTAATGGCTGGGTGAAGCAGGTTTCCATTCAGCACGGCTCGTGAGCTTTCTTCATTTGGCATTAGCAAAGTAAACAACAATAGGGCTACACAGTGAGTCAGAAGCGCAGTGCATTTTGGGAACTCCCCCTGCTGCAGTACAAGGCGTCGCCTGTTGTGCGTACACAGTTTGAAATAGAACAGATCCTTCTGGATAGAATATTAGATTTGTTTTTCTTCCCCACTCACATTTCAACAGCAGTTTGGATTTTTCTTACGAATTTGCTATTTGCCACCTTTCATGGAGATTCGCCTGCATAAAAAAATAAAAAAGGTTTTGAAAGTGAATCATTGCTTAACAAACTGACGGTTTCACAGTTTCATGTGGAATTACTCTCCGAATACAAGTCATTTAACAGATTAAAGGAGAAGAAAAGCATAAGAATTAGTTTTTTGTGACATGAGTTGAGGGTTTTTAACATCCGGTAAGATTTGCAAGAGTTTTGTGTTGTCTCACAGTGATGATGGTTTAAGCTACAGAAAACGAGAGCGTCCGCTATCGTACCATCTCGGCCGGCTGCTTCTGCTTTACTATTCACGCTGCAATGAATAATTGAATGCTGTTCACAGAGGACTACGCCGTCTGCGGCAGGGGGCTGGGCTGTTTGTTTGCAGCAGTAATGGGTTGCTACCTGGGGTCCTGAAACATACTACCTGTATTATGTTCTCTTAACTACACACGGCTGCATTAGCTGTGTGTAGATAACGATTCGCCGGATGTGAACCCTGCGTGATTATGGTCTGCAGACGGGAGGTCTGTCGGTAAATTGGTTTTGCAAGACAACAGCAGGCGCATCAGGGCAGAAAACTGTCGACATGACTTACACACACACACACACACACACACACTATGCAGATACGATCAGACAGCGCTGTCTAGCCGAGAGACACATTGTTGACCACACGATTAACCTGGCCAAAGCTTTGGAGGGATTAGTAAGCCGCATTTGTCTCTATACAACAACACAACCAATTTTCCCCCCAATCTTCAGACCCACGTCGGTGTCTGCAAACACCACGCGGCTGAACCATACAGCGGGAGTCCGGGTCTGATCTCCGGAGTTCGGTACGCCTCATTTGTACGAGAAACAAGCAAATGGAGCAAGACAATTATCAACATCCATCACCTCAAAAACTCATTTAGCCAATTAAATCCATTACAGGCTGACATTTAGGTGCGATCGTTAGGGTTCTCTCCTACAGGCGCACACACACACACACACACACACACACACACACTACACTACGCTTTCACGCAGGGATCAGAGCAATAATGTAGTTGTCTCATGATGTAATGACATGTGCTCGTCGCAGAGCAAATCTCATTCATCTTGATCAGGACTCCGTGTGCGCTGCATGCGTATGTGGAGGCGAGGTGGAATAGAGGACACGAGGCTTTTCAGATCTCACTCTACTGTTTTCATGTGACACCCGATAACAAATGTCACGTTGCCCTCAGACATGACTCACCCTTCCGAGAGGTCTCTTCCCTTCTGCTGCAGCCAGCTTCACTAAAGTAGTGTACAGTTGGAATGTCAGGTTATGCAGGCAAATAAACAACAAATTCTGAAAAAAATATGCATATCGAGTTTGTCGACCAGAACTGAAAGGTTCCAAATAAATATTCAGGTCGTGTACGTCAAAAAGTTGGCTTTGGAAAACCAAATATTTTATTGATCTTTTTGTTTTGCCTTATCTTGTTACGCCTGAGATTACTACTGGACCCCAAAGCAGAGACTGATACAGGTGGATGGTGCAAAAAGAGTTTATTCTTAGCACAGAGCAGGTTTGAGAGGCTGGGGCTGGCGTGAGGCAGAAACTACCGGGCGCTTCACGAGGAATGACGAGGAGCTGGCAGCGTGGCGAGACACATCAGAGGAAAAAAAGGGAGGGGAACCGAGAAAACGCAACCAAATTAATACCATAACTCCTCAAGAGGATTAGAGGGCTGTGCAGTGTTTGGTTTTCGATTCCGGGCTACTTTTTTCCTGATCAGGTGGTTTGTGTTCTTGCTGTTACACTCAGAGCATCACAATGCTGTGCTGTGAGATGCACCACATGGGCCTTCTGGGGATTTGTTATAAAGTGTCCAGCATACAGTGTGTAATATATTATATGACACATATTGGCACATGGGAAGGAGGAAGAGAGGGAGGAGGGGAAAACACACACACACACACACACACACACACACACACACAGTATGGGGCACAGCTTAATCTCTGGTGATGGTATCAGTGTATCTCTGTGCCTGTTGGCGCTGCAAAGTTATCAGTTCTTAACATTTCTAAAGCCACGGGCAGTGGAGACCGCTGAGTGTGAACAAATCCATCACGGATAACAAACAGGTTTGCAAAAAAAATAAAAAATACAAATAGATGCTTGGATTTGGCTCGCTAGCAAATGTGTTTTGGATTGAAATCTAGAAGTGGGTGTCGAGAATGCATGCCACGAGCGTGTTTTTTCCTGATTTTTTTTGTTTTGTTTTTTCTTTTTGGGTCGTACCTTCCTGTTCTGTATCTGACGACTGCTTGGAGCATTTGATCCGCTGCCAGTTGTGCAGATCAGATGTGCTTTGGTTTTCTCCGGAGCATTGGAAGCATCAAGGTGTTTTTGCAGAGAGCTCAGCCTTGTGTCTTCCATAAACAATCTCTAGCTGGTGTTTATTTGCTCATTTCAAACATCTCTCCTGGAGTGCACAGAGTGGTACGGCCGCCAGTGCAGAAGCTGCTATTACAGCTCTGAGCTTCTCATTCTATAGTCGTCCCTCTTATTAACACTCCTCTACCACTTTCCTTCTTTCCTTGGATGTCAGTGCTGCATTCACTGCTTTCCGTCTGTTCATCTTTCTGTGCCTCTTCTCTGTGATTTGACTCTCATTCTCTGTGATGGTTGCAACCACTGCTTTATCCTCCTGTTTCTTTTTCCTTTGCTTTGTGTCTCCGTCTCTTTTTCTGTCCAAACGCCTGAGGAGTATAATCAACAGCAGCCAGAACAACAGCCCTGCTGGTCCTTTTCCTTCGGTTGCATTTCATATTCTTCTCCTCTCTCACTCAACACTTTTGACTCCCGTTTTGTTGTTGTTGTTTCTTGATTAGAACCTCATAATTTCCATTGGTTACCGCTTCCAAGGACAGAGAAGGAGAGACTCACAGTAAGTAAGAGCAATGGAAATAGAGTCATCCTCAGCCGAGGAGATGCACTTCTAGGCCATTAGCCGCTCTTATATTTACCTATATAACATAAATACTCAGCCTAACTGACCATACATTTCCGTCGTCCGGGGGACCGTAAAATAAACCTCTAAAGGTCAGCACAAGAGGGATGAGTGGGACTGGGAGTCATTTGTAAGCGAGGCTGGGTACCTTGTTAGGTGTATTCTATTCTCAATTAGGAGGCACCACTGCCCAAGTGTGAAAAGAGAAAAGTTCGGGGGGAAAAAGGTCACATTTTCAACAATTTTTCAGGTCCCTATGGTGACTGTTAACGTTTCCATTATTGCATTTTAGCTTATTTGCACCCCAAGGCACCGTGCACTGCAAAACCACTTCATCAAATTATATTTCTGCTCCACAAAGCCATTGTTTTGGTGGAGAGGAATCTGACCTTCTAATCTGGTGACCTCAGTGTGATCTCTGAGCCTCTTATATCTAATAGCTGGTATGCACTCACGTGAAAAAACATCACCCAGTGGACTTCCTGCTACAAAAAGCAATCTTGAGCAAAGTCCCCAGCCTACCTCTGACCTTCAACCTCTGACACGGTAGAGGTAATGATGACCTGAGGCATGTTGAGTCCCTTGTGGTGTTTTAGGTGAGAAAGATCTTTCACACGCAAGCACACACGCACTCACACCTTTCAGAATTGAAAAAGGAGTAGAACACCTAGCATACATCTCAAGAGGTCCATGTGCAGCTGAAGCAAACTACACCACACACGTCCTTCCTAGGAGATCCCGAGGTGATCCGGGGCCAGAAGGCATACATAATCCGCCCAGCATGTTCCGGGTCTGCCCGAGGTCTCCAATCAGTTGGACGTGCCCAGAATATCTCCACAGGGAGGCGCTCCGACTGGCATCCCAATCACACACCCAACCATTCTAAGTGATTTCTTTAAATGCAAAATGCGACTCCGAGCTCCTCATCCTGTTCTGAAAGGTTAGCCTTGATATCCTGTGAAGTATACCGAGTGTCGGATTTCATCCACTGATAACACTCGAACACTCAAGCCTTGTTTTCCTTTTCTGTGCCCCGATATAACTGTTAACATTCTTAGAGAGCAACGCCGTGGCTTTGCTAGACATGTCCTCCTGAAAAGAGGTTGCCGAGCCTTTCTTCAATCCGCCTATTTTCATCTGAAATCCACCGTGTGGCTACATTTCTGGAGAGGTGCAGGGTAGCTATGGTGAAGATATAGCTGCATACCCTACACGGGTAGCCTCCCAAGCCAAAGTATGACTCCTCAAAGGGGATAGTACTGAGTTTAGACACCAGGTGTGGAGAATACTACTGCAAATGAAAATACAAGCCTTTTGTGGTTCAGCAGGAGTTGAGGAAAGTCTGATGAATTGCCTCAAATGAATGTCAGGCATTAACTAAGCTTCACACACTTAACTGGAGATCGGCGGTAAAGTTGTAATGTTAGAGGTACCAGGTTTGGATAAAGAAAAAGATTGTACAGATTTAATCTGTCAATGTTGACACTTTTTGAAAAAAACTTTCCATTAAAAGTCCATGTTTTATGAAGTGCAAATGCTACATAAATCTGCCCCACTACTCAAAGCCTGTGATCACTGAGGGTTGGAGATTGTTTAATCAGACCCTACCTGATTTACATGACCACCCTCCGGATGCAATCTATCAGAAAATCACTCTACACTTGATGTATTACCTCAGTAAACGTTGTAAATATGAGTTTATGTCTCAATCGCTAGTTTCAAGTCTTCTTTAATACAGCATGGTGTTCATTTTGTAAAGTATGGTCCCATTAAGAGTAAAATAGACAATAAAGCAGGGGATGCTTTAAGGTTTGGCTACCTTGTGATTGACAGGTCTCAGAGTTGTCTGTGTCTTAATGTTTTTGCAGTGTAATTGTAACATTTGTATTGCCTAAAAATGTCGATATGCAGTGTTGGGTTTGGTCTTAGCTCCACCCTCCTGTGACTTTTTTCGATGCAAAAAAACGAGATGGTGACGGCAAAAATGCTGAACTTGAGGCTTCAAAACCGTATTCCACAAACCAGTGGGTGTCGTCACGGTGACTGCATCCTTATACAGTTTATGAATGCACTATATTTGCAATGATGCAGACCTACCAATCTGATTATATACCGTATATTAAGCATTGGCTCCGAGCAATGGCCCGATGTTATCTTTTGATAGATTTCTATTGGCTTGCTTTGCAGATTTTACTGCTATTTTGGATGCATGTTAAGGATTCTTGTCTCAGTTTGTGTGGCCGTTTCCATTCCAGCCTCTGTGGCGGTGATTTATTCCCCGTCTTCCCTCCAACACATACAAATGCCTCCTACTGTAACCTTCAATCCCAGGATGAAATTGTCAGCCGGCGTACTCGCGTGCGTCCCTCTGTAGCATACACCAAATAACTGACCGGAGACCGTGTCAGTCATGTTTCAGGCTCGTCTGTTGATGTGTATTACATCTAGTGTATGTTTGCAGCTGTATATTCAGAAGACGCTGAATGACCATAGAAGGAGTCACAGAGACATCCTGATACTGACATCAAAACACTGCAATCATAACATCCAGAAATTGAGGGAGGATATTTGAGAAAAGTTTACTGGGTACACACACACACACACACACACACCCTAATGCTTACGGTAAGACAGGAATCCATTATCAATATGGAGTAGCCCAGAGAGAGCGTGAGTGATGTGGTATGAGTGGGTGGGGTGCTAATGTGAATGGATGCCTCTCATATACTGCACGCAGCTACCGGCCCACTGAAGTGATGACTTTGTGCATTCACGCTGAGCGGAGGACTTCCTGTGTTCAACTCGGTTACGGCGTGATGAATGCAAGTCAGCGCAACTTCATTTGGAAGGGAAGCGGGGCGCTCGAAGCCTCGGTGGCAGCCGGCAGGATGTGATGACTTTGGGTTTTTTTTTTGATTGAGTTGAGAACAACTTTGAAACTTTATTACGTCAACTGTGGAATATTAAAGAGTCACTTTATCGTAAAGTGTCTTTCATTAGTATGAGGTTAAATCTGAGGGCTTATTTTATTGCATGTGTCTGGTGACTTGAGTAATTTGTGTCAAATGAATTCAAAATTTAAGTTTTATACAGTTTAACGAAATAAATCATACATACCATGGTGCTGTAAATTTAGGTCAAAATGATTGTCCAAATTTGCGGTTGTGGTAAATTTCCAAAATGGTTATCATTCATGTTTTGAAGTGTTTGTAGCTGATTTACTGTGTAGTTTGACCTTCTGTTGTTAATTAAATGACCACCGGACAACAGTCTCAGCCTCTTAGCTGCTCAAAATGCATGATGGGATGCTGCGGTCTCGCGAGGGGTGCTTGGAATTTGAAAGTCGTGCACGGTTCAATTGAATATTTAACACCAAAATCGTTCGATGGTGAAGACTTGAGAACATAATAACTTGTGTGTGTGTTGTTTTTAGTGTATTTACCAAGTGAAGAAGTTTTAGTGAGAGAATAAGTCTTTTTTTTTTTCATTTCCTTGTTTTATTAGCTCCTGGGTACAAACACTCTTCTGCCATTTGCATCAAAGACCCTCCACTGGGGCTGTTATGAGTTACAAGCACGTCTCATAGGAACCTCAGCAGTGGGGGAGGGAATTAGTGATTCACTTACAACCTTTACTTTTTTTTCTCCCTCAGTTCACACAAACATCTGGCCAAGCCAATTTATATAATATCTGTCTCTCCTTGAAGTCCCCCCCCCCCCCACGCATCCCCGGCATTATATGCACTATAAATTGCAAGGTCATGTGTTATGAAAGAGGGGATCTGATGTGGCATTATCAAGCAATATTTCCAGCTCCACGCGCCGGCTTTCACTGCTGCTTCACGTGCTCGTGGATCATCAGATAAGGCGGCACTCTTGACAGGGAAGCTGGCAGTGCCTCTGGAGACTCAGCTCACTGGCACACAAACTGTATGTACACACACACACACACACACACACACACACAAAGTCACACCGATATATAAAAATCCACATGTAGAACTCAGAGAGACAGAATAATGTACATATAAGTGGGGAGGCTACGGCTCAGGAGTCAGAGCGGGTGATACATTAATCACATCGTTTGGGGATCGATCCCCAGCCCCTCCTTTCCAAGTGTCCTTGAGCACGACACTGAATCCCAAATCTTTCCACTGCTCCAACAATTACCAATGTAACCACTATAACATTTGAACTGTTTAGTTCTGTACCAAATGTAACTTTTTTTTTTTTTTTTTACATTAGAAGCTTCAGATTTATGTCATCGTATTTTATGTCATCACCCCTAAAAATGGGGGGAAATATGCTTTGTGTTACTGCGGTTACATAAATGATATTTATGGTGCTGCTACACTGCCCTATTAATATGCCTCCCTTTGTTTGTGGCAAAGCCTGAGAGCAAACAACGTTCTGACTGCAGTGAAAAGGGCTATGCCAACAAATAAGAGAATATTTTTGTGAGATAAAAAAAAAACATGTTATGAATTTTGGAGTTTCTTCTCTCCATCAAATTTTGACTTTTGGAAATGAGGATCGAGTGCTGCATTGTGCACTGTGTGTGCGAGAGAGAGAGAGAGAGAGAGAGAGAAAGAGAGAGAGAGGAGGTGGAAGATGGATTGCACTCAATGTTCCTGCAAGTTATTAATAGTAATAAGAACTCCAACGTCGCCATTATGAATTGGTACAGCCCTACCTGTTTTCCCGGCACATGGAATGTGATATAAGCAGAAAAAAATCAAATCAGGCTGAAACATCTTTACGAATAAACCCTGCATAAACACACTCACACTTTAAGTGGGAGTCTACCAGAGAGAAAGTATCTTTACATATATCTCATATGTATCCCATATCTCATTGGAGTCGCAAAGTTTGAAAAGTAAAACTTCATCAATGCACTGCCCTCCCGGGTCTCTTGGAGATTGGAAATGTTTGATCATCCTACATGATCAGGGATCCGGTACAACATTGTGAAAATCTTGTTTTCACCAGAGCTCATTTTACGGCAGCCTGGAAGCTTCCATGAGAAACTTGTGGGTACTGAACGTCTCGGAGAGACGTGACTTTGAGGTTCGCCTGGAAATGATCTTTCACACTCGCTTCCAGGGTGGGGGCCTTTGAAGTCGTGATTGTTCTGGCGGAAAAACATACTTTGTGTCTTTCTTGTACATTATGATACCAGTGCTGATGGCTCCAGGAAATGTCTGGTCCCAAATGGAATTCTCCATTGAATCAAATGTATGTGTGTCTCACTGCGCTCTGGGGACCTCTCTTCATAGCATACAATGAAAGAGATATATAGTACGGCTGTTTCATCCTGATTTTGCAGCACGCAGCTTGGAGCCCGGAATTAAAATGAATAGAAAGGATGATGGCCTGGTGCATAAGTAAGCACGCTGTTCCAAAGAGTTACTGAGGAAGACTGAGTTTTACTCCCCTGCATGTTAATTAACACGTCACGTGATTAAATATGTATTTTGCAGCAGCTTAGTGTTCATCCTGTCATTACGCAATCACAGCTTACTCAAAATATTTAGCTCGAGTATGTGAAAAAGTAGAGACATATCATAGTGTCACGAAAGTCCGTGTTTTGTGTAATCGATTGCAAGGTGCTCTGTTAGGAGAGCGAGAGTGGAAGAAAGATTCGGGGGAAAAGAGGCAGATATTTGATTGAGAGTGGATGTTTCATTTCATGGTCCCTTAAGAAACGATGTGATACTTCATCCGAAAACACGCAGCTTTATTCAGTAAATTGTGAAGGTAGATTGGAAAGCTATAATGCACTCTGACTGCTCTCATATATATATTACACTTCCATTTTTCCAGTACATTTCTGCAAATTAAATTGGCAACTGATGTGGGAGGTCATTAAATTCAGCGCTACTCTCACAAATTAAAGAGTTAGTAGTGTTTTTTAAAGTCTCACAGTGAACCTAATGTTCTGGAAGCTGTTATGCCTCAGTCAGTTTATGCCATTAAGAACAAATGCAAGCTGTAATTACTGTGTTGTCACCTCTGCATTTAGCGATTGTGTGATGAGCTAAAAGGTTGGTTCAACTAATGAATATCATCTGAACTTGATTTGCACAAAAGCACGCAATTACACAAGACACCGGCGCGAACGGACAAACTCATTTGCATGTAAGTACATGATTGGACATGCGTGACCAGATTACCGCATTTGATGAAAGCTAGCCGGAGTTTAAAGGTGCCATATTATACCGTTTTTCCTCAATTTGACACAGCTGTCAGAGGTCCAACAACAGTATTTTTGATATGCATTGCCCCAAACCGATCCATAGTCCTGAATTTCAGCCGTCTAAAAGTTGCTCAAATGAGCTCTGCTGAAAACAGGCTGTTTCTGTGCCTGCACCTTTAAATGCTAATGAGCTCCGTCTGTCATCGCCTACTTGGAGAGCCACGGAGACGATGCGGCTTACGCTAGCGGTAGCATGCGCCGATGTTTACAGTGGATGTATCGCTATGACTCGCCTATGTGTCTCAGGTGAAGTTGCTGGTCCCGTAAGGTTGGGAGAGATCCTTTTACGAGGGTCAGTGTCGAGGCAAAGCCAGCTTTATACTGACCCTCGTTACTGAAGCAGTCCGATATGAAGTAGTTAGCACACACATACAAGCTAACACGGACCGTAGCCGGCACATTGTCATTAAAAATGAAATCAACCACTGTCTCTTCTGTTCTTCTGTAGCTGGGACAGAATATAAGCACAACGAACTTCACCTTGTGATGAACGCCCCCTCTCGGAAATCTCCTATCATCAGAGGAGTTCGGACTATGCAAATGCATGCCTTCGCTACGTAACGATGGGAGCTGAATCTGAACAGCCTGTAGGCCGTTGTCCCAGTGGGTGGGCTGCAGAGACCATGCAGGAGTCGCTTGTTTTCCTCATTCTGGGAGTTGACAGGCTCAGGGACGACCAGTTTATGGGTGTAGAGACCAGAGAAAACCTGTTTTTCATAATATGGGACCTTTAAGACTACGGGGCCACAAAAGACGCGATTGGGAATCTTGAGAGTGCTCTCTTCAGAGAGAGTGCTTGTTAGCGACAATTGGTGAAGGCTAGTTGGACAGAATACGTAGCGGTTTCTTAAAGGGCAGTCCAACCATGGCGTCAACGTGACCTAAGGAGGAAAGTGACCTTATTGCATGATGTTTATGACATCTCAATGTCAATACATACCTAAATGAGGCATGCACTTCTTTCTTTTCCTTTACCGGATCATTACCGGATTGTCAAGCCTCATCAGAAAAGATCACATACCCCTTGAGGCGGTCAAGCCTGTTGCATAAATCGCATCTTAGAAATCGATCTGGCATAAGTCGATTTTGAGCACTCTAAAGTAATATAAACAGCCACATTTTTATTTTATTATTTCTATTTCCTATCACGAAACAATTCAGTGTGAGTCTTCATTTCTGTGTGTTTATCCATGTATGTAAAACCATCACTTAGCGAAAGACAAACTGAACCTAGCAGCGACTACACCGACGCATGCCTTCTCATGTCGGTGGGAGGAGAGCTAGCTGCTAACAGTGGGAGTCCCGCAGTGTGTTTTGGTGTCAACACGCAGCAGGACGGCAACAGTTTCTGTTCAGAGGAAGTGTGTAAGAGTCAACACGAGGTGTTACTCAGTGAACTTCAGTCGAGCTGCATGGAGCCGGTACAGACAATGTGTGTGTGTGTGTTTGTGTGATGGGTCTAGATGAGGGGATTGTCGTTTGTAGTCATTTAATCAAACATTACAGCAGTAGTTGTTGCAGACACACCTGGCGGGGATCTACACTCTACTGAGTGCACTTTTCTAGTTAATTTTGTTTTACAGCCTGCAACTACAGTGTTTTGATTCACTCCCATGGCTCTCATCACAGCTATCTATCAGCAGCTGGCAGCTGTTTTCAGCAAAAAAAAGCTCTGATTCCATTATGAGAGAAGAGAGAGAGAGAGAGAGAGAGAGAGAGAGAGAGAGAGAGAGAGAGAGAACCAAAATTAGCATCTAGCTGGCAAATAAAGTGACACATCTTGCAGTTAAAGAGCTGAGTATTTCCCCCAAGAGTCGGAGCTAAGAAGAGGATGAGCGTTGCACCAACATTCATCAGGTGGACAACATCACACCATTCCAAATGAATAGCATTGCCGCTCCATGTCTGCTGCAACAGACAACATGTTGCCATATCAACGCCATGCGTTATTGGTAGTTTCATTTGACGTTCCCATATAGGATACGCATGTGCACACGCACACGGGCAACTAATTTAATACACACTATTAAAGCTCCGAAGATGAATTTGAGCAAGAAGTAGTTAATGTAATAACTATGTAGCTAATGTTCAATCATTTCCCCGACAATACCACAGAAATATAATTGCTACAGAGGCTCGGCATCACACACAATGGGGAACTCTGGGTGGAAGCAATTTTACAGTTGCATGCTATTAATTAATTAGACAGTGCTCTCAATAAGAGGGACAGGGAAACACAAAGGCAGAGAGAGAGAGAGAGAGAGAGATGTATTTGAAACAAAATGTCACTGATAGCCTTTGTGACTGGAGGGTGAATCCTCTCTCTAGAACAGTGACGAGTGAGCGAGGCTGTTGTCCCTTTACAGCAACATATTCATTTATCCCGGGAATTCATCTTAATTTGTCCTCCTCAAGCATGCTCTTTACAGCAACACGCTTAATATTCATATTCATATCCTCACCTCGTGAGTTTTCCCAGAACAACAGCTCTTTACTGAACAGCATCCTTGGAGCAATATGCCTACATGCCTTGCTTAAGGGCACTTTGAGGTTAACCACCCATCTCACCGTTCACCTCCAGATGAAACACTATTAATACCAACTGGTTAGGTGTTGGGACTCGTGAGCAGGAGTCCCCGTGTTCCTTGCTGTTCATTGACATGACTGAGATTCTGTCCTGCAACCCCCAGACCAGTCACTTCCATTTCTCCAGTCAAGGCTGTTTTGTTTTTTGACGCCTATTTATAAAAAACTCAGAATTATGAAACTTCAAAGACTTGGACTTGAAAGACTGCTTGAGGCTTTCAGGCTTAATTTGATATATAGCATGTCCCGGAATTTGTTTGCTTCACTCTTAATGCACAGAAGGACAGTTTTGAATTTCAACGCTGCTAAAAAAAAAAGAAGCTTTTACATCCTTTCTTCTCTGTCCTTTTGTGATAATTTGCTCACATCAATAGACATACTGGTGAAGACATTCACATTATTAATGAGCCTTGTACTGAAAAACCACATCTATAAAACAATCTAAGTAAATTGGACAATATCTGTTTTAATCAGTGGTGGGAAAACAAACATAAATCTTAAATTAGGAGGTGCTAAAGACACAAAACAATAAAGCAACAGTAAAATAAAGCAAAACCTAAATGAACAAATTACCAATAACATGAATTCAAATACTAATTGTTACAAAGGCTGTCAAATACATGTAGTAGAATATAATTTAATTAGCCTTCTGAAATGCCATAATGTAGAAGTAGACTATAGTGCCACTGTCACTGTGTGTGTGTGTGTGTGTGTGTGTGTGTGTGTGTGTGTGTGTGTGTAGGGGGAGGATGGGGACTCCTGAGTGACAGTTCAGTGCTCTTTGGGACGCTGCCTCCAAGCAGATGTTCGGTAACACAGGGAACGCAGAGCCGAGGAGAGTGCACTCACTCCCCAGAGGGACAAGCACCTTAACTTGATCCCTGTGCAGGACGGAGGCGTAACCAACTCCGACATATGCGACCTGACATGACATGAAATTTAAAAGTTACCACTGGCTGATGTGTACTGCAGAAGGAGAGATCTGAAGACTGCACTAAATCACTGGAAAATAAAAGGTTTAAGAACCAGCCAAGCGGAGAGGAGGCATCCAGGGAGAGCAACCCTTACTATCTCGCTTAAGTCTGAGCAGAAAGCAATAAGACAGAAGCTCCCACAATGCTACGTTGCTCCATTAGATGAGTGAATGACTCCCATTGTTTTGGTAGACTTTACATGCAGATATAGGCATAATGAGAACACCCGTACATGCGGATTCTTGGTCATGGACATTTCCTAATTCTCCTGATGAGTAAAGTGCCGTCGTATAATGAACACACAATTGAACGCTGAAGCTAATTTCCAGTTTCTGATACTTTATAATGGGACTCATTGTTATCTAACGGGAGTCGATTATGTCATGGATGACATCGCTGGCATCACATTATCATTTTAATCGTGGTAAATGCACTACATAGACTTAACTAGTTTGGAATTGGGGCACAGCTCCTTTATCTCTCTCTGTCTCTCGCTCTCCATGGTGCTGAAATATTCAAACTGTCTCTCTCCGTGGTGCTGAAACATTCAAACGCTTTCTCTCTTATAGTGTCTAAACACGCATACCGTTCTTTCTGTATCTTTGTGTGTGTGTGTGTGTGTGTGTGTGTGTGTGTGTGTGAGCACACAGATGGCATTTTACCGTTTCATTTAAAAATCTGAGCGTAAAATTAAAATATGTTTCAGATGAGCTGCACAATTATACCATTGATTTCACCGCATTTATATTACAGAATAGAATAGAAATCATTTTTGCTTTTATAGCCAAGATCTGTGCTTTCCACTCACCCACACACCATTAGGCAAGTTTGGCTTCTCTCTTCAAACGCTTCTTCCGCTGTTTGGGGGCCTTTGGAAGGAGATGAGGGTTTTTCTTTTTTCACTCGCAGACTCACGCACATCAAAGTCGTCAGGTTACACACAGATAGAAGACGAAGAAGAGACACAGGAAGACAGAAAGAGGAAGAACCAACTGCAGATCTCATCAGTTGGATGTATTTCTGTTCCCACATTCACTTCGCATGCCGAGGAACGGCACACCGCCTCTTTATTCCACACCATCCACTCCTCCGGTGTCACACACACACACACACACACACACACACACACATATATAGACTCACATAACGATAAGAAGTAGAGTAAAGCTGAGAGTCTCCCAAATGTCTTTGGTGATTTAGGTCTAACAAGTAGATTCTTCTAACAAATAACACAGTTTCTTCCTCACTTGTGTTTTTTCACACTTTAGTTAACTTTTCCCTTTTCGCCTCTCATCTATCCGTCTCCCTATCCTCCCTGTCCACTTCCACCACTATCCTATCTCTCTGTCCATTTTTCTCTTCGTGTCTTTCGTGTCTGTTTGTTTTCCCACCTTATCTACACCCAGTCTCAGCATCCCCCTTTTCCAGCTCTTGCCCCGTCGATCCTTCTTTCCCCACCGCGTCCGTTTCCTCATTATCCTTCCTTCTTCTCCATCACCCACGATGCTCGAGTTCAGCCCACAGCACCAATTTGCTCTGACAGTGAATTGTGTCAAAAATGATTCCTTTTGCTGCGCGGCCCATCCTGGGCCGGGGTTCAGACAGATAGGACGTGATGGGAAGGGCCATCAGCCTAGAAAATGTGCGGCCAGGGAAAACACAGAGCCAGAAACAGGGCAGAGGAAAAAATAATAACACTGCCGGCTATTGGTACAAAACAGCAACAAGAATATAGTGCCCCGTATGAAAACAAGTACTTTATTTATCAACTGTGTAAAGGAAGCATTACGTTGCTGTCGGGGAGAAATCTGACATCTTCTTATTTCATCATTTCAATTTTCTTTATAAATAGATAAAAACCAATGCTCTTGGTCATTATCTTCTCTGTTCATGTCTGTTTTACAAATATGTAGCCAATGAAAAGTATTACACACGCTTGTGACTATGGCTGCTTTCACATCAAATCAGGTTTTTATGGAAAAATATTAATAATATAATAAACATCTCTGACCATATATAAAGACACAATACCAACATGGTCTGCAGTGTTCTGTTATTTCAGATAGCAGGGTAGCTTTAAGACATACGAGGTCTCTGCAGCCTCGATAAGCGCCGTTGTATCTGCTGATTAAAAATGACTACAAAAATGCAGAATTAATTGACGTGTGCTTTGTTTATTTCATTGAGTCTTTGACAAAAAAAACGCACACCGCACAAGGCTCCCTTTTGTAATATTAATAACACTGAGGGATGAATAAATTGAAATTCCATGTTACCCGCGCTGTGTCCTGCACATTTAAGAACAATGCACTCCACAACTAGCATCTTATCTCCTTTCCAACACAAGCATTACAAAAACGCAAAACTAATTTATATAATCCACTAATCTCCCCGAGGCAGTGTTCCCATCACAGAGACACACACACACACACACACACACACACACACACACACACGGATACAAAAACAGGCTCATACACACACAGAAATGGCATTGATTCACCTGACAACCTGCATTCTCCCCAATTCACTAGTTGTGCACACACACACACACACACACACTGTTCCCGGGGTGTTCCCAGCCACCATGTTGTCTGGCTGACACAGATCCAGCCCTACTTGAGTGTTGGATGCCGAGTGCGTCTGGTCGTAGCCAAGACGGCTCTGAGGCCAAAGTCTAATTCCTGCACATTCAATAGCAATCTGATTACAGCTTTAAATGGCTTTTCCGCTCAACCTCTTAGCTCTTTCACAGTTTCTCTCCACCCCCTCCCAAACCCCCTCCTTTTCTTCTTGTCTCTTCTTCCACATCTCCCTTTCTTTTCTCATCCCTCACTTTTACTACGACTGTACGTTCTCTAATAAAGCTGCACATCTAACTTCCCTTTTCCTTCAGAATCTTCCAATTTCTTAAACCCTGTCACTTTATCTCGCTCACATCGCCTATCTCTCCAATTCCCCCCCCCCCCCCCCCCCCCCTCCTCACTTTCATCTTTCCCCCCCTCATCACCGCTACCTCCGTCTCTCTGGGTTTTTCTCTTTATATGCACCAGTCAGAGCGGAGGCCGGCCTCCATTCTTTTTTCCCCTCACTCAACCCCATTAGCCCATTAGGAGCTGCAGCAAGATGTACATTATTCTGGTGCCGGGGGACAGCGTATCACTTTCACTGCAGCCAGTGAAAATGGCCTGTTCTCCTTGTTAGGTGTGTCTCAAGCTTGAACGATTAGCAATTACACTGTCTGGCTGAACTTCTTGATGGAGTCAGCACTCCTGACCAATCAGATAGCAGGATTCGGCCAGTTTTCCCACCCAGAGTGACTAAGCATCCGGCGGTGGGTGCTACTGTGTGTTAAAGTGGCATGTTCAGTTTTTAAGTGGACGACATTGCTTGTTTGTCTGGAGAAATTGTGGAGCTCAGTATGCAAATGTGAGGCAGCTAAAAAAACATAATCAATGTTTTATTGCCCCTGTCTGAGAGCATCAAACACCACGCCTGTATCATAGGCCTCCATGTGACTCATGTTTGAGCTGTACAACACATTTATTAATTACAAACATTTCCGCTTCATCCAGCTATATCCAGGGAGTAGCGAGGGAGGTGGAAGATCAGTCAAAGAGATGCAAATTGAATGAGGCATAACACTGTTTGAATGTCACCCTCCACCAAGTTCAGAGCTCTAGGTATTCTGCAAAAGCAGAGGAGAAGAAACTTTTAGACAATCGTACCTTTTGTGTCATGCTAGAGAACATCTAAGCAGCCCCGTTCAATGCATCACACAGGAAGAATCGCTTTGCATTGGCCAGTGGACGTCTCTGGCAACTGCCAATGTGGGCAAACGTCTTGGCAGCCTTACAGAGTGTGTTGTAAACCACTCTCAGTAAGACCCTGGGCTGAGACATCAGGCGTTTTCTCAATCAAACGCTGCTGGGACTCCCTGAGAGAGACTGCCCACTGAGAGCTCCCCCGGGAACGGCATACCTTCAAGGGATTTCTTTTTGTTCTGTTCCCACTGCCAATAGGGATGAAGGAAAGTTAGCTTGTGGGAGCGGGCAACTATTTTGCTCTCTTAGCTGTTTTAGCAATACACGAATACATCAACAGCTTCGGTTACATACCACAAGCATATAAACTGGAGCCAAACAGCTGTCACTAAAGCACCTTTTGGGGTTTTAGTTTGAACTATCTATTGTTCTTCACCTCGGCGGGTGGGCTTTGTGCTCACCGTTAAATCACTTAAATCACGGTTCCTCTTGGGATGGGAGAGTACCTGCTATGAAATAAAAAAAAAAGGGGGAGATGTTCAAACTTCTCTCCAAAAATGTCTATCGAGCTTTAATGTAAGTGTGAATGTGTGCCCTGCTCTTGGAAAGACTTTTCTGTACAAACACGATGACGTGGGATGTGTTTGAATGGTGTTAAGTGGCGTTTTGGCTCATGTTTTCCCTTGTTATCCCAGATTACGGATCATAGGATCATAGGGAACTCTGATCACAGGAAGAGGATGGCCAGGCTGCGATAATCTCCATCTTTCTTCATCCCCCTGACTTTAAACAGCCTCGGCCTGCTGCCTTTTTTCTGGCCAGCTCAGCCTTGCTAAGCATCATTCTGCCACCACACAAATACACAAACACACAACCTTTCATCCTTGCCCTCCCCGTCCCCCCTCCCTTCTGCCTCCGTAACCCAAAGCCCTTCTGTGCCCCGGTAACCCCTCAGCTCTCCGGCCAGCTACCCGAGCAGGAGAGTGATGGATTTGTTTTCATCAGACCTTGTGACCTCGCTTTTGGCCATGCACTGGCTACACTGCCCAGACTGTGAATGACATTTAGCGCCCCCCCCCCCCCCCCAAGCTCGTCTCTGCAAATACTCTGGATGACCTTTAAACTCCAAATCACCGCCAGCGTATTTACTGTGCTGATACAACACATATAAAGGCAGAGTGGGAGGGAGGGAGGAGAAGAGGAGGGTGGTAACTTTAGAAGCAGAGTTTAGAAGCCAGGGCAAGTTCATGCTGTACCCATTGATCACTGTCAGCTGTTTGCTGTGTTGATAGAATCAGACATCTGTGCATCAACTGAAAATAAAGAAAGTAAAGGGGTATCAGCATAAATTCTGCATTCAAAGGGTTTCTTGATTTGCTCTATATTTGGTAAGCATGTTTTCAGTTGATGTATCTTAAGGGTCATGTTGTGCCTCCATGTGGCTGGCTACTCTATAGAAGCAGAGCCACTCCTTTTGGTCATAATCATCTTGATTTTTGGCATCTTGGCTTTTTGCTTTCTGCATTTTTTCGGAGACAGAAAAGGTTGCAGTTGACTTTCATGGAGTGCAAACATACCGTGAAAGGGTTAAAAACACAGATAACTGCCAGACCAGACAATGACGAAGGTACCCGCGCTCTAAGGCATACCCTGCTTTATCGTCTACTTTACTCTAAATGGGACCATCTGAACATCACGCTGTATCGATGAAGACTTGAAGCTAGTGACTGAGACCATAAACGCATGTTTACAATGTTTGCTGAGGTAATAAATCAAGTGAGAAGTAGGGTCATTTTCTCATAGAAAGTCTCTTCTATGAAACAAGGGAGCAATGGCTTGAAACTGGCCTACAATTTCTCTAGTGGACAACTTGTATGGTTTCTTAAGGTGGACTTCTGCTGATTTTACACATTGAAACATGTTTTCTCATCGTGGTTCGTAGTACTCAGCATGTGGGAATGTTGTATAATGCATTCTTGTGGCTCTGGAGGGAGATTTATTAAATCTGAGAGAATATCACCAAGGCTGCCTGGGCTAATTAATAAAAATGAAGGCTGTGTTACAAACCGGGGGTGTGAAATTTGAAAGATTTGTGTTGTGTGTGTGTTGGGGAGTTTGACAGGCACATAGAGACTAATAGTCAGGGTGTCTCCATCAGCCACTTTATCTTAATCCGTCTCTTCGGACAATCATCAATCAAGTCAATGTCATCTCAATTTAAATTAGATGAATGAAATAAACAGTGGGTGCAAATTATTGTTATGCTTAGCTATATTTTCTCCTTGTGAAACAAAAAAAAGTGGATATTAAAAGGCAGGACCAATTACTGACATAAAAGCATCGTGCTCCACTGTTGGACATGTTATAGTAACAGAATACTTGTCAGGCTATTCACCTACACCGTAAAGCGTCTACCCATTGCAGGATGCACGCTTTTATAACCCTCGTACTGCCCCCTGCAGCGCCACACGATGCGCCCTTCACCGTGACGAGCTCTTAGACCATCGCAACTGTTCTGGCGTCACTTGAGCTGTCTCTTCGTCTTATTCCGTCTCTCACTCTCTCCCCTCTGGCCTGCACCGTTTCTCTGTCTCGCTTCCTCGCTCTGTGCTTCCGAGCCACTGTATGACAAGTGGCCCCGCCCACCGGCGTGCTTTATTGGTCCAGGCAGGCCAATGCAAAGCTGCCCCAAACAAATATTAGAGAGGGATGTGTGGAAGCAGGGAAGAGGAAAATAGGCTTCTTCTATTCCATTCCCTAGGTCTCCTCATAGAGCAAAACACCAGAAATGTCAGACACACACTCTCTCATTCCATGTGTGTGTGTGTGTGTTTGTCTGGCTCTCTCAGCATTCTCTGCATTCCCCACTCATTTCTTTTTTTGCCAACAAACTCCCAGTCCCCCACTGCCCACCATTTTGACACGCACCAAGCTTGTTAAGGCCAATGATAAGGATGCTTGTCATTGATGTGCGGTCAAAGTTGTTTCTCTGTGGAAGTTAGAGGTGGCTGTTTTGACAGCAGATAAGGGTGGAAGGTAGGCGCCTGAATGCTAATGCCTGCCAGAGAAGTCAGCAGCTCCTTTCATCTATAGAGAGCAGAGATGAAGCACAGCTGAGCCACGTCGCCCCGGTACAACACGGAGCAAGAACTTCAGGTGGTGTTGTTTATTCCTGCACATCTCCCAGGTGCTCTTTGACCCACGTCGACGCTGGAAGTAATATATGAGCTCATTGTGTGCTGTGTGTGAAATACCTGCTGGTAATCAGGTATCCCCCCCCCCCCCCCCCCCCCCCCCCACATATAGCTCCAGTGTTATGCAGAAGCCTTGTTGACACTGATTCACGCAATACAGGCTGAGAAGATTTAATGGATGCAAGCCAAGGCAATCACACGTTGCACACACACACACACACACACACACACAAAACTACATCACCACACAGCAGCATTGACAGAATCCACACAGCACACTCTGCCCTCTCTTTCTAAGACACACACACAAACTCAAACCTGACACACCCACACACACAAACACACACACACACACACACACACACAAACTTGTGCATAGCCGGTCTATTGCAATTTGAAATTCGGACCATTTGCAACAGTGCCCCCCATGGACAAAGGCCCAACCAGAAACAACCTAGTAATAAGAATATGTATTCTATATATATTCTATGTGTGATTTTTCCAGAGAACCCCCAGTATTTAGCTGCTTTCAGGGAGTCTAACGTTTCAGTCAAGGGGTCTCAGACCCAAATAATGGTCTGCTGTATTTGTTTTTTGTGTGCACGTAGACATCCATGAAGCTGGGCACGTTGAAGTGTCCTTTGTAAAGACAACACTCCCCCCGGCTGTGCCATCGGTGTGAATGAGGATGTAGATCACAGCCTGATGAGCAGGTGGTACCTCTGCTGTCCACGTGAATGCTGTAGTGTCGACTAGAAAGCCACTATATCGACGCAAGTCCATTTACATGTAAAAGCATCTCAGTGTTAATTACACACACAGATCAGCCCTATTCAGTCCCATTACTTTCTCTTTGTATTTTAGTCAGTTATCCCATTTCCCTGTAACATTCGGAGGAAGCCAAGCCAATTAAAGAGGCGCGCTGTTCCAATTACATAAACACTGATATCCAGCTTTGCAATGGCGGCTTGCTGAGTGATGTTCCTGTTACGCTTAGCTGTTGTTTCATTCCTCTTGTCACTAATTGCATCCCTAGAAAAACAGGAAATTAAGAAGGTCAAGCCCTCCTAAAATAACCCCTTAGATCCCGCCTCTTAATGGTAAGTTAGCAATGAGTACGCAAGCGTGAAGGCCTGGAGAAAAGGAGGGAGTAAAGCGATAATAAAAGAAACAAATGAAGGAATATGGGAGAAAAGAGCTGGGGATGGAGACAGACAGTGAGCTAAGAATGGGCACAAATTGAGATAGATGGTGGGATGGGGAAAAAAAGACCTGCTTGGCTCATCGAGTCGCTCCCAGCAAACCTGCAGGTGTGACATCTGAACGCTTACCATTATCACTGCAACCCTGCTTCCCAGGTCCACTGATAGCTTCTTGAGGGCAGCATATTGGGGTCAAGGAGGATGCTGTACCACCGGTAGGAGGCTGTGTCTGTGGCCATACCCCAGGTGTGCGGGGCCCGAGATGAGCCCGGGGCCCGGCACTCGGCGGGGCTGTGGAGAGGTTAGCAATGAGGGTGACTCCGGGGAGACGGGGATCACAGTGGCAGGTTTACTCAGTCTTATACAGCCAGTCGATGGCTTCCCCTCACGCTACTCTATCCAAACACACACACACACACACACACACACACACACACGCTGCCTGCACTTCTTTACTGCAGAGAAAACATCATTATAACCCCTAGTTGCCTCACAAGAATCCATTTTCACGTTGCGGCTGCGTGAAGAAATAGCTCATTCCATTTCCTAAATGTCCTCATCATTGATCCGGGCCTTGACCACTTTCTGATAAATGGCCTAAGCTTGTGAAGTGCATGCTCATACACACACACACACACACACACACACACACACACACACATGGAGGTCATATTTACCATGTATTTAGAATGACAAGGCAGTGAAAGTAAATCCATTCCAATGAAGAAACGACTCAACTAAAAAAATGAAGATGGAAAGGTCTTTTACAGGGTGAATCATTGAGGCTTTGTTTTTTTTATGTGACTGGAAGATGAACAGCAGTTCTATGAAGGAGTTAGAACTGATGGTGCTTGAGCAGTGAGTATTCCCTGGAATAAAGTCCCATTACTGTAAAACTGCTGCAAAGAGGACTTTTGCTAGCAAAGGTAAACATGCTGGAAGTGGTTTTTACATTAGCATATAATTCCTAGAAGCTTTGAGACGAGTGCACTGAAAGAACAGTGTCCATGCTCTGCAAATCAATCCAGCAGATTCCCTGAGAAACCCAGAGGAAGTGCAAATACACGGCGTAGAGGTAGATAAAGACCGTTGATCTTTCTTTTTTCGTTCACTAAAATGAAACTGCAGTTCAGGCAGAAAATACCCTGCAATGCACTGCTTTGTTGCATTACAGCAAAGAAGAAGTTTGACTCGATTGGCGAGTGACACACATTTCAAATGCACATTACCCAGTGAGTTCACGAGATAGTAATTGAGAGGTAGAGAGCGGCGTGATGAGAAAATTGGTAATTCCATTCCTGCTTGAACTTGCATTAAAAGCTTCATTCACACGATGAGCGCTGGTACATCCAATTTGCCCACCAAATAACATGAAAAGATCGGAAATTAAAATCCTAATTCAAGGTGCACTTACTTTACTTTTTTCTTTTTTTTTACTCATGGACAACTTGAACCTCCGTCTGCTTAAGAAAATCTTGACTGTTCCATTCCATGCATATAGTATAATTGATGTTCTACTCAATCATTAGGCAACATTTTGTACTTTTTCGACTTACACTTAACATCTGAATTGTGTCCAATAGCGACAGGCTTTCACTGGGACTGCCATACAACCAGTGTTTTCAGTCACTCCTATTAACATCCAAAATAGTTGATGCTCAGGGTCTAACTTCCCGTCTGTACAACCCTGCAACCTCAAAATGGATAATAGTATAGAAAAGGGATGATTGTACATTAATACAACATGCCAAGAGCGACAATAAATTGTCATCACATAAGAGAGAGGGAAGTTGAAAATGATGAAATACAGTCTTCATTATCCTTCTTAGAAGTCACAAATGTACGTTATATTATATGACATTTTCCTCCAGGGGGGCTTTAATTATGTAGCATGCAGAAATGAAACTACGCCAATATTCCAAATAGATTACTGTAATCATACCCAAAGCCCCCCAAAAAGGTCTGTGCTATTACGAATACTCAGTTTGATCTGCCTGGTGTGAGATGACGAACGTGTCACATGACGGACGGCAGCTATGAGCTCCCGTCGGGAAAACAGCGCAGCACACACTAGTCCGAACCGAGGCTCCGATCGCAGAACTAACAACTGGGTGAAGCACATGAATACACAGTAGGCCCGCATCTAAATGGAAAACACCTTGAGCAATTTAAACTTGTGCCGCTGTCACAAACTCAATATCTGTTCTCTGCCTCGAAGCCAATCCCTCTGTAAACAGTTTCAATGTTGTGATAAAGTCTGTGTGGGGAGCTCTCTCTCTCTCTCTCTCTCTCTCTTTTTTCCATCCCCCCGTTTCCTTTTTTTCCCTCTCATTTGCAGAATCCTTTGATTTTTTTCAGCGCATGTTTTCTCCATTTTCTCTTGTCCACTCCCTTTCTCCTCTCTTGCACACATTCTGTTTTGAATGAATATGAAAAGCTCTCCCTCCGTCCCTCCCTCTCTCAGGCCTCTGTGTAGCTGCTGAAGTGAGCCGAGCGTTATTTGCATTCTTAATGAGCACCCTTTGAAAGGCACTGTGCTGTAACAGCACAGGCTGGAGCAATGAAGAAAAAAAAATACAATACAAACAAAAGCGTACTTTTCTTTAAGAAAAGTCCTCTGTCTTGAGTCACTCGGGGGAGGGGCAGCGCCAAGATGCTCCTTTTACAGTTAATATTTGCAAATTTTGTTCAATTATTGTTTTGTTTTTTAAATTGGTGCATTTTGGCTTCCCTTGCTGTCTAACTTGAACCTGAATCGCAGCCTCCAAACTCCTCATTTACATCACAATACTCTTGGAGAGAATACACAAAAGGATTATGCGGTTTTCGCGGCTGCTAAAACTGCACCCGTAAGACAAAAGGAAACCGCGTAATCCTCAAAGCGCCCGCAAAAAGGGGTGAAATGCAAACAAAACTTGCACCACCAAGCACATAGCATCACGCTGAAATATGGGAATAATCCTACACTTGGCCCAAAATGTGCCCCTTCCTACACAAAACGAGCCTCGCTGCAAAAAACGAATTCACAAAGATTAGCGCTAATCGCTATAGTAGCCGCATATAGCTGGTGGTCAAGTGCATTTAGAAGGGGTGTCGCACCCAGACCCAGAATCTGGTTCGCTCTGACACACGTTTCGAGGAACGCCTCTGACCTCTACCTGGTGTTGGCAAAATATCAGTCTTCTCTCTGCCGACTGTGTTCTCTGCACGAACGCAGCATTTATACCTCGTCACAAATTGCACTTAGCTGCGAAACTTTATCGGCCTGTCTGCGCTGTAATGGCATTAGCGCACTCTCTTTTGTGAATTGAGACGGGGCCGACAGCGATGTGCAATTGACGGCGCTATCAGCCGTCCCAATTCATTGAGTCTACCCGTCCGTGACAAACAGAGTCGCAGAGGCCCGAAGAACAATACGACTGGCTTACAAGATCTAAAATGTTCTCATGCCCCCGCGGGGGAACTCGGTTTTTAAGCCCAGCAAAGAAAACAACGTGAGTCATACGAAACACGAGACGACACACACACACACACACACACACACACCTTGCGAATGGTAAACAACATTCTACTATTTCAGTTAAGTAATGCCAGCTCACTCATAAGCTTATTTTACAGGATTATTCCAGACATGGTGGATGTTAAGCTCCGTCTCCTTCACGGAAATCCTGTTGATTTTTTTGGGGTAATTCTACCTTGAATGTTTGTATAGATGTTCTACATTTTATTTATTTTAATGATGAAAACATTAACATAATAAATTGGTATTGTAGCAGTTAAAGCCAGGCTTAACTGCAAAAAAAGAAAAAAAAAATAGATTCAACACACGACAAAGAATAAAACCTTCTGAGCACCACATTGTAATAAATCATACTGGAATGATGTAAATGATTATTCCTTAGTTTGACCTTAATGCTACTTTCTTTCCTTGTAAAGGCCTAAAGACATGATGGTGATTGACAGCTTTATAACGTTTATAAATGTTGTCTTGTTCTATTATTGAATTATTTTTAAAACACTAGCGAACGTCTTCAATTAGTTCAGCTGAAGGGAGCGAGCGTTAAATTCAACCAAAGCATCATGGAGATTAGCTTCAGCTTTTATTCATGATGAAATACAAAGCCTTCAAAATTAGAAGAAATAAATAAATTGGCTTTTTATGTTAACAATGGTTCAAATGTGCGTGTGTTTGAAAAGTGTCCATATAGAGACTTAAAGAACCAGCAGTGAAAACAAGCTCTTTAGGACATTTCCTTCATGCGTCACCTGATAACAAACGGAGACTCTAACTTATTTAGAAACTGTATGATAGCAAACGGATGCAGGTGGGAAAAGGGACAAACACTTAACTACTGGCAAGATGGGGTTTATCAAACAGTCCCACATTTTATCATCACTCTCCTGCTCAAATTCATTTTTCACTCCATTTCCCAGAGTCCATCCAACCAGGAAGGAAGCCTTGACCTCCTCTACCTGTCATAAATCAAGACTGGGTAGAGTGCAAAACATTTTATAGTGATGGCCTCATAAATGGCCCAAAATGTTAAATACATTGTTTTTTATCTTTTTATTTGACAGTAATTCATCTTGAGAAGAAGAAGAACAAAAAAAAAGACTGTTCCTTTCTCCATTATTTTCCAACTTTCTAAAGCAGCAATGCGAGGGAGAGGGAGGGGGAATTGCCCTGCAATTTGTCTATTTCCAACGCCATGCATAATTTAAAACACGGGGCTATTTTAGGGGCATTGTGCAGGCTGGCAAGAGTGCGGGGCAGAGTGTGAGCCAAGTGAATCTGAGTACAAGACTAATGATGGTAATGGCCACAATTATATAAACGGCCGTGTTCTCATTTGGCTCTCAAAGTTACTGCCTCCTGCATCCCCATCTCTCTGCCCATCTCCCATTACCTTTATCTCCCTTTGAAAGACAGACACCTTTCTTTTTATTCCCCATTCCTCGCTTTCTCTACAACTCTTTTAGTCTGTTTTACCATCTGTGTCGGTGCAGACAGGTGAGGAGAAAAGGCTCTAAGTTGTTTCACTTCTGCTAACCTATTTAAAGCCACATCGCTGTAGCAAAGATAAAAAATCCTGGAGTGCATGACGGCAATCAGAAGGAGCCGCGTCGACATCAGCCGTCAGCCGGCACACTCATTGACTTCTTGAGTGCTCTTTTTCCCCCCCGGAGGTTTAGGGGGGAAAAAGCACTCTCCGGAGAGACTTAAACATTTTTCAAATTGTCATAGCCATTTTGAGAAATACTTTTTGTTACATTTTAGAGGAGTTGTACTTCAAAAGTACACCTTATGGGGATTTGTGTGGGGAAATAGTGAGCAGACGAAGAGAAAGAGCCATACATTCATCTCATCTGCATGGAGAGAATCGAGCTGTTTGGTACAGTCTAAAAGTGAGAGAGGATATTATATTTTAAATTTAAAAGTTAGATCTACTAGAACTTGTTTACATACTTAAATGTTCAAAAAAACGACATTTTTCTCTGTTTGAATATACCTTAATCACCCTCTGCTGTTTTTGCGCTTCCTTCTTTAAGCCCCACCTCCCAAAAAAGCTCAATCTGCTTTGATTGGCTGCTAGAAAAATACGGATTCCTTTGCAACGGTAGTTCTCAAGTTATGTGTGGAGATACTGAGAGTCACGGTGGTAAACATGTTGTGCTGAGTCGGCTTTAGCAACTCACTTGGTAACCGAAGTCCTCGACTTTAGAGAAAACCTGCAACTTTCAATGTTTCCTAGAGCAACTTTGATTTCTCAGCTTGCCTAACTAGCGTTCCTTCTCCTCTCCGGCCTCGTCCAACTTCCTCGTCATTATACTCATTATTCACATGTAATTTAAATATCTTAATCTGCTAAGAGACATCTGCACTCATTTGCCTATTATAATACTGCATGTGCTCTTACATTAACCAAGTTTCATGAAGTGTAAACTATGAAACGTACATGTTTGTCCTGACGTTCACTCAAAACTGACGCTAGCAGCAGGGGTGACACACACACACACACACACATTCATATTTCTTTCTCCCTCCTTCAATAGGCATCACATGCTGGTCAGGTTGACATGATTGATAGAGCTCTTTCTGAATAAATAATCCAATGCAGTCCCGTGGAATCAGGAACGGGTGATGCATAGACTTCCAGGAGTGGGAATGGGACAGTATAGAAGAGGAGTGGGATGATGAAGGTTGGGTAGACTGAATGAGGTTGTTGGTTTACTTTTTAAAAAGCTCTTTGTCTCTCTGACAGTCACTTAAGATTGTTTTTTTTCTTCACAACCTATGAAATAACCACTAGTCCTGGATTAGATTTTCAATGTTTTTACACATGCTAATCTGATATATTTAATGCAAAGATTGTTTTAACTTCAGGTACACAACGGGAGGAATCAGAAGACCTTATGCAGCAACATCAAAACTTCTTTAAAGGCGGATCTCACAAAAAAAGGGATCAGGAAATCTCAGCCTCTGGAAATCTTTGCATAATCTCCAACAGTGTTTTTTAGTCTTCTGCATGTCATTCATGACTGTAGCCGGGGGACGTGCAATGTGAAGGTGCACGAATGAGCAAGGTTGTGAATGAAGTGGCGTGATGAAACTCGAACACGTGATTGGGAAGCGCTAAGTAACGAGGTGTGATTAATAGAGTACCAGGTGCCAACGCCAGAGATAATAGGACACATTATGTTATTCAGGTTTTTAAATCAATTTTACTCTCTCAAGCTGAAACTTACACAGCCTTAAAAGTGTGTAGTAAAGGGTGACAGTAGTGAGCAACGCAAAATACAACGAAGCACTCGACCCACACACACGAAGGCTATTTTTGCTTCGACGTAAATACATTCGAGGCACGGCTGCTGTTTGCATGGACGGTTCTGCTTCTACTCACATCCATAGGGAAGCTGCAGGTGTTTGGGCTTTGTGCATCAATTATGCATGTTACGAGGGGGTTTGCAAAGCATTTATGCAAATGAGACTCACGTGGACATCTGCCTGGTTGGAAGGCAGCCACGGCGGAGGTGATGGTGGGTGGGGGCCTACATCAGTGGATAAAGGATGATGGGAGCGAGGGAGATGGAGGCCACTTATGTTTGTTGACGCTAAGTGCCTAATGAAAGGCAGCTCCGTCTTCCTCTGAAATGAGCACTACGGCCATATCTTTGATGTCAAACTGAGCCCTTAAACTCTGCAGTGGTTTGCATCGCAAATACAACCAACACGATGCCGGATAAGATGCAGGCCCCAGTGTGCAGCATTCGTTGACAGGTCCACGAATGTCATGACTTGAGTTTATTCAGCCGACAGCACCTAAGGCACGAGCATCGAATAGAACTATGTTTTAATCCTCTCCAAGTCTGAAACGCCGTATTGCTTTTTAAAGAGTCTGTCAGTTAAATGGAAATAGAAAAATGTCTTTGTGAATGATGGAACGCACAACCTGAACCTCCAAACAGGAGTAGTGTTCCAGATTTATTATTCAATACAGGGTTTAAAAGTGATGCTATTGCCTGAGTTATTATGTCCCAGAAGGAGTTATTCATCACACTAATTTATTAGAATTTAGAAGTCCGGATAACTAAAAAAGGCTCTGAGAGAGAATGTGAGAATGTTAGTTTTTTTTCAATCATTACCAGCTGGATGTGTCTGGGAAGGAAACAAAGTCAATTAAGTGGTGAATTTGTGGTGAACTTACATATTTTAAGAGCAGTTTTCTTGGTTTCTTGGGAGGAAACCAGTGCATGGTGATGGGAGAGTATGGGAAATACAAGACAGCGATATTTCCTAGCCTTTTTCAAGCTAATGCAAGACAACTATCACACTTTGGATGGAGCATTCATAATACGCTGATAGGTGAATATTAATCCGTGGCTGTAAAATGATTCCCCATCCCCTCCCTCGTCAGCGACTGAGTGCAACTTTCTGATTGAATGCGCAGCAATTATGTAAGGGCTTGTCGTTTAATGTGGCGGCCCCCTCCGCTTCTGAAGTCTCTGCCGGGACCTTAAACGTCTCCGTTATCAGTCAGCAGGAGAAATTGTCCCACATTTGCCGCCACGTCTTCAGGGAGCCCAATCAGAGTGGTTTGGGTGTCTTCTAGTGTCTCGTTACAATGACAGAAGACCGGATCAATCTCTCTGTCCCCTACATCATTATGCAGACTTTCTGATCCCGGCGCTGCCTCCAGACACACTATCGCTAACGGTCGCGTCCAACTAATCTCACTTCTCTAACTTCCATCATTACGCAAAAGTCATCCGATCAGATCGCCGCATTTCAAACAAGTCTGGCTGCACAGATATCTGAGAGTCGCCCTTGAAGAAAGAATTGCACATATTGCTCCAAATATTAAGACACGACTCCGTTACGTGAATGAGCACCTAAATGTTGCATTGATGTGAGGAGGAGGATATGACTTTTTTTATTTATTTCTGGATCCGTCAGCACACAGTTACACTGCAGCCGCTCACCAGCAGCGCCCACCGATACTGGATGTGATTTAAATTCCCGGATGGTTTGACCTATGTTCCACGTTCAAGCTGTTATTGGAGTAGGGGCCGCAATGCATCACTGGGGAACCGATGATGTCGGCCGGGAGCACCGGCGCATGTTAACATCAAACTGAAAACCTCCCACACTGACCCACCAACACAAGGCAGGAGGGGAAACTGGGGGTGGGGGTTTGACTGTGGACCAGGAGGGATATAATGCCTTCTTGTTGTCCTTTTATCTCCCCTTCAGCAGAATCCCGTGTTCTCTTTGATATTCGGCCCACGTGTTCTTCAGATGAGCAAGAGTGGAGTGAAGAGTGCGTTTGAGAGTCCTCTGTGATTGTCTGTTCGGCTTTGTCTGACCCACAATCCCCCGTGCATACACACACACACACACACACACACACACTCACACACTCTCTCTCCATCTCGATTGATTGCTGTAATCAAACAGCAGCATGTAACCAGGTCGTACCAGAGTGCCGTGCTATTTTCCACTTCTCCAACCCAGGCTGGATGGAATACACACATTTTCTGCACAAGCAGGTCACAGAGTGAATGAAGTCACAGGTCAGCGGGAGAAAGAGGAAAAAAAAGGCAGACACAAAAGCATCACCTTTGAAAAAATAATAAAAGCCTAGTTCCCTGTGGTAAAGTCGGACAGATGCGTTGGGATAGAATTTATGTGAGTGGCAGAGAAAATGAGACGGAGAGGGGCAAATAGAAGGTAAACAGTGTAAAAGGCCTCGCTCTTTGTTGATTTATCCAATCGCATAATGACATGTTTTTTCCTTCTTTGAAAGTGGGAAACTATTCCTTCCTGGCACGAGGAGAGACGAGTGACAGTAAGTGCAGGAAGGTTAATCGGTTGGCAGAGACGAGCCGGCAGACAGGCAACAAATAGGAAGTCAGAGCAGACGAGGCGCTTCACAGCAGAGACGGACAGGCTGCGTTCAGCCTGCAGACCTTCAGGCTCGGGTTAAGACTCAAAAGCTCACGGCTCATGCTTGTGGACTCTTTTTTTGCCTGATCTTTGATGCAACCCATATGTCATACAAAGAGGCAAGACACGAGTCAAAGTAACAAAACACATCACACGGTTGTTGTACGCTGTAGATGGGCCATGAGCAAGTTTCTGAAACCGCCCTTCTTTATGCACAATCCATAAAAGCCCGATGAAAATTCAAGGGGGATGTTGTTTTTTTATACGTGGGAAAGTTGCTGTTTCGATAAAAAAAGAAGCCTAAGGAAGAAAATAGCAGAAGATGGTAACCTTGTGTTACAAACATATAAAACAAATATGTGATTAAATACGTATACGGATGGAAAGCACCAATGACATTTCACAATATGCGGTATATAAAGTTATAAAAAAACATTTTGCAGGAGATATTGTTTTTTAATTTTGTGACAGCCTCTTCTGAATGCTGAAGCAAACACATTGATGTGCATTGTCTTTTATTAGATAACAAAGGGATTTTCTTTTGTGGCTGAAATGCACCAATAAGCACCCAAAGAATGATCACTTGAGGATTTTATTCGCTCAAAGCTTTTTTTTTACGCTTTTATATTCTTTTCTTTTGCCATTGGGGCTGCAAACACGCTGAGAAATATAATTATATATTATTAGATTCTCATACATTGAAACTGCATTGTGACACAAACACACACACACACACACACACACACACACACATTTGCATGGCTAACTGAATCTCCCGTCATATTAATAATAAAAAAAAAATCAATAATTCAAATCAAATGCATTAAAACTAAAGTAACATGCCTGTTTTGAAAATGTAAGGAGTAGAAAATACAGACATTTTATTTAAAATGTAGGGACTTAAAGTAGAAAGTATTTATACTTCCCACCTCTGCTGATTGTTAAATGTGAATTTAAAGAACTAAAACTGGTTTAAACACCTCTTTAGAAGTATCACAGCCCCACCTAGTGGTCAACAAATGTGCCAGATGCGTCCATGGACACAAGCAAATGGAAACAGACAGCCAGGAATAAAGTGAGAGATTTATTCTTTGTAGAAAAATTTAAGTCATGTTGTGCTGAATTATCTTCTGCAGTAAAGGAGAAATATGCTACTTTTTATAAGTGCATGTGTGAAGATTTTTGGTTTGCTGCCTAGCGCCTTTCCCCTGTGTCCTTCACGCAAAGTAGTGGTTGTTTGATCTTGTGAAATGATTATAGGAATCTGCGTGTTTGAGAGGACGTTGGTGTGTTCAAACGAGGGCAGAGAGAGCAGCAGCAGAGTGGAGGGGAGAGGCAGAGAGAGAGACAGAGAGAGAGACAGAGAGAGGTGGAGGAAAGTCCGAAAACGGCGTGAGGACATGAAAAAAGATGAAGAAGAGAGGGAGAGAGACGCAACAAAAAAGTATGAGTCAGAGCCGAACTGAGAAAAGAGAAAGAAAGAGGGAGACGGAGGAGTGAGAGCGATGAGGAATGTGTGTGAGACTGAGTGGAGGCGAGATTAGGGAGGCAATATCAGACTGTCCATCAACGTCACAGCGCTCGTGTCCTCTGTAAGCCATTTTATCCATCAGCCTGGAAGGCCCGGCTGTGTGTCGACAGCACTCCCCGCCCGTTTACCTATTTTACATCCAGACACCCAAATCCCTTCCTCTAATCCCTGCTCTAGTTCAGGGCTTTCTGGAATCAGGCTACGGGTGCTATTACCGATAAAGTATTGAGGGAGCTCCCCAAATCAAAAATGAGAATATCTCTGGAATAGGGGGAAATTATGTCTTGTGTTGAGTGAGGAATGATGGAAGACAACGGCTTGTCTCAATGCAGGTTGAGATAGCTTTGATGTTGGTTTGGTTTGTTGGTACCAAACCTGGCAACTCTGCAGTGTGAACAACCAACTCCTACTTAAAACCATAAACATTCCTCTTTCTGACCGAGTTGAACAAAAAAAAGTATAAAAGATGAATTAGTGAGTTTTAGGGGGGCTGGTTGAGCCACGCTAGCTGTTTCCCCTTGCTAGCTAGCTAGCTAGGCTAAACATTCCCAGCTAGCTAGGCTAAACATTCCCAAAGTGCAGCTCTGTATTAAACACGCAAACACAACTCTCTCAGAAAAACAGCACAAATGCATTATGAATTATTCCTTTAAAAGGTCTGAAGCTAAAAATAAAGAGCAACAATGTTCATTCCTTTACTGCATGAGTCACACCTCAAAAATGAAGATCACATTTTGAATGCTAATTCTACAAAGTGCAGTTTTTATTATTATGGATTATGTCAACTCGCATAGAGCTCAATTAACAACACATTCGGTCATCATTTTCTGAAATTTGAGGGGCTTCTCCTCCAAAAATCACCTGTGTGCCGCTGTCTAAAAGTGACATTGCTTTGAAAAGGGAGTTTGGGCTTTTTTGTAGGTTACCAGTGCTACAGAGTGAGTCTGGGCTGATCCAGCATGCCCTCCCTCCTTAACACAGACGTGCTGGCTCCATATCAGTATGATAATATCTGTTTCCATGCTCAATATGTAAATATTGTCCGCCCTGCCAGATACGTTTTGACGGTGAGCCTGTCGAGCACAAGGCGAGACGACACCTAAAAGGCCCTTCGAGGCCGTTTTGCACGCCGCATTTTAATTGGTCCGGAGAACAGTGGGAGCTTTTCAGGAATATTCACAGATTACCAGGCTGAAAGTTAGACAATGTCCTCATTAAAAGACGACATGCAAGCAGGAGTTTCAGCAGTCTGTTCCAAAAAAAACAGAGGAGCTGCTATTCTTAGCTATAGAGATATTACGCAAAGGTTCAACTGTAATTCACGCCAGGAACGTCGGCTGCTTTTTTTTTTACACTCAGCTCTCTCCGACCATTTATCATGCTGTTTTGAAGGCAGGGAACCATGTTTTCACCTCTGGCTTGTTTGTTTTATCAGCATATGTAGGACAATCTGCAATGAAGGGCTTGTTTCATAGCAGGGGATTGACAAAATCACCATAAATAAGCCTGAGCCCTTTTTTATTATATATCACATTTAAATGATAGATTTAATTAAACAGGTCAAACCGAAAGTGTATATTTATAAATGTTTTATGATCACAAACTGGTTTACATGTACAAATACATTGACGTTGACAGATAGTGACCAAAGATTTAAAAGAAAAAAAATCCTTTTCATAAACTTTATGAATTTCTCCCTCACTCTCATCCATCATTTCATTCTTTGTTTACTGGTATTTGCTCGACCATGACGGAGCTTTATGAAGTTCTGCTCTGCGCTAGAAATCACTGATTGTCACCGTTCTCTGCCTCCGCTTAGGAGAATAATCTGGCGGGACCGCTCACTGCAGGCTTCAAATATGATTTTCAACCCTACATAATTCCACCCGTGGGAATTTATTCATTTTCTGCCCTGTATGCACGCACATATATTCGAGGAGCGCAGACGTGACAATAGCTCAGAGAAGTGCAGTCTACTCACACAGCTGGGAATGAGACGCTGTGTGTAAAGGAAAGACGGATCATTGTTTACTCACAACGAGGTGCGACTTTTTTTATTCGCCTCTGAATGTATGATGATGATGATGATGCTCATGGGGATGATGATGTTCATTTGCTTATTATAAACTGTAGAGAGGGACGAGCAGGAAGTGGAAATGATGAGAGACTCTGAAACCAGCAGATTATTTTTTCTCTCTCTCTCTCTTCCAATCAGCTCTCCTCCCTCTTTGTCCGGCATGATGTTCCCTTCCATTTACATCCGTCATCAAAGTCCATTAAAGGAGTGTTCGTCAAACGGGCCGCACTATGTCATCCAGTGACACACAGTGAATAATGCACCATGTGAGACCAGTGGGGCTGATTACTGGCAGTGATTGAGAACCAGGTTTCCATTGATTACCTCCAGGCTGACGGAGCGCACAGCGACGGCTACTTAATACGAAGTGCATATGAAAATGTGGAAGGAAGGTGAAGAAAAGAACGACGGGGCAGTAATCTAGACAAATTAAAAGGAGCGTTGGTTTTCGCTGCCACGTCGAGATTGAATGGCTGTTGCCTTGGATACCGTGAATGCACAACTCAGAGGGTGACGGTGGGAGCTAAATGGGCAGAGACTGAGAAATAGACGGAGAGAAATAGACAAAGAGAGAGAAAACAGTGGGACGCATCACTTAGCGCTGCGCCTCTCGTCGATTCGGCCCCGCCATCGCTCAGGTAATGGCCGGGACTAGCTACCAATTAGAAGATAGGGATGTGGTGTATCTCACGGAGACAGTGTGGCGGGGCAGGGGCAGGGGGGGAGGGAGCCGGGAGCAGAGGGCCGGCGAGAGTCCTCAAAAATCCAAATGGAAGATGAAAAGCAACATACTGTTAACGGAGCAGAACAGCAAAAGGGGACGTGACGGGAGATTTTCATTCCCTGCGTTGTCCTGCTGTGTCACAAGTACTGCTGAAGGGAGCTCACATCTGGCACATGAAATCCATCAAGCACGCATGTGAACACAGCCACCAACACCTGCCTCCTGCAATCAACATTCACGCTGCAATTTGGAGATATTCTGAGCCTTAGCAACCGTCAACTTTCTCTGCTACGCATCTAGAAGAGAGGCACAGGAATAGCTGTAGGGGGAGTATTCCCATCATTAGAGACACTATGAAGAAATGTTGAATTTAAAGATTCATACTTGGATTTTGGGGCATTGAGACCCCACCCAAGGGTGAAGCACCCAGCCATGAGCAGGATATGCAGCCTATTTTCTCTCTCTCGTTAAGCCAGAGAGGACAATGTGACTCCATATTATGTCTTTAAATATGTGTATGTAATATTTGGAACAGAAATCTGACCATTGATTAAAGTCAAGGTTAAGTTCAAAATTCATTCATTTTGTTGCCATGTTAGACTTAAAGGTTTTTACAGAAAGAACTGCGGATACATCATTTTTTTATCACTCCATAACTCTGGCAAAGGCTATAAGCCATGACAAAAAAAAATCCATTTCCCCCATGCTTTTAGGAATAAAATGTTATATTAATCAAGCTTTGAATGATATATGAACAAAGCCCTCTGCAAAAACTTTCAGAATGGAGATAGGAACGAACCCGGGGAGTTGGAGTGGAGATTTCTGGCTCAGAGTATATGAGAAAGAAATCATACTGGCTGGATGAAATTCAGACATTGTTAATGTTATTATTACGTCTGTCAGTGGAAAAGGCCTATATTCCAGCCAACGTCACATGGCATATGTGTCCAACGTCTTTCCTGATGAGAACAGAAAAGCAGCTTTGCTTGTCTCGCCTCCCTGAGAAAGCTGCTGCTGCTGCTGTCGGGGGTAGTATGATGTGCTGTAAACGCCGTTACCCCCGGTGTGGGGGAGACGAGAGCAGACCCCTCCTACTGTGCCATCTGGGCTCATTACAAGACAACGTCTGTGTGCTGCAGAACAGTCGTTTACCTGTGGGGGAACAAGCACAACTGTGTGTGTACTGTATCCGCACCTGAAATAACTGTATCGACAGGAGATGCATCTGCATAGACAGTCTTTTCTTTTTTTTTACAATGCAGATCTGATTGGCAGCAACATCTGAGAGCTTTGTGAGCGGCTTCAAGGCATAACACACCTCTGAACTGCTTTTCTTGCAGATGCTTATGTGTAGTGGTTAGAATACATTCTGGACTGTTCCATCTAAATCTAGAGGTATTGGTGATACGTTTCAATGCGAAATAACATGCGTCAATATAAAATATTGGTGATATGCATAACAACGATGGGCTATTTGATTGGATGTGACACGTACCTGTTTTAATGAGAGACAGTATATCAACTATACACCAGCATGTGGACCTATATTCCATGTCACAGTGTGGAAACAAATCAATAACTGAAGTTAATATCCCTAAAATTATATAGAATACAATGCATTAAAAGAATATTGCAACCATGGTGAGGATTTCCATTTACCATGACTTTTCTCCAGGATCCGTCTTTAAGCAAGTATATTCGTCTTTTAGCAAGTATATTTGAAAGCGAGGAGTGACGGGGATTATGTGCGAAGGAGAGCAGATGATTATGTGGGTTGGATTTAATCTTTGACATAGTGAGCAAATGATAGCGAACACTCATGCTTCAGCTTGCTGAGCCAAAAGAACTCTGTGTCATTTATTAGAAATATGATATTTTTTTTCCCCACAGGGGATGAGAGCAGGTATTGTCCTACGTCGATGACTTTCTCTCCAGCTGTGACCTACATGTGCTTGTTTGTCTCCTTTTTTTGAGTCACCACCACCACCAGCAACCCCCGAGACAAATGGTGAGTTTTAGGGAGGAAATGTAGTAGTTTTTTTAGCGCATCATTAATGAGTGGCGTGTCGGCCTGTCTCTGTGTGTGTGTGTGTGTGTGTGTGTGTGTGTGTACGGGGAGCTGCATATCAGGAGAGCGTAAATCACACATTGTGTAGGGTGTGTGAGGTAGAAACTGGGAGGCACCATATGGAGCTCCGTCAGTGAGCTGGAGAAGAGCTAAATGTAGGGTGTCGGAACACAGCCTGCTCCCGGTATATGCACACACACACACACACACACACACACACACACACACACACACACACTTTGAGACGTACACACTCATGCACACCAGCTGTGTGAAAAGACAAGTGGCTTAATGACACTTAGCGTGAGATTAACAGTGGAGACGCCCTATATTCACAATGAGCCAAAGCTGTTGAAGGTAATGACCCCCCCCCCCCCCCCCCCCCAACACACACACACACACACACACAGATGTCTACACGTGAACACCCGTGAACGCCCAACACAAAAAACACCTTTCATTAATTATCTAAACTGACACCAACGTAGCTCACAAAAACACTGGGGTTGCAATTAGCTCATTTTGGATTTTGCTGTAATGAAATTTCAAGCGACGCTGTGACATCCCCCCCCCCCCTTTACATTCGTCTGATCTTGTTTTTGCGCTTGGGGTCCGCGGTCCTGACGCATCACTTTGCTGCCAATTACGTTTGCACTCTGTCATGCTCTACGGCGCTCGCTCGCCCCCCTGCACCGGGCCTGCATGTATGAGTGTGTGTGGGCAAGAGAGAGAGAGAAATGCGTGTGTGTGAGAGAACATGCGTGATTGTGTGTTGTGTCTATGTGTATGGTCGCTGTGCCCCACTTCCTCCATCTACCCACGAAGCAGAGTCCCTAATGAGGCCCCTGGGAAGCCGACCAGGGCTTGTGGTCCTCCCAAACCGCTCCTGTTCCAACTCTATTTCAAAGCTGTTCTCGTCGAGGCTGCGCAGCCTTTGAACGGCCGTGGTTGCTAACCAGCTGTCCAGCTTCGTCACTGTCCTTCCTCGCCGACATAACCGTCAGATCAGGCCTATATGACGATGTTTGATAGAACGCCGAACCCCTCATTCGGTCGCAATTTGCACAAACTTAGAAACAGCCTCGACGGGGCCGAACCAATGCTCAGCACAAATTGCTCGGAGCCAGTTGCGTGATGTGGATTTTGTTTTCCCAAGACGGTTCTTTTTATCTCTCCCAATTTTCCCTCCATTTCTCTCCTCGTTTGTCAATCATCGCCTCGCGAGCGGCACTCGGGGGGGAAATCAGTGGTGACTTCAAACAGAGCAACCACACAGGGAGAAAAATTAGGTCTCTCGTTTTAACAAAACGCCTGCAAATGGGCAACCCAGCGATGACTGGCAGGGAAGCAGAAAAATGCAAAGCAGCATAATAGATGAGGAAATGAAGGAGGACAAGAGGCTGCTAATGTGCAGCAGACAACGGGAGGATGAGAGAGCGGTAACGTGGAGGGATTTACAGTAGGTTATGTTAAAGAATGCCACATCCCCTCGGGGGAATCTCCACATTCCTCTTGGTTCACCAACCAAATGCTTTTTTCTTGCACATCCTGTCCTGTGCTGTTTTCTTTAAACCCGCCCTGCCGGGAACACTTCAGGTAAAATGGGACAACTGCGATGAGCCTTTTACAGATGATGCTCCAGTCTGAGGCACTTAACATAGAGCTCGAAGTGGAGTGTAAAGAGGGAAAAGGCAGCTCTCGAGTCCGGGTCGTGTTTTGTTTTGGTGTTAAAATCTCATAAGCATGCACTCGAGCAGCCACCTGCCCAGAGAGGGAAGCATTAAAGAGGGAAAATCCACGTGTCGTGGTGAAATCCTGCCTAAATGCCTGAATTGAAAATTAGCCTGGTCTGGCCTCAGACCAAATCCCTCCAGAGCCGACCGCATCTGTTTCCTCTCAGATTTCCTCACAATAAAGAGAAATTATTCCGGAGCATGTGGCCGCCCGCTTAAAAAGAGTAAAACAGATCGAGTAATAATAATAAAAAAAAGGGAGCACGATGGAATCGGAGATAAAGAGGCCAAGTACAGAGAGTACTGCCAGAACGTGAGAGGATTTAACACCGAGATAAGGTCGTATTGAGCCTTTCAGTCTGTATACCTTTCACAGCCAACAACAGACTTTCTTAATCTTTTGATTCCTCTACTTTCCAGTCAATCCTTTCATCACCGCCACCATCCATCCTGGACATCCGCATCGATCCTCTCCGAATCCAGAATTGCTTATGTTTGCTTTAAACTCTTACTCAATGTGTGAATGTTGTTAATCAGCAGTGAAGTCACTTTGCAGTTTGTTTCCTGGACTTATTAGTTTCCGTGTGCGTAATATGTCCAATGTCGGCCTGGTATATTCCCAAGAGTCCAGCGGTTCTCACAGCCCAGGTCACAAAACAGACATTTACTGCCCAGGCACTTGCGATGTCTGGCTGCAGACTCCTCAGAGGGAAGTCAGTGGCCTTCCTATGAATTGTTAAATCCAAGTGGTCACATGGGGCCGCGGTCGACTGTTGATGGACTCCTGCGAGCTGCAGGAGGCAGCGTAGCAATCATACGTTTTGTATCGTGTGACTGTGAATGATGCCCTTTCATAATTTCCATATTAGTTAATACCTCAAGTGGGTGCTTAATTTCCACCCCGCTGTAGAAACAAACATCTGTCGTGCAGTCACTAATGCTGACAGTGTTGAAAGAATCAGCTACATTACAACAGACAAGATGTGTGACTTAATTAACAGACTATGTTATTATCACTACCACTCAGAAACAGCATGCCTCCTGATATTTTCCATCACTGGCTGTCTTGTGGATGGAAAACGTCTAAAAGAATGCTAAATGTGAGAAGGGGAAGCCATGATTCTGCAAACAAAATGTGTGCCTGCAGGCGAAGCGGGATCCTATCTGCTGCTAAGTACGTAGAACTGATACATGAGCGGCCGAACACAGGAGGAGGCAGGATTCTTTTCTAAGTTGGATTGTGAACAGATTCATACTGGATAGTGCTTCATGGTTCCAATGGGGAAGGTCAATGCTGACACCCAGAAAGGTTGTCACATAGCTTACTGCTGCATCCAGCATCACAGCAGCACCTGCATTCTCCTCCTCGTCCACATTCCCATTTTGCAAAGGCACTAGGGGTGGGTATCAATACGGCAATATATTGCGATACTTTGCCTAAAAAAAGATTCATGTTTAGACGCGTTGTGAATGCAGTACTTTATCCTTTTTACAATTACTTTACAGTCATTTTATTTTCAATATTTATTCCAATGAATTTCGTGGGAATTAATAAAATGAGTTTTGAATGAAATAGTTTTGACTCAATTTGTCCTCTGATCAATATCATCATATCATATTGTACATATACAGGTACTTGTCTTTTCATCTTTATTTATATCGCAATATCGTGATACGTATCGTAACCAAACTATCGTGATACATATTGTATCGTGACCAAAGTATCGTGATACATATCGTATCGTGACCAAAGTATCATGATACATATCGTATCGTGACCAAAGTATCGTGATATGTATCGTATCGTGACCAAAGTATCGTGATACGTATCGTATCGTGATGCGTATCGTATCGTGACCAAAGTATCGTGATACATATCATATCGTGACCAAAGTATCGTGATACATATCGTATCGTGACCAAAGTATCGTGATACATATCGTGACCAAAGTATCGTGATACATATCGTATCGTGACCAACGTACCGTGATACTATCGTGAAGTTCTTGCCAAAACTCACTCCTAAGAGGCACCGTTGCCTCATTCTGTGCTTAGCGCCCAAGACGGTTGTGATTGGTCGAAAGGTTTATCACGTTTATTTCCCCCTCTATCATAATGATAATTTGTGGAGACTGACCTTCTTTTAGCCCTGACACAGTGCTGTGGAGATAGGTCTGACTATGTGAGGCAACAGTAAAAGTCGTAGATCTACAGAGGACGGACTTGGAGCAGGAGAAAGAGAAAGCTGTGAGACTTGGACAGAGAGAACAGTCTGAAAACACACTCCCTTACGTTGGCAGAAAGAGGTAAGAGGGGTCAGGTGACAGATGGGGGAGATAAAGGGTGGAGATTGGCTGAGAACTGATGAAACATGTGAGTGTAAACTGAACAAACTGACAGTGACCAGAGGGAAGAGGAAAAAGGGAAGAAAATGAGAAACAATGAGGCTCGATGCTGCTAACGATGAGAATAAATAAGTCATTTTCCAAAAGATAAAACATGGATGATCATTCTTGCAGAAGACGATAATGGAATTAAAATGAAAGCACCATTTAAACCCCAGATTCAAGAATTTGCAATTTTCCAGATACGACCGAAACCATCACAGAGTCGGATTTCTACAGTCATGGGGAAACATTCAATAATCTGTAAGTAATTACATTTTAGAAAGTAACCTTCCCAACCTTGTGTGTGTGTGTGTGTGTGTGTGTGTGTGTGTGTGTGTGTGTGTGTGTGTGTGTGTGTGTGTGTGTGTGTGTGAGTGTGTGTGTGTGTGTGTGTGTGAGTGTGTGTGTGTAATAGATGGATCGTGAGTGAACGTGTCTGACAGAGATAGGGGTTGGTGAGCGCTCTGCTGGACAGTGATAACGTCGCTGCGATTGTTTGCCGATTACAGTCCGACTTGTTTGCGGATGCTGACATCATACATCGCTCATCACTGAACACTTTGTGTGTTTCTCCAGAGAAGCATTGTTGCAAAACATGGTTTTGTCTTTTCATTTTTAGCGCATTCTTTTTCATGTCGTACCAATACTTATTCTAAGGCAAAATCAGAAGTTGCATCATTCCTCGTCCACCCCTCGACTGTGGAGAACATCGTTTTAGTTCTGGGTAATGCGTAACTCTCCTGCTTGTGTGGTCAACATTTCCTGCTGCTTCAGGCTGGTCGCATGGTTGCTCTCAGTTTAAAAACCACTCTATTTTTCTCACAGTCAAAAATCACCTGGTCATAGGCTCTCATTTATCAGCCATATTGGCCCACAGGGGACACAGTCACATTCACATAGGAAATATTTGAAATGGGTACAAAAGAGCGGGCCGGGAAACTGCCTAACGACATAAATGCTGTCGTTTTTCTCACCCTAAAGGGCCACTTTTACCCTTTACATTCATTTTGTGTTGATTATTTTAAGCATGTTTGCTGTATAAATGACATATGAATGATTGATGAATGGATGGGTCAAAGAGAAGTCCTAATGGAGAAACAGTAGATTGATAGATGGCTGTGAATAGACAATAATATTTGAGGCTCCCAAATAGATAATAAGCTTACATAATGTGACAATCACTATATATTTTACATGTCTGGTTCATGCAATACTCGTGTATTAAGGCTGTGAAGTCAATCAGCAGGATCTTTATGTATTCTGACCAAAAATGGAGAATGCATTTAGCCATTGATTCATCTCTACAGTTATAAATGTAAAGTGTTCTCCTCTAACATTTATTCATATAAGCAGGCTCATGAAAAGAAAGTTGCACATATAAATAGTATTAGTGTGAGCACTGATGGCCTGGCACTCTGCGAGCTGTGAACAGCAGACCAGAGTTGGTGGGTTTTCTGGAGAAGGATCATAAATTTGTATCATGATGAATGTTTAAGAGAGCCGTCTGGGTGGGTTGAAAGTGATAATTTGCAAGTATTATTCATGAATGACGACAGAGGCTGGTGCCTGTCACACAAAAAAAGGAAACTTCTTGAACATTTGGAGAGGAGGCTTGATTAGTAATCAGTAGAATTGGCCATCAGGAGGAAAATGTCACCAGCTCAGCTACACTGATGTGTGCATTGTTACAATTAGGCCACCGCTGGTCCATGTCAGACATTAACAGGTGATTTTCCCTCCATGTTCAAATCATCTCGAACAGAGGTCTTCAACGTTTTCAGGCCAAGGACCCCCAAGGCTTACAGTGACCCGGTGGAGGGACCCCCTATTACATCCATCCATCGTCTAAAGCTTATCCTGCATTCAGGGTCTATCACAGGGCTGAAATGTAGATATGTAACCAGTATATCTGACAAGTAGAGACAGACAGGTCCCCATCCCACATGTGTTTGGACTGTGGGAGGAAGCCAGAGAACCCACGCTCACACAGGGAGAACATTCATACTCCACACAGAAGGAAGTCCAAACCAGGAATCAAACCCAGAAATACTTTGAACTAAGAAATAGTTTCTTCCACAAGAACAACTTGAAATGAGAATAAAAGTGGGAGTGAATTTGTTCTCGGAACAATTTGCCAAAACACCGCTGGATTACACGTGCCTTAAATGCATCGTTAGACGTGCTGTTGTCGATCGCTGTGGCTTTATAATAGACACACTGAGACTTAAGACTCCAGAGGAGTGGAGAGAATCAATAGACAGACAGGAAGAGGGACGGGAAGAGGGGAAAGAAATGCGCTGCGAGCAATGGCAACTCCTGTCACCGCGCAGTGTCGCCCTCAGAAGTGAAACGTAACACCTGCTTGTAGGGGAAGAGAGAAATCTGCACTCGGGAGACATAAGCTCCAGAGCCGAAGCACACTCATCGAGGCATGCAGCCCTTAAATACGGGGGCCGAGAACAGGTTGGCATAACACAAGTGGCTGCTTTAAGACGCCGAACGAGTCAAACGCATCACGTCACGCTGCTTTGCGAGGGGACTAATTATGCTGCATCAGGAGATAAACAGGGAGAAGGAGAGGGGGAGGGGGTGAGAGATGCCTTGTTCTCGTTATCTATTATGCCAACCTTGCAAATACAGCTTGAAACGTATGTTCGAAACAACACAATCTGCTTCGGAGCACACGTCTTTTTGCATTCGGAATACGTTGAATTTTCCATTTGGCAGCTGACATCTTTGTCCAGAGCTCATTCCGGGGGGGCAGTTCAATCAATACATGAGCGAGAGAGCTTCTCCCCACAGCTGAAAGCCACACAGCCGGGATGTAAAGCAGGCTCCTGCAGGTTCAAACTACTGACTGGACCAGCATCCATCACGCTGGAGCGTCCTTGGGCAAGACGCCTCAATTAGTTGCTGTTATTTTGAACTCTCTTTGCCCCCTCAAATGTAATCTCCTTTCAGGGATAAACACACATTATCACATTTTTATTCCACTTAACCTGTGGTGACATCAGGCTGGAAGATGCTCCGTTAATAACAAAATAAGTTTGGTTTTGGGGTCTGTGTGGACCCAGAGAGCTTTTTGAACTGAAATAATAATCAATTTTGTAGCACTGATATCATCTCTGAACCAGAAAATAGACTCACATGCTCAGAAATCTGTCATTTTCCTTCTTTTCTGATTGAACCTCTGTGCTACACATCGGTCAAGGTCTGTTCTCTCAATGGTTTTTTTTCCTTGAGCTACTAAACACTCATATAATCACAATTTTTGGGGGGATTATAGCAATATGAGGGTTGAGTTCATTCATGTTTCACTTTTTATTGTAATATTCAGTGTAGTCGTGTACCTGATAAAAGCGCAGTAGAACCGGTTTATGCAAGAGTTGAGGCTTATACAGAAACGCTCATATTTATCCTGTTTTGCTGTTAAACCAGCTGACATGTAGGCTCAGACATGAAGGCAAACATTGTGGGCCTGTTGTCTTCCAGTCCGGTGCCTTATGAAGGTCCATGCGAGCCCAGAGTCAGAGAAGTTTAGAGGGGGGAGAAACACATGATACATTTAATTACTCTAAAAATAACGTTTGTTATTTTACAGCTGCATCCTGAAAAGTGTCTGCATGTCATGAATCCACTGGAGGACAGTGTGACACAATGACTACAGTGATAGAAGTAGAGGAGGGAGGCTTGGGGGAGGTGGATATATGAGAAAAAAAACACAACACTCATCACAAAGTGAGCTTTGTTGGTATATAATAATTGGCTGAATGCATATGTTCGCCACATTATTAAGCCAAAACAGATGATAATCATTGTCTTCATACATTTCCAATCAGTGACTATGTTTGCTCGCGTTTTTTTCCCCCATCCAGAACTGTTGTTGGTGTTGTTTGATCTCCAAAGTAATTAAGTTATTAATTATTTCCAGAAATTACAAATCCTCCACTTTGTTCTCTCTTCAGTACATATTTAACTACAACACTTGGATTAAATTAATGATGATAGAACGCTTAGGAGCCTTTTATCACGGCTGTTAACTTTAAAAAATAGGGACATTAAAGAAAGAACAGAAAGGCGGAATGAATGGACAGGAAAAAAAATGGCAAAGTGACGAACGGATGAGAAAAAAGGCAAAACATCAACCTGAGCAAGAAAGACAGGAGAAGATGAAAGAGACAGGAGGGCAGGAAGAGGAGGCGTATGGAGCGAGACACAGTGGCAGAGAGTTGAGCTGGATCACAGCAAAAAAAAAATAAACTGATGGAGAGGAAGTGATGGATAGAAGGGGTTTATTTGCTTTTGTTGTGCCAACATCATTTATCTCCGGTGAACAGTCCCCCCGTGCCGAGAGGCTGTTTGACAGAAATCAATCAGAGGGCAATCGTCCATACACTTCCTGTGATGCGGCAACCCATCGATACAGGCATTACGAGAGGAACCGGGGGGGAGAGACACATTGGGAGAGGAAGGTGAAACGTAGAGACCAAAATAGAGAAGGAACATGAGAAGAATGAGTAAAAATAGAGAAGAAAAGCAAAGAGGAGGGGATGCATTATCCCAAAATGAGTGTCGGTATAAAGTCCTTTCGTGTTTGTGTGACCAAACGCTCTAGCATGTGCTGCTTGGAGGAAACATACTTATCTTTTTGCCCAAAATAACCCAACATGATGAGATAAATATCAGAGGAATTTGATGTGCTTTTTAGATCTCTGCATTTGTTGACTTTAGGTTGTTGATCTTAGTCCCTCAATGCCTTTCTGCTTACAGTATATGAGTAGAATGGTTAGAGAAAGGTCGGTGGTTGGGGGCTAAATTGTGTCAATCCTTGCAAAGGATTCAAAATGTGAAAGAAATGTGAAAGAAAGTATCTCCTGAGAGTCTGAAAATCAAGGTGACAAGGGCCCACTTATCCACCAATTATGCAGGTATACTAAGTGTGATGTCAGCCTCCATGGTAAAAGGGGAAAAATAACATGAGATGAATTCATTTTGAGGCATAGAGGTTTGTACTGTGTGTGTGTGTGTGCGTGTGATATTTTCAGCACAATGTTCTATGTAATTGTGAGCGCAGTGCAGGTCAGCCAGGTCTTTTTAGTGGCCAGAGCTAACACAAGTTGTGAAGGTCCCCGCTGAGATCAATATGCCCTGGAGTACCTGTCAGGAAGCATTTGGTGTGTGTGTATGTGTGTGTGTGTGTGTGTGTGTGTGTGTGTGTGTGTGTGTGTGTGTGATTGCATGTGACAGTCATTAGACTTCAGTCAGACCTCCTGCCCACCTCCCTGGAAGAGAAACAACATGAGATCACATGAATCAACAGCTGCACATACAATACAACACACACACACGCACACACACACACACACACACACACACACAGCAAGGTTGCTGCTGAGTGATGCTGGCCAGAGGCACGGCCGACAGTCTGACACCTCTGATGACATGAATGGGAACCCCACCTGACATCAGCCTCCCTTTCACTGCCCAACGGCACACAGATAATAGTTCCAAGGCCAATGTCACTTACACACTGAGGGATGACCAGAGGTGTACACACACACACACACACACACACACACACACACAGACACACACACACACACACACAGACACACACACCATGTATAAGTAGCCTTTGTGGTGGAAAGGAGGCTGCAGTGAAGCACACAACCTGCCCCACATCAGGCTCTCGCTTGTGGTGCCTCATCTATCACATGTAACATGCATGTGCCCACACACACACACACACACACACACACACACACACACACACACTGAGCCCTGAAGATAAGTGTGACCTTATTCTCACATGAGAGCACAGCATGCCACATCTACTACAGTAGACCTACACATATGCTGTGGATATCATGAACACACACACACACACACACACGCTGATGTATGTGCAGAAACACACGTCAACTGAGAAAAACACACAGATTAACTTCTTTCAAAAGTATTTTTTCTTCACTACTTTTCTTACTGAAGCACATACATGTGGTATGCATGCTATTTCATAGTCGAGGAGTGTATGTTTTAAAGACAAATATTGTCTGAACGTATGCAAGACCTAAAACTAAGAGTATATCTTTGTGTATTCAAGGGATCTGCTTTGCTAAAATGGCCCTTTTCCTTGCCTAAAATGCACACAGTTAAACACTTCCTCGGCCCGGGAGCAGCTCAGTACAGTCAGGTGTCCTTCTCAAGACTCTCAGTTTTAGCCTGAGGGTCCAGGGTTGAGATCCTCTTCTCTTCTTTGGGGCTGCAGTTTTTTGTTTTTGATTAAATCTACATCTACATTGAAAATGCTGACATGCATGGTTGGCGTATTTGACAGGAAGCGGGGATGCACTCTCCCCAAGATACCTCCTGCCTGGGACGAGCAATGAACCTCAGGTTATTTTGAGTGTGTGGATCATTCAGTGGCGTCACCTACCCGTCATAGTGAGAAACTGTCAAATGCATGGCATGTAGAGTGTTTAAATACCTCATCCATGGCAATGACAGGAAATAGGTCCATTTCAAGATAATGCCCCGGCAAGTGGATACCGCTGGTATGATGCAGGGGAACGTGTCGCTGTCACTTTAAATGACCTCGGGTGCAGAAAAAGAAGCAAACTTTCAATTAAAAATATTCACTCAGCGTGATGGATGCGGTAATGCTTTAGGGCCGCTCGCTAGTAGCAAGATGCATCACTCCTCCAAACATAATTAAAATCAAAAACAGGTTGTGTGGCAGCTATAGCCTTTAGACTTGGAAACCTTGACCTTTAATTAAAGCAACTCCACCGGTTTACATTTTGTAAAGTCCAGAGCACACCGCCAAAATGCATCATGAGGCAAAACTATCAATGAGGCAAAAGTTTGGAACCTAAAATGGACAAAAGATAGCGTGTTGTATGTTGCTGCTAATACGGTATAACTTGAGATTGTATAAACGATACACATGGACATGAACCCTGCATGCGTTGGGTCCTTTGTGGTTTCTTAGGGTTATCCAAGAAACAAACCTCAATAAACATAACAAACAGTGGTTCAATTTCACCTAATTAGCAAGATATTATAAGCATAACCAATGAGATAACGCAGGTCTTCATATTTACACTTCTTTTCCCTTCAATTAGCAGGGGAAATTGGTTTTTACCACTAACATGACTCAATGTGCCATGAAGCATCAACACTGCACACTGATATATCCTTCGGGAACCTCATTAAAGAATCACTGCGTAGCTGAGAGCGGCGACATCACTCAATGACTTATTTTACAAAAACAGCGCTCGCATTTTAAAGTCCTCGTACGTGGTGATCTCAGTCGGATTAGGCGTCGGACAATTTGTCACGAAGGTAAAGGTTTAACGGGATATGCAGCTGGTCCAATACCATTCCTGCCTTTAGTGTTTCATGTTAGTGAGGCTAATAGCTATTCGCAACATCTGTAAATTAAAGCGGGTGTCACTTTCAAGCTGTACAGTGTGAAGAAGTACACGGGGGTAGATATAATTACGAAGTTGAATTAGAGTGTCGTATATCAAAACGTACAGCTGCTTTAGCAATCTCATCACGTTAATGTTATTTGGACGGGCAAATTTGCTACCGACTTAACAATTCACCAGAGTCCAGGGCCATTTTTCAAAACACCAATTACGGATCTGCAGCCCATCGATCAGAGGGCTAGCTATTTACTCACAGTGACATAAATTAACTCATGTGTCCCTGAATAAAAGGCTGGGAAGGGACATAATTGAACCCCATCACGGGGGTTAAGTCCTCCATCCTGCAACCGCATAACGAACACATCTTTTTGGTCTAATTGTGGAGTACCTTTCCATCGGGCTCCTATACTGTAGCATGATAGTGTATTCTCTAGTGTGTTTGCGTAGGTGAAAGTTGTAAATGATGGTAAATCTTCCCTTTTATGGGTGACACGACACGGTACGTGTTTATGAGCGGTACTTGGAAGAACAAATATTGGTTGGATGAATTGATTTCTGTTGCCTCTCCATCAACAAATATGTTGCAGAGGACAGAATGCAAAAGCAGGGGAAGAGGGGGGGGGGGGGGGGGGGGGGTATTTATTTTAAGCAGCATTATTTATATTCTTGTACTATCTCGTTTGAAGTGAAATACTCAGCGGCAGATGAAAAGAAACAATGGTGCTATTGAACTTGATGAGTAGAGGATGCATCAAAAGCAGGAGCCTGTGCTTTATCGGAGAGGGGCGGGCGTTTCGTGTGTGTGTGTGTGTGTGTGTGTGTGTGCGTTTGCCTCGAGGGTTTTGATCTCTCTCCCCACTAAACAGAGTGGAGTCCATCAGCAACAGATACCTGCTCAATTATTCAGGAGGTTAGCATGAAAAATAAATGTCTTCTTCCTGCAGTGAGAGGTGTATTGCTGCTCTGGTTTCTGCGAGTCTTTCAAACTTCCGCTGTGCACTTGAGGTTTGGCCGGTCAATTGATTCCGTTCAGCTATGACTGCGGATCACTGCATTTGCCTCTTTATTGGTCGAGACCGCAACATCTGGGGACAAACTTTTTTGACACAAACGCCTCCTCGCAGTGAGCGCCGCGTCAGGGGAAAAGTCGTGCTACTCAAGTCGAATGATGGTGAGTTTGAGAGAAAAGCGGTTCAATCGAAACTCTCCTCTCGACCACCTGAATTCCAACGGACGGAAACAAAACGTAGCAATGGAAAACCACACCAGAAGGTTCATAGAAAGAAAAGCTTTAGCAGGATTAAAATGTTTCAATGGTGTTTATATGACTACATGCTAACATCAATGCTCACTGGGTGGTTATCATTGGGTTTAGGTTTCAATTCAACCTCTGTTACTGTTATGATCCCAGTAATGTTGATTTGAACGTGTTTTTATTGCTTGATCTGAACAAAAAAATACAAATAAAGAATGTATTGCTCCTGGGATTAATGCCCCTTGCTTCAGAGAAATGAAGCTGCACGTACAGATGCAAATTAACAGAATACAGTTTGTATTCATTGCCATCAAATCTCCTTGTGCACTCAAAATGTTGAACTGCAGTGGCTCCTCCAATTTAAATGACACTACCTTTAGTGTTTGACTGTAAAGACATTTATAACAGCATGTAAATCTGGACCTTCTTTGCATGTTTGCAAATGGTTTGAGCTCCTCCACTTGTTCCATGTGACAGCATGGATCTATGAGGGTAGTCCTCTGAACAATATAGGCTTGTCACACACTCAGCGAGCTCACTCCCATGATTAGACTGGAAAATGTCCCACGTCTCTGCTGTCAAGTCTCTTTGTTCTAGGTGATCGCCATTTGGCATTAGCTGACCTTTTCTTTTTGTCTGTCTTCAGCGCTTCCTATTTTACATTTCTTCTCCTGTCTGACTAATTTGTGGCTGTCTTTGTGTCGCTGTCTCCTTTTTCTCTTTTTGACGACGGGCTCAGGAAGAAAACAAAAGGTGGAATAAATAGCTCTGCACAAAGTCTTACATTAGCTTCCTCTCTGGTTCTCTCCCTTTCCAGGTGGTCCATCGCGTTGGTCCTCCCCTCCATGCGACTGCTGCTGCAAGAACCACAAGGGAGACGGCGAGGGCGAGAGCGGCACCTCCTTCAACGAGCTCTCCACCTCCAGCTCCGAGAGCCAGTCCGAAGCCAGCTCTCCCCAGGGAACCGTCATCTGCGGGCCGGTCAGCCGCCAGTCGCACCCCCACGCCAACGTCCAAACACTGGACAGGCCGCCGAAAAAGGGCCCGATCCCCATGCTCCAGCAGTCCGACCAGCGGCGGAAGAGTGACTTGCTGCGCACGCTCACGGCGAGCGCCCGCGACACCAGCACCTGCAAGAAACGGCCGGCGAAAGAGAAGCTGACGGTGGAGGAGGAGCTGGACAAGTGCATTCAAGACTTCCGCAAGATCAAGATCCCGGAGAGGTTCCCCGAGAGGAAGTACATGTGGCAGGCCGACCTGCTGAGAAAGCACCGCGTCTGAGCCAGGGGAAAGCCGGCCGGACAGGGGAGCAAGACACGCAAGGCCAAGGATCAGTTTACATGTTTTTTGATCACGACTTTTGCAACAAAAAGGGAGATTACACTAAACACATTTGAATCCAGTTTCTGGTGGGAAACGTCACCTTCACGGCAGTAGGTTGAGAACTCCACAGAAGCTAGTAAGAAGCATAAAAACCAGACTGTTCTCTCATTGACATAGTGCGTATGTGTGTGTAGTTTAGGCCTCCTGTATGTACCGTAAGTATGTGCTGTACCTCGCTGAATGCTTCGGAGAACTGAATCATTTATCCCGAGTGGGTGAAAGACATCCTCTATGAGCCCATCAACCATCTGAAAGGCTTCCTAATGGCTACGATGGGGGTTACCAAGGGTTACTGGACTGCACACACTGTCATCCGTCATCATTTCCCTGGAAAACCATCACAGGAGCCACCGTTTTAGTCCACAAAGACAAACTGATTTAGTATGTGAATGTGTGTTAATGTGTGTGTGTGTTTGCACCCAGGTGGCCTAGAGGTCACGGATAAATCTGCATCAGGACCCATTAATAATTCATGCTGTCCTCACAGTCCTCTCACTATAAATACACCCGGAGCTCTGTGCTGCCATGGTGGTGTAAACAGCTAGGTCAATTACTTTTAGGCAACATTTTGGGGACTTCTGAGGCAGGAGGAGGTACAATTTCATCAGCGGCATGACTAATTTTCTTCTTCTTGTATCCAAGTACCCCAAGTGACTCAAACCACCCTGCGTCGCATTGTTTTTTTTTTTCCTTTTTGCTGTGTCGGCGAAATATGGAGCAATTACCAGGTCAGCGTGTGAAGGATAAGTGAAGGATTTGAGTGTCAAAAGCAGGGAAATACAGAGGTTACATATAGAAAAGTGCTGATTTAACACACACACACACACACACACACACACACACACACACACACAGTGGTCCGTTTACATCCAAGCAAATTTGGCCAATCACACCAAAATGAACACAATACATTGGTTCCAACACAGATGGTGATCAACCACGAGGTCGTTTCATCCACGCTCAATATGACAGTGAATACAGTGAGAATATCACGACAGAGGCGAACCCAACAGAACAGACTGTTGACATGGTGATGTATAGTTATTGATGATAGGGTACGGTGGAGGAGCCAATAGATGTGGTTTACAGTTATTAATGAAATGCCTGGATTACATAGAAACACGAGCCTGTCGAGATGATCATTTAATTGTTTATTTAGACAGAAAGCGATATTGGCATCCCGATCTCTGTTTTAGGAGAGACATATTTAAGAGAAAATGTATATCAAACGGATTTAACATATTGTACAACAATCAAAACGACTATGGGAACAAATACATCATGCAGTGAGAGGAATGCAAAATTATTTATGAGCAGAAGAAAAGCCAATTTAAATGTTGATGGGCGAATAAAAAGCAGTCCAAAGCAATGTGGAAGGAAGCTTCCCAAACCTCTACATGTCCAACGTGTGAGACAATAATGGATCACATTCACTTTAAGTTTCCATAAGAGGAAGAAGCCAATATGACTGCTAACACAAACATTTGTTTACTGGTCACAGCTTCAGGAAGCAAAATCATGTTATTTGTGAATAGTGTGATAGACAGACTAAGAATAATGATGCGGTTTGGCTTTGGAAATTATAAATATTAATGGATTTATGTATAAATGAAAGACAGTGTAACTCATTTTCACAGAGAAAACTTAAATTATTTGTTGTTATTGCAGTTTATGAAAGTGCAGAGGAATGGGCTTTAGAAACAATCACAGCTAATTTAAAGATAAATTAAAAGCACACATGAGAATATAATATGCATAGTATGAACTTATTCAAAGAGCAGTTTATTTAAAAACAAATATCCCTTATATGTTATTAGAAATGGAAAATTAAAAATGTTCTATTATACTTATTTTTCTATCTAAAGGCCTTTAAATTGATTGTGAAATGCCTTTATGTTGCCCACAAAAATGGATGAGTGGTAGAAAGGCAGTGAGAGAGTAATGATACATCTTCAGTGGTCTGCTGGGCTTTATTATAGTATACATTCATACGGTTGCAATAGGTGCTAGATACAAACCAACCATTTTCCTCATGTCAATATATAATGAATATGACTTATTTTTCTACATTGCTGGGATATTACATTTTCATTTTAAGGTCATTTATCTTATGAACTGGAGTTGAAGTATGTTAATCCAGACTACACATCATATGTAAATAAACACCATAAATCATAACCAGAATAATGTATTATACTCTCTGTAAATAACATGCAAATCCACCGCTGCCACACCATTTTTTTTTAATTTTTGTGATGCAGTAGACTGACGCTAATGTAACACAGCCATTCTTGTTTTATCACTTAGGAGTGTTGGGCCATCAGAGACGAGGGGGAAGATATAATACACACCTATAACATATTATAGCCCGTGTTTACCACCATAACAAATGATAAGCTACCTGCTCTCCGAGACAACGGCATCATAAACGGCCTGTCAGCACATTTGTCTGGCGGAGCTACAGAGGCAGCCGCTGGTGACCGAGACGTTTTTAGCGACGCTGAATTGCAATCAATAAATCCGAAGATCCCCCGGCCTTAAACAAACAAGAAAAACAGCAACTAAAGGTGTGTACGAAAACTCATAATGTACAAACTGTTCAACTGTAACCCTGAAGCCGTTTGTTACCGTACAGTGGAGTCGCGGACAGTGATTGTTTTTTTATTTTTGGCTCCGTACTTCAGAACATTGGATTTGAAATGAAACAACTATGAGGTGAAAGTGCTGACTTGCAGCTTCGAGCAGTGTTCAAGGGTGTTTGCAGCCACACTGGGTGAAAAGTGTGAGATTCACAGCACTTATTCCAACAATTGTAGGACGATAGATCAGGACAACAATTCTAAACACACACACGCAAGCAACAAACACGTTTTTATGGTCCAAAACTTGGTTGAACAAGTCGGTGTCTTGACCTGAATCCCATGGCCATAGAGGTCACGAGGTATGAAATAAAAGTAGTGAATTAATGACCTATAAATGATCTTACTGACCTGCTTATGATGGATGATCTTGATCAACACTTTCCCCAGAAAAGGCAGTTGAATTCCTGCAAAGCATCATAAAAGGTAACTAAATCATTTCACTCATGGAAGCCTTTAGTTCAGACATCAGCTGACGGAATGCTAAACATTGAGCATCCATCGTGATGATCACATTTTTAATTTCATTGCAAGATAAGCCGAAGCCAGAAGCATTTAGGTATGAATATCAAATCGACCCTGTGTTTTCTTTCTTCACTGAGACGGACAGAAATTAAGCGACTGTCAATCAAAGCTCCATTTTGGGAATATAGATATAGGACAAGATGAGGAGACTGAGGGAAAAGATGCTGACATAGTTTTAAAATGCCCCTAAACTGCCTTAGTTCAGTTTGTGGACCTCATTCAATCCTAGTTAAAAAACCCTGCGTACGTCCAGGCTCCACGTTATCATGCGTTTTACTGCAGAGCAGCAGACCGAATGCAAAAAGCCCCTAAAACTAGCAGGAAGTGGCGACAGCTGCAGTATAGGCTGCGTTTTGATTGCAAAGGATTTGCAAACCAAATATTGAATAAGACAACTTGATTCCGGGGGTTGACATTCCCCACTTTCCCCAAACAAGTTGGAGCTGAGAATGGTGGGTTTAACATCATAGTCTGTTTCAGTTTACATCTCATGCGCTGAGTAGAGAGCCAACACACAACAATCCCGACTGCTCTGTACACATCTTTGTACAGGTATTGTATTGCAAGTGTGCGGTTAATAAATAAAGGAGGCAAAAGCTGAATTTGAGCATTTGGCCAGAAAATAGTTTGCCTTTGGTTGAATTTTGCTTTAAGCTTTCTGAGAACAGCATGCGGACTGTGTGATGATTTGTTCTCCTACCCATAATATAATCATTTGTGTGTTTTCAGCTGCTGGGACAACTATTATCTGGCCAAATGACCCAAACACTGTAAACAGAATAATCATGATTCACGTGAAAAGTCTCTGATTGTCGAGAAAGAATTATTGCATAGCTTTTGGCATATTTTTTCCTGGACATCTGCAGTAGTTAGTCTTGGGGCTGCGTATTAAGGGATCGTGTTTACTCGACTCTGCCTGCCATTTTTTGAAAATGTGTCGAGTCTGTTTATTTGATTCAACAATAAGGTCGATCCGAGAGCATTTTTCACACGAGGGGAAATGTATACCAAGACACCCGGTGGCCTTCTAGAGTAGAATGCAGCTGTTTTTTGCACAATGTATAAAGTTATGAAGAAACACAAAAAATAAAGTATTTGAAAAGAGATAAATATGAATAATCACCTAACATGCACAAAACGGTCACAAATATCGTGAGCGAGGAAGTTTCCTGGTTTTCCCCTTCAGAGCACATGAGATGAGATTCAGTTCTTTTGGTTTGAAAAGAACAGTTGATGTAAATTGTTTTAAGTCAAATGTGATGTGTGAAAAAGAAGAGAGACTGAACTGATGTGAAGTTGTCTTATCTCGGAGTGCCCTACTAAAGGTTTTCTTTCCTGAAGTTTTAGTGATGCCCTGCAAGTGAAGCCTGACTGCAGGCCCCGTTATTTTCCTCCTGCCTTTGATGAACCTGTGAACCACTAAGGGAAAAAAGAAAGAAAAAAAATCACACTTTTCCAATAACCGCCTGGCACATACTGTTGGAAACTAAAAAGGGCGTCTGTTTTTAATGTATGTTGTTCTGACACTTAAAAAGAAAAAGAAAAAATGGTTCAGATACATTGTGAGCATGTTGGTATACAAAACATATAACAGATTCAGCTTAGTCTGTTCTTGTGGAAACGATTATGTCAAAAACAGATATTTAACAGAAAAAAAGAAAAACTTTGCAAAAAAAAAAAAAAAAAAAAAAAAGATAAGCACAATGGTGTTAATAGTGTCTGCTGTTACTTCACAGGTGTATAACATTATCGGATAAAAAGTCAACTCTGCAGTGTGAGCTCCTGCAAAACAGAGTGATTCTCACCAGGGAACGTATGCACTTCATGGAAATACTTCACCATGAAGATATCAACTAATATTCTGGGAAATTATGGAATTCTACATATATTTATGTCCGGGAAATAAATAGCATTAATATTTCAACCAAACATCTGTGGTGAGAGTTGCGCTGTATTCCAGGTGTTAATCCGTCTGCCTTTAGAGACCGTGCACATCATCTGGGAGTCTTTAGATACAAAGCATATAGTCATTTTGAATATGTATGACGACAACCAATAAACAAGACATTCTGTACAGTGACCTAAGGCTTGAATTTATTCACGGTTCTCATCAGCTCTTGCCCTGGTGTTCATTGATCTTCTGTGATCAAGAAAGAGATAATTGATTATTCATTTGAGATTAATACTTCACAGGTGAGTGGATGACCGGTCAGCTCCACCTCGGCTCATACCAACCTACTGCATTTATATACTGTATGTTGTGGCAAATTGTTCATGTTTATAGTCGCATTATTTTTTTTAATTGTGGTTTCCTGCAACTGCATCTATCAGGGATGCCCTCACATTACAATACACATGCCCTGTTTATGTCCTAACACATGAAAATGTCTTTTATTTAGTCCAAAACCCCTCACTATTGACCTTGTGTGTAGTGCGGTATAATATGGGTGTCCAAATTCTGCGTGAGAAATATGATCTTCCCACAAATGACTGAAGAAAAGTATGCTCACTGTCCCACAATGCAACACTCCTTATACACTCAACAAAAATATAAACGCAACACTTTTGTTTTTGCTCCCATTTTTCATGAGATGGACCTAAAGATCTAAAATTCATTCCAGATACACAATATTACCATTTCTCTCAAACATTGTTCACAAATCTGTCTAAATGTGTGATAGTGAGCACTTCTGCTTTGCTGAGATAATCCATCCCACCTCACAGGTGTGCCACATCAAGATGCTGATCTGACATCATGATTAGTGCACAGGTGTACCTTATACTGCCCACAATAAAAGGCCACTCTGAAATGTGCAGTTTTGTCTCACAGCATTGAGGGAGCGTGCAATTGGCATGCTGACAGCAGGAATGTCATCCAGATCTGTTGCTCGTGCATTGAATGTTCATTTCTCCACCATAAGCCGTCTCCAAAGGCGTTTCAGAGAATATGGCAGTACATCCAACCGGCCTCACAACCGCAGACCACGTGTAACCACACCAGCCCAGGACCTCCACATCCAGCAGGTTCACCTCCAAGATCGTCTGAGACCAGCCACTCAGACAGCTGCTGAAACAATTGGTTTGCATAACCAAACAATTTCTGCACAAACTGTCAGAAACCGTCTCAGGGAAGCTCAACTGCATGCTCGTCGTCCTCATCGGGGTCTTGACCTGACTCCAGCTCGTCGCCGTAACAGACTTGAGTGGGCAAATGCTCACATTCGATGGCGTCTGGCACGTTGGAGAGGTGTTCTCTTCACGGATGAATCTCGGTTTACATTGTTCAGGGCAGATGGCAGACAGCGTGTGTGGCGTCGTGTGGGTGAGCGCTTTGCTGATGTCAATGTTGTGGATGGAGTGGCCCATGGTGGTGGTGGGGTTATGGTATGGGCAGGCATCTGTTATGGACGAAGAACACAGGTGCATTTTATTGATGGCATTTTGAATGCACAGAGATACCGTGATGAGATCCTGAGGCCCATTGTTGTGCCATAAATCCATGAACATCACCTCATGTTTCAGCAAGATAATGCACGGCCCCATGTTGCAAGGATCTGTACACAATTCTTGGAAGCTGAAAATGTCCCAGTTCTTGCATGGCCAGCATACTCACCGGACATGTCACCCATTGAGCATGTTTGGGATGTGCTTGACCGGCGTATACGACAGCGTGTACCAGTTCCCACTAATATCCAGCAACTTCGCACAGCCATTGAAGAGGAGTGGACCAACATTCCACAGGCCACAATTGACAATCTGATAAACTCTATGCGAAGAAGATGTGTTGCACTGCATGAGGCAAATGGTGGTCACACCAGATACTGACTGGTTCTGAGTCCCCAGACCCCCAATAAAGCAAAAAAATGCACATTTCAGGGTGGCCTTTTATTGTGGGCAGTATAAGGTACACCTGTGCACTAATCATGATGTCAGATCAGCATCTTGATGTGGCACACCTGTGAGGTGGGATGGATTATCTCAGCAAAGCAGAAGTGCTCACTATCACACATTTAGACTGATTTGTGAACAATGTTTGAGAGAAATGGTAATATTGTGTATCTGGAATGAATTTTAGATCTTTAAGTCCATCTCATGAAAAATGGGAGTAAAAACAAAAGTGTTGCGTTTATATTTTTGTTGAGTGTAATACGCATGCAGAAATTGCGGTTAGGTCAGTGATTACACAAAATGATTATTCAACGTGTCTGAAATATCAATTCACTGCTCGCTATATCGAATAAACTACTCAAAAATGTAATTAAATTACTCGATATAGTAGTGAATGATGAAGAAAGTGATCCTGGACACCGAGTCACAGCCAACTTTTCTTTATATATATATATATAACACGTATGTCATTGATTGAGCTCGGTGGGTGTTTTTTTTTTTCTCTCCACAGCTTATACGACAGAACTCGGATCAGCAAGCAGGCTGTCTGGATGAAACAGGTACAGTTAAAAGCGTTTGCTCAAAGGTCAGTCAGGCTTACGGTTGGAAAACAAATCACCAGTGCGTAGTGAGGCAGAACAGTTGGAGTGCTGAGGCCAGTCGGAGACTCTGACAAAGAGTGAACCGAGAGGCTAATGAGGAGATGAGAGGCAGCCGTGCAGGCAGGTGATTGGATGAGGTGATCTGTGAGAACGGTAAGGCTCGACAGTTCTGTTTGCTCGGCAGGTGAGGAGGGTTGGAAATGACAGGTGAGTACACAGAAAGCTGGGTCTTACATCCCCACTTTACTATATACATTTTATCATCATTATAAAGTGTGTTTAATGAGTCTACAAGAGATATAACACGAGTAAAAAATGACTTCATTTACTTACTGTAATATGGGATGGAGTCTACAATGGTGCAGAAATTCACAGCATTCCAATAAAGAGCAGGCAAGAACAGAATACATGGAGGATAATGTTCATAGCAGGAGGTTCTGTGCCTGGGCCTCTGGGGGAATGATTATGCCTGATTATGTTAACTATTAACACAAATGGAATTATTAAATTCAGAGGGAAGCAAACAAAGGTCATGCACTTTCCCCCAGATTCATATTCAAACTCTACTTTTATAGTCTCCATAAAGCAACCTTTTCCACAGAAGCACTTTTACTGAAAATGTCGTTTATTAAAGTCCATGAGGGTTCAGTTCTCGTGGAGACCACTGGCACCGGGCCAGAGACTCATCAGATAGGAAATGGGAATGGAGCAGGAATCGAGACACACACTGTTAAACCAAAACTCCACACGAAACCATTAAAAACTTGTCTCCGAGTCCTCTGACAAAACTTCAAGACAATTAAATCATCTATTCGGCAACAGCATATGGAGAGAAATCTGCTATTTCCGTCACACTGGCTCGTCCCCTGACAATGCAGTTAATTATACTGATTTCAAAGTCACAATCAGGAAGAGAACGTCTGCTTGAGAGGGAACAATGCATGTTTCATGTCCCTCTTTGTGGCTGCCAGCTCTGCGTGGAAGGGTGAGAGGAGGGAGAGTATGCATGACAGGCTTAAAATAGCATCAGTGGGATCAGCTATCTGCTCGAGATCAGGTGATGGAGGGGGGCTACATGCGGCTCTTAGGGTTGGTCAGAGCCAGCCATGAAGAGTCTGATGAAGTGGGAAATGGGCGGATGTGTGGTGTGGATGGAAGTGTAAGGGAGAGGTGATAAAAGTGTTGAAAGAGGGGGAAAAAAGGTATTAAATTGGGATTAAAGGTGAGAAAAGGATGGGAAATCAGGCAGAGGCAATGGGCAAAGGGAGGGAGAGGCTAGTGGATGGAAAAAGACAGATGGCAGCTAGGCTGAAGATGGAAAGAATGAAGGTTAAAGGGGAGGAAAAGGGTGAAAGTAAATGGTAATAAGTGACAAAAACTGCGGATAAGAAAAGGCAACTTGTGGGAGAAGAAGCAGGTGTGTAGACAGGTGGAGGAATAAGGGAGGAAGCAAAGGAGCAGCAGCGATGGGGATGGAGGAAATAAAACATTAGGCGCCAGAAGTAGAAAATAAAGTGCAGGGAGGCTGTGTTGGCTGTCAGCATCCATCTCCCAGATAAGAGCTCCAGCTACATGATCTGTTTTCCAGCATTACGGATGAAAGCGGGCGCTGCAATCAGATCAGCCGCGTGTATCGCCATTGTCGCCACGAGCCGGGGCCGATTTTCTCAACTACACAGCTGAATGATGCACACTGCCAGGCATTGTGGAGCAAACAATGGTACAAGCCTTTGTGCACAATGGGCTGATCCTGCTTTAGCTGTGTCCTGGAGCCACCATCACACTGACAGGATAAGTAAAAGGACATTTAATGCGTTATCTCCTTTTTTTTTCTCTCTCTCTCTGTGAAGTGAGCCGAGCCAAACATTACTTGAGGTCCTGCTGTGCGGTGACGGTCACATAATAGATACAGTGAGCTTTTTTTAATAAACAGTACAGAAGTCACGTCAGCGGAGGGCTAACAACGGCAATCATAACACAGGAAGCTTTGTGAGATTAGGGAGCTGCTGAGCTACTTACAGGGCTGGCTCAGATTTCATTTGACTGAATAACAAATTAACATATATTTAAAAAAAGTGTTGCGATTAGTGAATCATTCATTGGATTACAAAACAGAATAGGCTCTCATCTGAAGACTTTTGGATTACTTCAGAATTGCACCTTATTAAAAAAAAAGGGACACAGCATTATTTTTTCTGTTTAAAACATCTCAAAAATATTTGCAATGCAGATAAAATTTATTTTATTCAGCATCCAGGATAAACAGTAATGGTACAAACTTCAAGTGGGATGCTGTTTGCTTTTTAATTGGTTTAGAAAAAAAATGCATAAAAAATTCCACCATTCATCAATCATCATTAACAAGCAAAACTCAATATTGCAAAGTCCGCCATTAAAAACAAACTGGCAAGCTGATATTCAGTATTTAGAATTGGCCAAATTCAACAACAACAACTGGTCTTGAGTTGCTCCTTGGTTTTCTGAGCAAATACAGACCAGAGTGAATAGTACTGCAAACGTTAGCTCGCTAGTTAGCTAATTAGACGCCTGTATGCACACGCTGGCTGGCGGTAGCATACACATACAGCAGCCAATCAGTGAGTCTGTTATGGAAAGAAAGGCATTCCACATTTGTGTTAGCGTTTGTTTTCAAGAAAACTCCACAGGGAGCCTTTAGCACGCCTGTTATGTCTACTGGAATAAAGTTTATTATCTCTGGTATTCCACATTCTGCTTGTTTGAAATAATTAACGATGTGGGATGTATTCATTGTTATTATTTCTTTTTTAGTACACAAGTGATATTTTCAGTTCTTATTAACTACCGACTGTAAAATGCATCCTTGTGCACGTTTATAGCTGAAGGCCGTGGTAATTTCACGAGCCACTTTTAAATTGGGTGTGTTCTTTTATCTGCTGGTTCCCTCTCCTCCCTCACCACTACTCGTATCGTACGAGGACGTATCTCTGAGGAACACATGGGAGCACAAAGAAAAAAAACCCAAGTGAAGAGAGTAGACAGATAACACCAACGCAGGACAGTTTGCCAAATTCTTTAGAGCTCCTGTTGCTGCAGATTTCAGTCTTAGTTGACACGTTGCTCACACATGCGAGAGTTGTCAATGCAGTAAAGTAGTGAGAAAATGAATGGAATATGATAGGCATGTATGTTAAATAAATTGCTTTTGGTTAGTCACAATAATTTGTCATTTAAAAACTGATTTTTTTTTCTTTTTCTGCTCTTATTCTTTGTTAATGCTTCAATTAAATTAACATTTGATGAATATATTGATTTGTTATGATTAAACACAAAAAAGTCTGCAATTATTCCAGTGGCAGACTACAGACTGCATAATGAATCAGTCAACTGTAGGATAAAGTGCAATTGTGAATAACATGTTTCAATAAAACGTCTAAAAGCCTTCATTTAAAGCAGTAATTTGGTATTGAGAGTAGCATTCTGATGTGGCTGAGCATTTGCATTGATTTAAATGATTTCCTTGTGAAATTCCAAAACATTTCTCATCCCTGATTCCCAAGCCATAAGGATCGTTTATGGCTGTTTATACAAAAATGAAGGTAATGCCATTTCCAGTTCGAGTCACGACCCCAGTCCATTAGCCTGCTGTTGTTCATACTGGTGCAATTACAGGGTGAGATGTGCAAGTGTTAAATGCATCTCCAGTGCTGCTGATGTGTAAATGGATTTTCTTTTTCTGGTCTTGAGTTTGGCGAGAAATAGAAGACGATGTTCTGGGGCTGTTGGATGAATTTCTCTGTGATTCGTTCTTCATCTTCATCTCACATCACCGTCTATAGGCTGATATTGAATTCAGTTAGAAATATTCAAACTCACAACTTAATTGTCTAAAATGTAATTTAGAAACCAATTCCAAGAATATTGTTTTTATTATAATCTTTAGGCGTCTGGATTTAAGATAACATACGCCTAGTCTCTGTTGCTATGAGTTACTGACAGTTTTTTCAATTTGTATTAATTGTTTGAATGCTTTCTTGAAAGTTGAGATGAACTCTAGACTAAGAAATCTGATGAGTTAACTCATTTAAACCTGTCAGGACTAAGATTAACACAAAAATAAACCACTGTGAGAGTACACAGTCATTTCTTCAGTCACACTCCAAGCTACTCTCTATTTTTATCTCATTTTTGACCTGGCATATTTTTAGATATGTCGACTCATAATATTTGGCTGCCTCTGCTGTCAACAGCTTGTGCATCTTCACTGCTGATGCCGGATCAACGGAGCCAATCAGCTCATGACAGCTCAATCGGGAAAACATGTCATTAGCTCCGTTTGAAGGCCTTGGATATTGGACCGTATTGTTATCCCACAGAATGTGCTCTATTATTCCATACCAAGACCAAATGCCAAACTTCACAAGTGCCAAAACCAAATAAAAAATTAAAAAAAAAACTAAAATTAGCCGCCATTTTCTGTGGTGCTTTTGGCAGTTACCTTTAACTGCAGGAGACACTTTCCAACAACTCATTAATTTGAATAATTAAAGACATTCAAATACAAACATATTTTATATATGCATTAACACACAGACACAAACACAGTTAGCCTTTATGCACACATCATCATTGGGGGAGAGGGGGGGGGCACTATGTGTGAAAGATACATATTGCACCACCTTGTAATATTTAATGTGTTAATTAAAGTCCCCTATGGGAATAGGATCTAACATGCTTCATCAACTTGGTGCAAAATCACCTTTCAGCAAGGTATGTGCATCCTTGTGTGTGTGTGTGCGTGTGTGCGTGTGTGTGCGTGTGTGTGTGTGTGTGTGTGTGTGTGTGTGTGTGTGTGTGTGTGTGTGTGTGCGCGCGTGCGTGTGTAAACATATGATACATTTAGTTTGTTTTGCACATCGTGACGGGGCCCTGTTAGTTACGCTACACGTCTGTGACTATTTATGCAACACTCTGTCGGATTAATAGAGAAAGCTCATTAATACAAGCACTGTAATTAATTGTGCTATGCATGGCTCAGCTAGAAAACAAATACCGTATCACACATAAGTATAGTCATGTCTTATATAATAAATCACATTAGTTCTGTGTGTGTTTTCCGTCAACATCTCTTTAATTTAAAAAAACTAAAAAAACAACAGGACAGCATTGGAGTCCTCTGTATGGAAATAAATAATGTTCATAATCTGGGCCTGTGATTAGCAATGTGATGCATAGATTTAAACATAAATATGCTTGTTAAAGGGTACAGTATGTGGTTTATGTGATGCTGTGAGGTCTGGTCTGTGGATCACTTGCTAAATCATTGTGGTCCAGCCTCGTTTTGTTGCACTGCAGCCGTGCAGGTCGGTTCCTCACATAAGAAGTAAGACAAAGAACAATGTCCACAGCTGTTTACAAAGCTGTTTGCTCTTCAACAGATGCCCAAACAAGCTGCCAGTGTTTTAATGACCTTACTCATCATCACACCTAACAGACCTGCTTAAATGTACTGTGTTTTTGAGAAAGTCCAGACATTAATTTAGATTTTGGAAGATTTGGGGAGAGCTTGTTAACTTCCTTCCACGTCCTCCATTAGAGCCGGCTGACACAACTTCCTTCACAACTCATTGTTGAGAAGGAAGCAGTAAATGACTGTGTCATCTGCATACAGTTGGATTAAGCACTTGGTCAGCTGGAAGGTAATTCATAGATGTAGAACGACAAAGGCCAAAGTAAATATACCTGTGGGATACCACATGGTATAAGGCTAAACAGGCAATTTTGGAAGTGTGACTTAAGCCAGTTTATAAAGGGAGAAATAATAACAGGGGGATCAACTTTAACCTCATTTACAACACTGTGACAAACTGTTCTAATGCTTTGTTTCTGAAGATACACCAGAAGAACTCATTTATTGTGGGGCCCAGAATGCCGGGAGGAAAAACAAGAACGCTAAATATAGAGAGCAATCCTGCACTGTACAGGCTACTGATGGGCAAATCAATACCTTTCAGAGAAAAGATATAGAAAACAGAGGCTGGTGGGGGGGATCACAAGGGGACGAAAACAGGATATTTGATTGACTCGCGAGAGGAAAAGTAGCAGCTGTTAAGGTAAAAACAATCCCCCAAAAAAGCAGCTCCCACCATAGAGGCTCATTACTCCCAAAAATATTGAAGTGTTGGAAGTTATTTTTAAAAACATCCGCTACAGAATGGGACCCCGAGGTGCTCCGTAAATGTGAGGGTAGTGCTAGATTACAGATCTTTAGGAATCTTTTTCTTGGGGACTTTTTTGGGGTTCTGCACCACGGCAAATATTACTGTCACCCATAGTGAAGGTAGGTCTTGTTGCTAGTGAGGCAAATGTGCATCTGTAGTTTACAAATGTCTATTCCTGGATTTTCTTAAAATTTGATTCCCAAGTTCCGATGTTTCAAATACTTACACATTGCCTTAACACTTGCTGAGCTTGCACAGTCCCATTGTACAGCTCTTACTTTTGGAAACTGAACTAAAAGCCTACAAATCCCCCTTCCTCGGCAGAGTGACAGCAACAACAGCCTAGCCAAATTATTGTGTGACGCCTGAAGGCCAACATCTTATAGCAACAGAGAAGCAGCGGCGAGAGCCTGACAAGAGAGATCTGGAAACGGACCTGTTCTTTATGTGGATACCTGTTAACCGCTGCCAAGGAGGCCCACAAGAGATTTTAAATGGCGGAGAACACTGGAGCCTGCCAACATGGCAGTCCAGTTATTATCACGCGTGAAGCCTGAAAGCCGAGCGTGGCTCTGCGGAGTGCATGAGGGGGGCCTGTATTAGGTTGGCAAGGTGAGTGCTGTTGAGATTAAGAGACGCTCAAATCCCCGAGCATCAAACCAGGGTCAGCAGCTCAGGGCTGACAGGTGCAAGCAGACAAATGAGTTAGTTCTTCATGCATAGAGCTCATTAGTCAAGCTCGCTCCCTAACCTGTAATACAGGGGTATGAAATCCAAAATGAATGTCAGCTCAAAGCCTAACAAACTGTATTCGGAGTGTGAGGCCACGTTTCTCTACACTGTGACTGAAATCCAACAAGGGGCCAGAGGGAACCATGATGTTGCTATTGATATAACTGATCAGGAACGCTGCATTAGTCCGTTCTTGGTGAAAATGACTAATAAATATAAATAATAAACCCAGAATCAGATGTGGATCCTGATAAAGCATTCATACCTTTGCACTTTTTACCTCAGCACTATTCACCACATATAGTATAGCTGCTACTTAGCCAAGAAAAAAGGTCAAGGGCATGTATATGTATATATATTTTGGAAGGATACATATTAAGTGGACCACTATACAATAAGGTGCATGAAATACAAATGAGCAAGGACATCATTTGAAATGACCTAATAATGGCAACAGTACAGTAAAAAGTAGTTCCTGAATTGTCATTAAGTAGTTCTGGTTACTGAAAAACCAGTCTCAGAGATGAGGTACTGTTTTAATAAATTACTATGTACGTTTTTTGGTCTAAGTGTGAATTGTCTTTGCTATTATAAATAAATTCATTCCGGAGAGATACAAGCGGTATGCTTTTAAAATACAGCTAAATCCATTAAAAACTGGAATTTATGAGTGTTTGAAAAGACGCCCACATGTTTGAGGTTGAATAATATTAGGTATGTCTTCATTTCTCTTGGCCTTAGTCAACTTTAATCGAAAAGGAATATGGTACCCGTCTTTAAAACGTGGTTTATGTATAACTTCTAGTCCAATTTTTAAAAAGAAAAAGTAAACACAAAGGACGAAAACTCTGTGTCCTCAACGGCAGCCCTGCCAGCAGTCCATCCCTCAATACATCGCTGGATCACATCAATATGTCTGCAAGCTGTCAGTGGCTCTGTTTTATCTGCAGCAATAACAGAATAGGAATGGGCATTGCTTTTCATTCAGCGCTCATGCACATGTTATTGAAAGTCGATATTAACTCAGTGGCTGGGAAAGAAAGTCTTGCAGCGCTTTCATAATGAGCTTGTATGTACTGTAGCTGGAGGGTATGACCTGAGTTGTAATGGCAAAGGACATGCTTTTATATATTTTAAAGCCTTTGGTATTACTGTTATTTGAACCCGGAGATATGAGAAAATATCTACATGGCTTGTGTGAGCCTGCACATACTGTAGTATCCGATTTGTGTCTTTTATCAACAATCAACACAAGTGGGAACAAACCTGCATATGCAGTATGCAAACGTTTGCATCCCAGTTAAAACAAGCACGGAGAAATATTTGCAAATGTTGAATCTGTGTGTTTTCTGATAAGGACGGGAGATTAAGGGCAGAAAGCTGCAGCAGGATTACGTGGAGATGATAGTCAAATACTTTCACCGAGGAGGACAGAAAAGCAGGCATTTTCCATCCAATATTCTGACTGTAAAATACCTCGTAAAATAAATATTTAACTGAAAATGAAAAAAAAGAGAAGTTTGGTTTGATAAGAAGGAGAAGTGCTTTCAGAAATTGTTGTTTGAAAAAGTAAAATGTTAACTGCTTTAGTGTATTTTGTCTTTGTCTTATTTCCGACCATGACTGAACCTCAGTTCTTTTGACATTTTAAAATGGCACTGTTCCACTTTGAATATAAATGTGTGCCACAGCGCCACACAGTTCTGCCTTTCGATTCACCGACTGTGTTGATTCCATTCGGTGATTACGCTGCGGAAGCTGGCGGAGAAAGACAAAGAGAAGCCTTTCAGCAACGTGTGATGCTTATGCTGCCACTGGGTGACAAATCGGACATAATAGCTTAGTTTACTGTGGCAGAGATCTCGCTTTCATCCATCCAATTAAATTGGCTCAGTCATTACAGGAATAAGATGTAATGGAGGTTAGATGCGTCTGCACGGAATCCGGCCAATCACATTTAATGTATTCAGTGATTAGGTCTGTACCCTAAAGAGGCAGGAAGGGATGGGGCACTTCTGTTGACGGGGATTCATCTTTATAGGAGAAATATTATAACAAGGCGCAATCTTATGATTTCCATCTGAACGCCTGGGTCGCCGCCGTGACATCATCGTCACGACTCTGACTCCTTTGCGAGCCATCACAGGGGAAGTCCCAATCTTTCCGCTGCAGCAAATCTACTCCTTTCAACTATTGTAAGCGACTAATGCACCGTGGCACACAGAGAATAGAACTCTTTTATGGCTCTCTATAAATAGCCATCTACTTGATCTATCCAAGATTTCATAGATTTATTTCAGACGAGGGCAGGAGCCCATTGAAAATGGCCAGATTGCTTGGCCTCCGGTATTGTTGCTTGCAGCTTTCTGGAGAAGCGCTCGTCCAAACAGCTAAACGCTGCGCCCACTTGGGCCCTTGGATACATCTCCCGCCATATACTATATTAGCAGAGTACTTTTAAGGAGTAGTCAATGTCTACTAAATGACTACTTTTCATAAAAGAAAAACAGCTGAAATTAAAATTCTTATCCTGGAGTTACTGTACACTAGGAGAGGACTGTTGACATTATCATAATTTGATCTATACGGGCCAGTAATAATAAAACAAAAAATAATTAGACTATTTGCCTTAATTATCTCTCCCAAACAACGTCAGCCAGGCCCGGATTTCGATTATAAAGGGTCTAATTGAATGGACTTTCTTGCTCCGTTCCTATATCCAAGCCTGCATTAAATGTACCATGGAGCCTGGGGCTAAGACGCCCCCCCCCCATTCTCCCAAGCACCATCCCAACTCAACCATTTCTCTGTCCAACCTGCATAAACATCAGCTGTGCTTCATTTGCATATAACGGCTGCAGCATCAACAGGATACGTAATAATTATAAGCCCACAGTAAAGCATGCGATACAGTGAAAGGTAGGCCAATATTCATCTCTCTCATACATAATGCATATGTGCATTTACACACACACACACACACACACACACACAAATATGCATGAAGAGGAAGAGAGATTCTATGTAACCCCATCAAGGGAGAACCCTCCCTGTAATTATGAGCATCAGTTGCCTCTCGCCGTTCACTCAGTAATAGAAAAACCTGCTGTCGTTGCATCTTTACGTGCGGAGCATCGCGTTGCTCTACGTTATCACAACCAAAAACGTGAAAATATGAACCAAATCTTAAACTGGAATTATCCTTAAAACTACATTTTTCACAGTGGAAACTTAAGATAAATAACAGTATGAGAACATGTCAGCAGGAGGACATTGGCACATTTTTCACCATAGCAGATGTAATATTTAATATGCCTCTTGCCTCTGATGCGATATTTATTTGGTATTACTTTTTTTTTGCAACATCATCGCAGACCATATTAAATGCAGCCTGGACGTTGCTGAATGAAAACACTGAGTCCATTGCTTCAGTAATAAAGGCTTGCAGTTTTACCAAAGATCTGGGATTTCAGACGCCCATATATCGCCGTACCTGCCATCAGAAAGTAGGACATATTTCTGCTTTGTTGTACAGAGAATGGAACGCCAAAAGATGAACGGTGGAGTGTATGGTGTTTGGCAGCGGGTGACAAATACATTATTGCCTTGCGCACAGGACCAAACAATCCAAGTGCTGCTTTGGAGAGTGAGCTGTCACAGTCCCCGCGCCCAGACGGCATCGCGCCATAAATATCAATAAAAGAGAGAAAGCGAGATGTCCTCAGGGAGACTGCAGCGAGGTACATGAATTAGAAATGTCACCAATAAGTTTGGGGGGAAAGGAGAGCAGGTCTACAGCATGGTTCTCAATTCATTCCTGCACAAAAAAACACATTTTACCTTGAGGGAGATCACATCACATGATAGCAGGCTGTGGACTCCAGTCAGCCGTAATGGGAACACATGGATAACAATCTATCAAGAGTCAATACAAAATACATAAATAAATAAAACACTTTTTGAAAAATCACATAAAATAAACCAAGGTTACAAAAACAGGGTCGTGTTCTACACTTGTAGAGAGTTGGACGTTGAAAGGATTTATCATCACTTTCAGTATCTGCATTTTCAGGGACAACATAACAGTTTGTTTGGCGTTATGGATTTCATCCTTTAAATATCGGTCACCTCAGATGTTGGCAAGAATTTTAACCGGTTTTAAATCATGCAAACACTTTCAATCTTTTAGATAATTGCTATAAACCCTCTGCTATTTTGTAATATTTTGCATATTTATTCTAAATTATCATAAACCCCATGTTGTACACTTGTAGAGAGCTGGACGTTGAAAGGATTTATCATCACTTATACAGCTGTAGTTTAATTCTCTGTACATCAACTAATTGATTCATGACTAATCTTCTCATACAAGTATATAGTATTCAAGACTGTTATGCAGCTGAAAGCTCTGCAAAAAGTCAATTAGTGGACTTTCAATTACGATTGTTATGTGTTGTTTTTTTTTTCAAATAAGTATCAGCATCCAAACCTTGAGAGATTTGACTTTTTTATGAATACACATGAATTAGATACAATAAAACATATTGCTTATGTTTTCAAAAGGTATTGTATTGCTTGATGGGTAACAGAGTTTGTAAATGCAGACCCTTAACTCCAGCCTGTAGTCAGGCTTACACATCAATATATCATCCTTACATTCATCGACTCAGGCATTTATTAATAGCATGTTTGTGGTGATTTCCTGCATCTCTAATGGGTAAAAATATGCATCCAACGACGACCATTGAGATGTAAGAACCGTTTGAACCTTATAAATTAGTCATTTCCTCCGAGTCACCCGGTAAGACGGACGACTGTGCGAGGGCTAAGGGTGTCACCTTTTCTTGCCTTCACGTCTGAGACGGGCTCGTAAGTGAGACGGATCGGCGGGTCAACTGGTGATATGTCAGCTGCTGTCTCCCTGAGAGGCGGTGGAAGCTAAACTTTAACCCGTCGTGCTGTTGAGCTGAAGACTGATGTGTCATCATTCTGGCTCGTCCTGCTGTGCTCTTGTTGAAAAAGATGGCAATAAAAAAAAAAAAAAGATGAAGACTACATAACCGGCTGGCTTTGCTTTTCTTTGGGAAATGCATTTATTCTTGCCAGTTGGGACGAGATGTGAAAGCAACTCTTGGCTCCCGGATTTCTAGCTTTGTTTCATTGGCCTACACGAGTGTTGAGGGTCTGGAACGCCAACCTACATTAAAGCTATTACACGGCCAAAATACAACACGCCTATATAATAAAAGTACTCTTGACCTATTTCACAGTATTTTCTCAGGAGCTGCTCATTTATTAGCCATCCACAGCAGGAGAGCTAGCTGACCTGTACACATTACTGCGGTGAATTACTGGGCTTTGTTCCTTTTCATGAGATCCCTCCTCCGACGAACCGAGTCATTTATTAAGCCCTGGACAGTCTCCCATTGGGAAAGTGTGCCAAACACCTCCTGACCTGCAGCTCATTTAAGCTCTATGGGTTCCGCTCTCAAAAAGAGCCGGGATGCATAAAGCCATAACCGAGATGGTGCTGGTAGCTGGACGGCCATTCATTAGGCCCATTGTTTCCCCACATGGGGAGAATCGGAGGAACACCCTCCTGACCTGTAGCCTGATTTCACTTTACAGTGCCTGCACATAAAGATCGGTAAATGTGCCTTTGGATAAAATTGAGCTCAAGTGAACAGTGCTTAGTATTAAAAGAATTGGTTAATCCAATCCGTCATAGGAAGGAAACAAATGACAGGTGGGACCAGTGTTTTTCCTCTAATAGACATGTTTTTCATGAAGATTATCCCTGCAGTGCTTCCTTTCCTTCCCCCTCAGGTAATGCACTGCAAATGTTCCCTTCTATGGTTCTATTGAAAGTATTGTAGGTGGTATTTGACCACTGCGGGTCTGCATTTTCAGAGACAACATAACAGTTTGTTTGGCGTTATGGATTTCATCCTTTAAATATCGGTCACCTCAGATGTTGGCAAGAATTTTAACCGGTTTTAAATCATGCAGACACTTTCAATCTTTTAGATAATTGTTATAAACCCTCTGCTATTTTGTAATATTTTGCATATTTATTCTAAATGATCATAAACCCCATGTTGTGCTCATGGAAATTTGGTAATAGACAATACACGTTTACTTGAAAACACTCAGCTGGATGTGTCATTTCATTTTGTAGCCTTGCGCAGCAGTCACTCTCCCCCCACTTCAACTGATGTGCAGCAGCCAGTTTTCTGGCACCGAGGTATGTAATTATCTATTTTAGCTGCCCGGGATAGACGAGTCAAGACAGCACCAGCGTCGGCCATCTGGCCGTGTGAGAACTCCGCTGGCAGGAACACAAATGTGTTTTCACCCTGGCTGTTCAAACACTCACCATATAAAAACCCTCCGCGGTTCTTGTTTTACAGATTGCATATTTGTCATGGTCACTTGGACCGCTGTCTCTGTGATTTTTGTGTGCTCCTTTATGCTGCCAGTCAAATGGCCAGCTCGTTTTGCTGTTCTTGGCCTGACAAGTATTAATAGAGCATCACTGTATTTTTCAGATAATGCTTTTTCAAATCTTTGTAATTCTCAAAGGCTCTCTGTTAAACATGGAAACAGGACATTTGAACGCAGGAACAATATGCTACATTGTTGACGTCCCAAATGCTATAATGTGTGTTTTTCCTTTGAGCATAGCTAACGGCAGCAAGACACTGACCTTAAGTGACCTTGTAGCAAAGCCCCCTCTACAGCATTTGCACATGTATGCAATACACCAGCAAATACAGCAATGTTGTTGCGTGTGATGGGAGGACTTTATCATAGGGCATATGCATAGGTCATAGCTATCTTTAGTTGAGACTGAAGGCCCATTGCAGTTGTTATCTGTGTGAAACAGGGCCAGATGGGGCCTAACCTTGGCTTCTTCCCTGCTGGGCATTCATCTTAGCTCTAATTAGCTGCTTTTAGAAGTTTGCTATATCGCTCTGGACACAGACACCTCTCGCCTCTCGCCTCCTTTGCTCACAGCGGCGTCCGCACTCGTGTGCCGAATGAGAAATCTCTACAGTTTTGGAACTGATGACATTCATTGATGAAACGAAATGTAAATGGGCGTGACTGGCATTCATTACACTCGTTAAATGGAAAGGCAAATGAAAGATTTATTATTTAAATTAATGAAAATCACGAGGATGTTTAATTCATACTGTACGGCCTATTTTTTTTTCAGTTTTAGCAAAAAAAAGTTATCAATGCAGTTTCACGAACTTGAAGGGTAATGTGACAAAAACCTTTATTACTCTCGTATAAAACCGATATTAATAGTAAAAAATGGTTCTTTCTACATCATCTGTGCATGGCAATTAGGGCACGAGATTGTGGCTATAGTTTATGAAATAGCAGTAATGTGACAGGAAACACATGGCACATGATACAATACACAGCCATCCACCCTCTGAACCTCCACTGGCTACACAAAGGGCACGTCGCTTTCTGCATTGGCACTGGACGTTAATCGTGAGGTGTAGGATCCTTCAATGTTAATGTAATTCCTCGGGAGAGTGAGCTGCAGTAAAACAGCCCTGCAATAACTCCTGTGAAGCCAATATTGTTCCGTTTTTTGCTGACATGTCAACTTTCTGGTAATTTTTGTGACTTTGTCAGTGGACAGCGGCCTGTAGGGACTGATGTACTGATTCAATAACATCTTGGAGAGCGGTGTGTGAGAACATCCTTTTTTTTATAAGATCTAACACACCTGCATCAGGAAAACCGTATTTTTCTACTCTAAATTATAAGAAAAAAAAAGACATATTTCAGCATAATGCAGTCCGACACCATCTCAATGTGCAGCCTCCAAAATCTTGATCTTTGCTGCAGGCTGGCTAGCTGAACTGAATGCATGTAGATGGTTGATTGGCTGTTGCATCCGAAGGTTTAGATTGGTTCAGGTGCACCGACAGTAATTAGTACAATAAAAATAACTTTAACCTGAAATATCATTTTAAGACTAAAGAGGTACAGAGGGCGTTTCAACTCAATAATTATGAAAGTCAAAAGTCGTACTATGAACTCACTAAAAGTGACTAGAAGAAATGTCACCGAGGAGCAGCGAGATGATGACTCATTCTTTAATAGTTTCATGTCATCGGGGTGAGAAGCAGAAGTAGCACAGAAAGAGACTCATTCACATTTTTTTAGATTCCTTGTGATCTTTTCCTTCCCTCAGAATCACTTGGTTTACCACACAAAAGCACAAACTGTTTATCTGGCCGCCGCCAGCAGCTAGGGCAGTATCGATCCTCATTTCTGCACCTAATGATGGATTATGGATCTTATGGGTTTTAGCCCTCAGACAGGCGAGACATGACAAGGTATTCTGTTAACATGGAGAAATCCATAGCGACATTCAATTGGACACCTCCCTATCGCCCTCCTTCCATCCATCACCCCTCCTTTACTTTCTGTTCAGTTAGGCTGTCTTCTTCCATCTCGTTATTCTCTCTTCCGTGTTTGTCTGCATACAGCATGTATCTTCCCCTCCTCTCCACTTTCTTTTCTTCCCTCTCTTTTCCCTTCATGCCCTCTCATCCGAATATTTAATTTTTTTTGCATAATACAGCTGCCGCCTCAAGAATCTGAAATCTGGTTTGAAGTAAATTCTCCGACTGTCTTTATGCATGATTTCCGATAGTGACATTTGCACTGTTTGCTGCTGTTAAAATAACCAGTTTGTTTCTAAGATATCACCTGTCTTAGTGTGAGGGTTGATAGGAGGAAGAAAAATGACCATGTGTCTAGAAAGTAGGTCCCTTGGTTTGGTGAAGGACAGCATACTGCTGGAAATGTCCTGGCAATAAAAATATGCAGAATAGCATGAGAGCAGCGGGAAGCGAGAGGGAAAAGGACCGGCCGTCATTTCGTCTCTTCGGGATTCAGATGAGAACAAAACAAACGGCTCATATCTGAGCTGCAAAGAACAGAAGCCAATCATGTTCTGTCATTTTAATGAGGCTGGATTGGTCATTGATCCATAACTTACAATAAGGGGTAAAACACATCACAAACTCCTATGCAGACGTCATGGTGATGAAAGTGAGGCAAGATAAATGATTGATATTATGTAAGAAAATGAATATGGGATTACCTTAAATAACCATGAATAATGGTCTCAACAATTGTCCACATGTTGCCTCCTGACTAACCGATATGTAAAACAAATGTCTTAAATACAAACCAAATTCCAACATACATCAAACACAGCTCTCATATGTCCTATCGCATGTAGACGGGGAACCTTTCAGTGTTATTACAGTTTGGTTCAAAAGGTGAGCAAGTCTCAAACCACAGCGGTGTTTGTATTCTACTCTTTAATGAGGATGTGGTTTGTTTGAACCAGACCTGCTGTGCTAACAGTAAAGCTTTCCTTCGGTCAGATAATGATCTCTGCTGTTCTAGACAGTTTGCCATTTCTTTACGATAATAAAGAAAGGAATTGGATTGCATTGTTTCGTGTGTGCTCACAGGCATCTTATCTTCATCATAGTTAGTGCCTTTTGTTGGGTGAACAGTGGGAGACTTCTAAAAAATGGCAATTTGAGAAGAAAACAGACAAACAAGCGTAGAAACAGTTGGAGGGAGGTCCTAAAATTTCAGTGGGAGAACCAGAGCAGAAGAGAAGAGAGCAAGATAAGAGTGATAAAGATAATGTCTACATTACATAAAGTCTCTACATATTTACATTCTCTTCTACTTTAAGACATGGTGCATCCGTGGGCTTTAGATGACAAAAACGTATGGATATAATGTCACCACATACCCTTGACGCTATAAGGATCGCATGCATCTTGCATGAACAACCAGTCTCCAGATGCAACTAATGTTACATTAGCGTTACATTTGATAAAGCTCATGCTAACCTCCTGGGTTTTACTGACTTCTGTTTTACTAATGTTTACAACTGTTAATGGGCGAGTCATCATTTTCAATGTACACAATGTAGCTGGAGACCATTCCCCGTTTTGTTGCTCGTGTGAACAAAGCTTAGCGGTTGATAGATGACTTACAACACATTCGGGGTACGTTAGCATAACACTATTGAATCATTTACACAAATGTATAAATGTTTTGCTGATGATCCATCCATTGTTAACTCAAGGCTTATAAATGACTTATGATGGACCATTAAAATAAAGTGCTAGCCTAATTAGTATAGCTTTTTCTAAACAATTACATTATCCGTGTTCAGATCGCTGCCAGCAACATTCAGCCTATGACAGATGAAGACTTGGAGATTTACTTCCATCATATGGTGAGCAAGTCAAAGCTTTTGGGGCACCAGAAACATAAATTGGCCAAAATAAAACCAACTGCTGAGACAGCAGCAAAAACCAAGGGGAGCATTCCCAACCAACTCTCAAACAAATGCTCTGAAGATAATGAGAAAAATCTAAATAGGACGGATGCATAATGATGATGAAAAAGAGGCTTTGAAGAAAGCGAGAGCCAAACGAGGAAGAGGAACAAGAACAATGACATCTCAAAGGATGTGATGCACGAAGCAGTCGGCCTGAAATAATCTGGGGTCCTTAATGGATTTTGAGATTGATCCCAGAAATCTTGAGAGGTGACGATGTAATTACGCAATTGTGCACAGGCATTGAACTAGCTCTTCTTCAGTTTTATTTAATGTCACAGTGCAGGTTTGGCTCTGACTCTGGACAAACAAGAGAGCTCTACCAGCCAGTCTTCCACTACAGCCCCGACATCTGCTACATTTGAACCAGTCGACTCTGAAGTGATGTTTCTTGAAAGCACTACAAGCGAGGCAATTTTGACTTTTCCCGCTATACTCCACAAAAAAGGCGGGAGTGATGTTTTACAGGAGCAGCAACATTGTTGGTTTTTATAGGAGACATTTCTGAAAATGAGCAACAGACTTTGGATGATACATTCGCCACAAACTGTGCCACCCGGCGAGAGAGGGAAGAGGGCAAGGTAGTGCGAGAGCTCAGCACATTTCTGTGATGATGGACTTCAAGGGGGTCGTCATCGTCATCCCAGCTTCTTCTGCCGGATGGAACACCTGAGATGAGGGTGTGATGAGGAGTTGTGATAGACTGGAATTAATTCCACGAACAGTGCACATCGCAAAAATACTTTCTAAGTACACTTCCTAAGGCATGATTTTAGACTGAGGTAGTGGGAGTTTGGAGGCCCAATAATTGCTTTTGGATGGGCAAGGGAGCAATAGCTTCCTGTGAAGATTGCACCTGTCATATTAGAGCCTTGGGATACAGAGCACTGTAGTGGAGAATGTCCTCAAGTGTAAGCCTGAATCAAGCGCACAGTGTTCGGATCACGCCGTTGAGACTTTAACGGCATTGACCGAGAAGAATTAATAGAGATCCTACAGGATAGCACCAGCCAGCTATGTCAATGATACCCTCCGGGAGATTGGCCACAACAAGCATAAGCAAGGCATAAGCAATCGGACAATGGGCAGTGAGAAAGGTTGTGAAATCCCTCATCTTCCCAGAGACAGTGAATGTCCACCAGAAGGACATTCACAAGTACTGAACCACATACTTAAGGAATTCTAATATGTCGCATCTGTCTTTGCTCCCCGGTTGACATCAGTATAACGTCAGCAACCAAGTAAGTCCTACGCAAGAGTGACAATACTTTCCTGCTGTTATCTAGAGCCTTTGATAGATAACAGCATCACACTAGTTTGTCTTTTGTTGGCACTTTTATGTCACTGAAATAATCTGGTGCTATAATTGCTGATGTGTTCTCCTCTCTGGGAGCAATGTGTGATGAAGGGGGATTAAGTTGTTATAGAATATTCAATTATCAACATTATTCACGCAAAAACCACCATGTTGTAGCTATCTGTTTTTAAACAGTATAGATACCAAATAATCATGTTTGTAGACTCATAAGGGCAAAAAGGAATATCATTAAAAAACAATCTCTAGTCGTCACAGCGGCGAAGATCCCATGCATTAAGGCACCATTGGATATGTTAGGATTTAAATCCACGAGACCCACTACCTGTATGTATTTGTACATGCAAAGGATGGAAAAGTATTGTGTTTTCATCTTCTAGTGGCACTTTTATCAACATCTTTTTTTCCTTTTGCATATTTGGTTGCAAAAGGCATTGCATATTCAGTCACAGATCACAGTACGTCTCCTACTATACTGTACAGTTACTGTTTCTGGTGCAGAAATCACACTTCTTACCCTCGGTTTGCTGCAAACGTCTATGCATTTCCAAGGTATGATTTGTGGGGTGAACAAAACATTTTGTTCTCTTCTCTGTAAGTATTTGATTCTGTATCATTCCTAAATAATTCTTGACTTTTTCTGAACCAAAAACTGAAATAACAAAGTTCCACACCTGTTGTAAGAGTGAACATTCCTGTCGTAAAAAGTAGCTTTGACTATAAATGGTCATCTTTATTAAATGGAAATGTTGCTGGTTTTCAATACTTTATGTGCACATGATGGTGTTTGGACATAGAAATTCATGGCAATGAGCAGCGAGCGGCGTCCTGCTGGCTCCCCGCTAACAGCACCAGAGGAGGAGGGGGAGGGACGGATGCTTCCTCTGAGCAGCATGCATTGGGATGACTCACACTATCATATATTTGCATAATTCTTGCTTTTTTTAAAAAAAGCCGCTAAGAGGGTCTAAAAAAGTCGCTAAATCTAACTTGCCAGTGTTGCATGGTTACCGTTGCCCAGAGCTCCCCACCCACCAGATGACGCAAAATGATGCATTTGAGTGGGGAGCATCACCATCACCATCATCATCATCATCATTAATTTTCACATCCAACCCATATTGCAATAATACAATGTCAGCTGAAAAACAGTTTCTTTTTAAATTGGGAAAAGTTTTGTGTACTGCATCAGGAAAATAATGGTATATGATTTTCATAATAAGTCGTACGCTGTCATGCATACTCAAAAAGTTGGCATTTGACAGTACCTTGAACTGCAAAAGTACATCTATCCAACCTCCTGGCCAGCTTGAACTTCCAATACACACAACCACAGCGATTTACATAATTACAGGCACTCGTCTGACCTGGTGGAAATGGTGTGTCATCACACTGTCGGGGAGTGATTTCCATCTGAAGGACCGATAACAGGGGGGAAGGCAAGAGGAATAATAGCAAATTATACAAAACCCTTGTAGCTAATTGGATAGAAGTCACGCTAAAATAACCGTCTGCACTGATTTATAGTGGATTAAAAAAGTGAACTTGAAATGAAGGGCATTTGACTAATTACCATAAAGGGTGTCATAGATGGCCACATTTTAGAGAAATGTGTAATTAACTGAACGATCTGGGCTTCTCTCTATGGAAAAAGAGAGCAGAGGTTGTTTGAACTCTTAAAGGAGCAAAGAAGGAAGTAGTGCGACGAAGTTAAGCCTAAGTGTTAAAGTGCATAAAACAGGCATAACTGCAATGTCCACAATTCCTTTTGCCTTAAACCTCCCTCACCTCATGTTTCCTATTTCTCTTCCCATTTTCAAATAAAGGCAAAAGGCCATACATGTTTTTTTTTCTATAAAAACGAGCCACAAAGAGAAGAGGTTGAGGTGGATGGATGGATCATCCAAAGCTGGCAGCGGAGGAAATCACAGAGCCAAACTGACATCTGTGTAAAAAGGACAGCTGGCATGGCGAGATGACGTGCACACACACACACACACACAGTCGCCAACGCCGCTTTGTCACTTCACGACAGCACGCTGTCTAAAGTCACGAAGCGTTGCACTGGCTTTGTTTGGATCAATGTAAAAAGGAAATGGCAGATATTGAGGGGTCAGCAGTGTTGAGGGACCTCTGTATGAAAGGTGCTAATGTGTCTAGAAGGAGTGGAAGAGGCTGCACATGTTGCCTGCCAATAAAAAAAAACTCCTATGCCTGACAACAGAATGGAAATATGGCGGGGTAGACATCTCCCACTAAAGGAGCATCTCAGATATCAGGAGGCTGGAGATAGCAGCGAGCTAAACAGAGCTATGCGCCGAAACTTGAGTGTAAAACTTCCCACAACTGTCAGACTTGTGTGGATTCTGGTTAAATGCAGCCGTCATCCCGCTGATTACACAGTGCACTGTTTGTAATGGCGGCGAGCGCCCTGAGGTTGCTGCTGCTAATGACTCCGGTTCAAAAGGAGCGACACTTTCATGTCTCTTTTGATTAGTCAGGTTAGCAGTGACTCAGAGCTAGAAAACACTTCGGAAAGTCAGCAGTGCGATGACGTGGCGACCTGGATTATTACGTCCTTCTGCTTTGGCCCCGGAAAGAAACCGTCTGCAAAAGATTCTTCAAAGTCACACAGGATTTCTGAAGCGATACGCAGCCATCCCAGCATGAATAAGCGTTCCGTCTCTTGTGGAGATACTGATCACATCTATTTTCTCACCCTTTCTTCCAGTATTATTTTTGAAACTTCAAACCCCAAGGATCACATTTTGATCAGCCGGAATCTTAATACGTTTCCAACATGAATTATTCGATTTTTTAGGGGGGGGGGGCAGTCTCTCGCCCTCTTCCTCTGCCTCATCGTTCCTCTCCGTCTTGCTCTCTCTTCAACCTTCCACCTCTCTGCAATATCAGTAACGATATCGCAATAATAAGTTTGTATTCATTGATTATTTGCATTTCCTCTCATAAATCTATGATTTTTCTTCTCCAGAAACAGATAATGAAGAAATGCCCAGGTTTGAGGAACAAAGCCTGCACTCACACAGCAGTAGCCGATGTGTGAGCAGTTCTGCAGTTTAGCTGAATGCATTTGATTTAAAAGGTGCTCAGTCATGTCAAGTGATGAATCTTTCATGGTATGAATTCATTTTGGAACATCTAGCCATACATTTGGGTTACTTTGTGTACTTGGGTCTGGTAGCGAAATGCCACCCACTTACCATCAAACTCAGGCATATTTCCGTTTTTTTCCACACTAACTGGCAACCCCAAAGACTCCTGACCCCTGACTACGCAGAGATACCACGTTATACCAACGTCGTTATTCTATTGGCTCACAAGCCTTGCTAAAAGCCACAGCCACACGTCACACATCTACACAGAGGTAAACAAAACATTCATTTTGGAACATTTTTTCAAAATTATTAATTCACATTTTTTCATGAAAAGTAATACTGTGATTCTGCACCTTTCTAAAAGCTCTGTGGATGTATTTTTTTTAATTATTTGTTTAAATAAAAATGTGAATGACTTTTAAAAAAACTAATAAAAAAACTTAGGAAAAAGTTGGTTTTATTGCAGCTCTTGAAGAATTAGTTGATTTTACAACATGAGACAGATCCCGATGGATAAATATATGGTGCATAAAAACCTAACTTATTTCCCTCATTAGTGCCCTGTACAAGGGCGTCATCAATGAAACGCCTGAGGGAGAAAACATTATCCATTCTATGGCCGTGGGTAGAGGTCTCTCTTACGGGTTGCCTGTATTCCCATCAGGGTCAAAGGTCTATGTAAACTAACGACATACTCAAAATGCAGAGCACCAAACTTCTCCGGTTGTCTGGGAAACGTTTGCTTTGTCTCCAGAGTCAAAACTAAACATGCATCTGGAAAATAATGGAAAATGTAAAACCTGTATTCTGGAATTTCTTATTCTATTTTAACTTGGTTATATTTTCTCTTAGTCTGGCTCTTAAATTACTTTTAAAATTGTATTCAAATGTCCTTTCATAATACCTTTCTTTTGCACTTTGTCTTTTGATGTTTAACGCAAAGCACTTGTTGCTGAAATGGGCTCTATGAATAAATCAACATGCATGGCCTTACATTGCAGACCTATGATTTGAACTACAGCCATGGCTGTGATGATTTCGTCAAAGTCCCCTCGTTTGCAGAAGAAGTTTTTAAATTAGGCATCTTAGGACTGGGAAGTTCATGAATTATTCTTACACAAGATGAGTCCTTAGAATGAATAATAACACCGTGGTAAGGACAGAGAAGGTATTATATTAACTCTAGGCCTTACATGGTATTTAATTTTCTTATGTGGACATGACAGCAGGCTCGTTCAGTACAACTGGAGAATGCAATTTCATGGAGAGAATAAATGGAGATTCAATTATTCCTTATTACATTTTATCCCAAGATTACCTGAACAAGCAGAACAAATATAATACATAATAGCGTCCGATTCGTTCTCCTCTGGGCGTCGGCGCCGCGCTCATATTAGAGAGTACGTTTTGTGATAGATTGAGGCCACAGGGCCATAACTGCTTCTTTCTTGTAATGGAAATGCCAAAAGGAAGAAAAGGAGACAGGAAACAGAAAAGTTTACTTCATTTATTGTAGTGTTTTTCTAACATTGCTCTTGTGGGTTCCTCCCGTTGTAACTGCTATGGAAATTGCCATTTGGAGATTCATCACCCTTAAATGTTTAGTTTGAGTCGACCTCTTGACTGAGGATGTGTTTGTCGCAGCTCTTTCTGGCCATTAACTTCACAGCGGGAGTGCAGTGCATGGCCTTCTCACTTTGTTTTAGATTTCCGGTGTTGCCCATATATTTCCTCTCTTGTTCCGTTTCTGTGCAGGTTTCCAGCTAGTGTCCCTTAGTTCATCACAGAATGGACCATTCTTTCTCCTTCATTTCCACTTATCTTACTTGCGTTAGCGCGCAGCGAGGTACAATAGTTGAGTGTGGCTTCCATCCAAATGCAGCACCTGAATGTTGATTCACGTTGGTAGTGAGATGAGGTACTCACACACTCGATTGCCACTCCTGAAGATGCCAAGTGCTGTTTGTGTGATAGCCCGACGCGCAGAACTGCAAATGGGGAAATATCTCACATTTAAATGCAGGCAGCCCCGAGAAGGTTATTGTACATGCATCAATGATTCAGTTCCTTCAAAAGATGGACGGGCAAAAGACGAAGTGCTGGAAGATCAGCGAGGTTGTAAAAATGCATCTGTTCCATCTAGAGATGAAAAAAAAAAAAGAAAAAGAGCTGTTCACACACATTCAAGCAGATGGTTCAGTTTTCCTTTGCTGCTAGTTGCCTCTCGTGGCATTGAGGAAGTTAATTGGAAACAACAGCACAAAACCATAAAAAGCTTTTCTTGTGAATTGACTCGGTTTTCGTTTTGTGTCTCCACCCGGCTGAGCAACTGTAACCTTGCAGCAATGATTTGTTTTTGGGCTGATAGTAGCATGATATATCATTATGTAAGTTGGCATATTTCAAATGGTAGATTGTATTTTTTCCTCCATCTATAAACGTCATTACTTTTGGTTTGTACACAGGGTGCACAATGGAGTCCCATTGTTAGTTATTAGAGTCATTATGGTCATAAAATATAAGATCAAACTGGTTTAAAATAGTTTACAGCAAGAAAAACAAAGAAGAACTGAACACTGCTGAATTATTCTATAATATTTCACACAGGAGCCTTTAATCTTTAGGAAAACAGCTGGATAGGATCCAAAGAAATATTCTTCTACTAAAGGTTTTTGTGTCTTTTATACAACTTTCAAATAGTGTGACTCAACTTGTTCCCCTCACCCTAAACTTCACAAATCTCCCCCTTTCCCCCACCCCTCTCACCCTCCTCCTCCCTTAATCTTTACAAAAACCCCATCAAACCCTTCATAAGCTTTGATCAAAGACATCAGCCCATGCATTTGATAGCCCGCATACATACTGAATTAACATCAGCTGGCGAAAGTGGTCATCCCCCCCCCCCAACTTATTACCGAGCTATAGTCCCCAGGAGGCAAATGAATGGAGATTGATGTCTTGGTAATGGTCATTCAGGTATCACTCTGCATTAAGGACAGCTGAGGGGAAGATATCAACTCTGCAGGCCCAATCTGATAAGGGTCACACTGGTGGAGGCTTTAAATTGATCCTGTTAGAGAGAAACACCTGCTGACTTGAGAACAGTCAGATTGCTGAATATGTTGCGGTTATTTTAGGGGGTTCGGTCTTCTAATTTTCACATGCAGTAAAGTTATACTACTTCCACCATCACGCCAGTTGTGTTTGATGAGACAATATTTTAATATAGAAGGTTATAAAAGCAACACTTAAAAAAAAAAAAGACTACTCATTACAAACGTGTAAAACTTGTACTCGGCTGTGTTCCAACGTTTGTTAAAACAGCTGCTCTGAACGGTGGATAGAAGAGTGGCAGTGATCTCCACGGCTGCAGCACATGGAGGAACCTGAGGAGAAAGCCATCAGGTTGGAAGAGCTCAAAGTCCTGAAGCAGCGGACGGACGGGCAAGACTGTAGCTTTTGAGGCCGTAAATGCAAAAGACTGGAGAGGAGATGGAGGAAGGTTGTTTTAGTTGTCAAAACCATCAGATTGTTCAGGAAGAGAAGGCAGAGCTTGGACTCATAAAAGGTGGGAAATCAGACCTGGAACTCCTGCAAATGTCGGCCATGCTCTGTTCGGGGAGGAATTCAGAAAGGCGTGTAAATTGAATTTCTAGTAGTAGATATCATTTGAAGGAAGGGGGATCTAAAACGTTTTTTAGGATGACCCAATAATTCTCTTGTAACACCATTATCATATTTTATCTGGATTACCAAAATGAAACATTGACTTTCCAAGTGTTTCACTGTCTGTCGGTGTCTCCACTCAAGGAAAATCCACGTCCTAAAAGGAAACCACAGCTAACCGCATACACGTCGACACGTTTTGACACTTCAGCACAACGATAATCAAAGACAGATTTTAAAAAGAGATTAATTTGTCCGATGTGACAATAGCAGCTGGGTCTCCGAATGTTTAAAGCGAGCGAGAGGTTCGTCAGCGGCTGAAGGAGGCAAAGCAATTCAATCACAAAACACTTTGGTTATCGGAGAGAGCTTAAAGCTGAAAAGACCGATTATCTGCAAGAGAACACTTAACAGCCTCTGCAGAGTTATTCTCAAGGGAGGGGCGGAAAAAAGTATGAGCCGTGCCAAGATTTGCACAAAAGCCGTTCTCCATTCTAAGAAGCCACGTAGCTTTACCTAAAAAAAAAAAAAATGTAATGTACCCTTTCTAATTGACCTTAACAATTAATACAACTAAGAACATGTCAAGAGCAGTTAAGGAATAGGAACATTTCCTGGACAATTATTTCAGATAATGCTAATTGAAAATACCCCAAAAAAAAGGTTAGATAAGGAAAACTTTTACTTTTCAATTAAATAAGCCGAGCCGTCGCTGCAACAGGAATATAAATATGCATGTGAAAGACACCTGACACACCAGAGCGTAGGATGGAGTGAGAAGAGGGCCGCTTTGATAATAGATTTAGTTACCAGAGCAAGAGCGCTACGTGATGACGGCAGGAAGAAAGTTAAGAGAACAATGAGTTGGTGGCACGAAGGACTGGCATCACAAAAAACTGGCTAACAGAAAAATGTGTATATTTTGTCAGTGAGGTGCACCCACTCCTTATTAACCTCTGACCTCTGAGTCGCTGTGGGAGGAACCTTGTTGAAGTGTGTGCCGATGGGATGTGTACTCCCTGTGTAGACGCTGAAACTGTTGCATATGGACTGAACTCCTCGGAGCGAACTATTGATTTCAGTCGAATGTATTCCCAAAAGGGGAGCCACGAGTGCAGATGTTTTATTTATATTGTGAACATGACTTTATTGGTTAACACGGACACAGATTGATCCTTTTGTTTCTTGTTAGACGCTGAATGTTGTTACGAAGGGTCTGTAGAGATATTACTGTTGGATATGTTTAGCATTTTTATTTCTCTAAATAGGCAAATTTAAACTCACACAGCAGTAACTCAGGGTTAGGTTCACTACACAGTATTATTGATTAACAGATGTGTGAGGAACCAGACTACATGGTCAAATTAAAATGCATTTAATATGCAATAATTGTGACACCTCACAAATGACACAAAAGACTGGGATGTATGAGTATATTTCCTATTACTTTCTCCATCTTGAAGGTCCACAATGACTTTCCCCAATAAGCATTGGTGTCCTCCATAATGCTTTCAGGAAAAGGATTCACTACCAAAGATTGAGCACAAATGAGGATGGCTTAAAGATTCACGTAGGATCATACTGTGTGAACGGTCAGCTGACAAAGAACGGAAAGCTCCAATTATGTGGCAAAAAAGGCATCATCACCAAAGAAAGCCACAGCGTGCTGGCATAGAAAAACAAAGCGAAAGAAATACCTGTGAGGCTCAATTAACAGAGCACAAAGCTTATCTCAAACTGTGAAGACACTTTGTTCTACTTCTGTTTCCCCACGATGACTGAAGAGGAACGCTCCCTCTCTCTCGCCGTTGACTTGGCACTCCATAATTACCTTCCGTTAAATTCCAACCAAATGTTACAGCAACTGATTTCACTAATTACCTTCCTTGAGGCTTGGTGGTTGGGTTAAGGGGTTTGACATCCAAGACACAGGTTTCACTGCACGTCTAGTACATTTTAGAAGTCGGGCAATTTAAGTGAACACTGAAAAACTCTCGGAAAGAAACGCTCCAAAGCGTCTCAAATGGCTGACTGTCTACACTCGTTTTGGATTCAAGGTAACGGTCTTATTGAAAACGCAAAAGCTCCCAGCGCAAATGTGAATTTGCGAACTCGATAATTGCCATTTGTGATGTTGTGTCCAGGTTCAATATTTGTCCTTAGCCAGTGCTGCGTCCTCCAGATCTTCCAGAGGGACAGAGGCAGGTGTCAAGGCACGCAGAACAACAGAAGGCCATCTTTAATCTAAATGCCAAAGATGAATCAAGTTTAGAAGCAGTAAAAAAGTGGCCTTCAGGGCCACGAAGTAACTCACAGAAATAGGAGTGTAAACTTTGAAATCATCAGGTTCTGATGAGATGTTATGCTGTATTCCTGATATAAATATGTAGTGATAATAATACAGATACAATTATAAGACTGTACTAAACACATTACATTAAAACATATTTGGGCTGCACAAAAATAACTAAATCTACAATGTGCCTAAAATGCCACCTGAAAATCAAACGTGCATTTCCGTAGCTGCCTTAATAGCCACTTATCTTACAGGGGAGGTGTGACGCTGTCTGATGAAATCTGCTGGTCGTTGATATACAGCAGGTGTTAGCAATGCAGCCTTTTACCATCTGTATCACACATTAGACGTCATGGTGGGAGCATTAGCTGGACAGCAGCACCAGTCCTGAAATCATTCCGTATGATTCATTATTCCTATTCATGTTATTCTCAGTTAATTGCTTAAGCATTAAGGCCTCAGAAGCCAGGAGATTTACAAGCTTTATTCCCACATGGTAATTGGAATTGGTTTTTCTGCGTATCTACTCTAAATCCACATGCATTGACGCCATAGGAATGTCCATAGAGTCGATAAAGTAGTTTGGTGTGTGCACTTACTTGCTTTGGGGACAGAAAACGTCTGAATATTCTGCAGCACTGTGTGTTTGTGTGGATTTGTGGGCTCATGTTTCACCTTTCACTTCTGCATATTCAATTCCAGGTGGATCAATGCCCAGGGGCAACGTAGAGGAAATGATAAATAATAGGTATTCTGCATGTTTTTCTCCAGGAATTAAATTAAAGAAAGAAGATTAGCCACACTTAATAGCCCAGAATGAGAAAATATCCAAATATGAAAATATCCAAATATGTGCCCAAATAATATGTATGTATTTATTCATTTATGTCACAGTATTCCCAGTATTTGTGCACTGAGGATGAGAAGTGTGGACGATGCGGTTTAGCCTTCAAAGAACTGGATCCCCATGGACTACTTGCAGAGAACTAATAGCTGTGAGCTTCTATAAAAATGGAGGACTCCGCCAGTGTTTTGATGGCCCACTGTAAGAGGAGACGGGAAGTGGGAAATTACGAGTGAAGGTACTAAAAATAAATGCTCGGAAATAATGCTCATACATAAAGTAACGGCGGGATCGTTCTGACCTTCCTGGGAATTTATTTGTGATGTTATGCTGGGTTTCTCAGTGACCAGAAGAACATCTAGGAGATAATGACAGACAGGTGCAAAGTAAATAGACGGGTCGTGATATGACATTGAATTAAATTGAATTGAAGAAAACAACAAATCCCCCCTCTATCAATTAAGCTCCAGAGCAGTTTTTCCTCTATTAATCTAATCACAACATCTTCCTACCGACTTTGTACACCTCCACTGAGTGAGAGATATTTCCGTATACAGTAACACACAGTATTGGTGGTGAGAGTGCATTTTCTGCCAAGTAAATGAGACTAATTTCCAAGCACGTTCCATCAATTAGGGATGGCGAATCCCTCTCATGATGATGTTTATGAACAGCGAAGTTGCATCCCCGGCTGCGAGCTAACTGGGTAACCTGTTCTTGTTCGCTCACATCGAGAGTGAATGTGGAAGGAATTTGCAGTAACAAATTCAATTAAGACGCGAGTCTCTAGTCAAATAGTAAATACTGATTATTTCAAAGCCGTTTTTACAAGAAATTACAATGGTAGAATTTGCGATGGGGACATTTGACAGGCAGGATTTAATGGTTACAACTTTTAGTTTATTTTAATTAGCAGGTCGATGTTAAAGTTGGGCTTAGAGCCATAGACAGATACATTCACTGTAGATATGGGCATGTGTACGACATGGATCTAACTGATATTATTTTAAATGTGCATACACTTTCTTTTATTTTTACTGTATTTAACCTTTAATTAGCCAGTATAATCTCATTGCGATTTGGAATCTCTTTTACAAGGGGACTTGATCAAGATGGCAGCATTAAAGTTTCACCACGTAAAAACACTAATAACAGACTAGAGATGCACCCACTGCAATTTTCCGACTCCCATCCGATTTTTGCAGACACATTTTTTTTGTCTAAGAACTATAATCGGCTACAGCCAGGCTCCATAAAAACCATTTAATTCTTCGCCAAGTCAGGGCAAACTGTCAATGGTTATATTATTTGATGGTTATTTGCATAAAACTTACATTTACAGTGGTTAGGAATACATTAGGCTGTGTTTATACTCATATTGTAGTGCTAAAGCGATACTTGCCAATGTTCATAGGTCATAGGCTTCGGTGGGTCGAGGGGACAAAAGGGAGACTTTGGCAGAGAGAGATTCTTCCCATGCCTTGGGGCACAGCTACAGCAGTCAGCTAGTGGCATTTGACAACTGTATTTTAGAGAAGACAGTGAATTACTTCACTTTCTATGACACGCTGCCAAAGTGTTGGCCGCTTCTTTGAGCCTCCGTCGATCACTGAGAGCAACAGGTGGCTGTGTTCGAGCTTCAGCTCTGCTATGCTATGTTTTGATGAGTCGGCGTGGTTCAGTGGATTTCACCTGGTGGTTCTTCCAACGTATACCATTTACAACCAACAATGGTGTCATTTATTACACATTTTATGGCATGTACAGCATGATTATTCATTTTGCTCCTAATAAGACAAAAGGAACCGTCGTTTCATTGAATGTTGGGTTTGAGTTCAGGAGGTGAACCCCCCTATTGTTCCTTCCTCTAAAACCTGACCATGAAGCCAAACGTTTAAGCCAATAATGATGCAATGATCCATGTTTCCTGTGAACTTAACTTCCCTTTGCCTTCTATATGAACTATTTACATTTGGTCCGACTGTAGGCTGATCAAAGGCCTCGGTCTTGAGAAGGATTTAATGAGAGCTCCCGGCAGCCAATAATTCAGAATGCCCTAATTGCATGGGATGCTTCTACCACACACACACACACACTCCTCCTCCTTTGACCTCTATTTGTCTGCCCAACAGTGTGTTTCTGTAGGTCTATCCCGCCTTTCCTTCCCTCTCTCTGTGCAACATGCATTCATTGTAGGCGGGGCCAAAGAGAGAGAAACGTTGATTGATCTGATCACAACAGACATGCATCACTACAGAGCATGTGACCCATTGATTCCAAGCCAGTTCACCTGCTCCTTACAAACCAGACTGCAGCTGTTTGAGTAGTTTTGCTGCGTTCGATTAAACACATGCAAATAAAGCAGCTTGCGTTTTCAGCATTTTGGGTTAAAGTTGCACAGAAGCAGCGTTTTGGTGATGTCACTTTTCTTAGATCACTACACCTCTGAATGATAAAGGATGTTATGTCAAGACTAAGTGTTACAGGGAATAAGAGAAGAAGATCTCTTAAAGTCCAACTGACGACACAAAATCTTCATTCCTCCATTTGTTTCATTTTCCATCACAGGTCTTCGCTTTAACCAGCTTGATTTCTTTGTCTACATTTACTTCCATAATAAACTACATGGGCGTCATCTAGTCTGTATTTAAGCCCCGGATGTTTTATTTTTGGCTGAAAGCCTAGAAAATTATAGAGGTGATGGAAAATACATACAAAAGGACAGACACCTCTAATAAGTAGTGAATTCATGTCCACCTTTCTATATCACAGTTCAGGTTTTCACACTCTAATCAGGAGGACTTTGCAATTATCCATCCATCCATTATCAATCACCCCTTATCCTGTTCCTGGGGGGGCACAAGTGTTATCTCAGGGCTGACACACAGACAGACAACCATTCACGCTCCCATTTACAGCTACAGGCTATTTAGAGTCATCAATTAAGCTTTCCTGCATGTCTCTGGACTGGGAAACCCCCCCCCTGCTGACACGGGGAGAACATGCAGTTATAATGAATATATTTCAACGAGTTTCTTTTTATTTTTAATGAAAGCCAAAACCACGTTTGGAAAAGTTAGCTCTGCTTTCCAAACCTCCTTTTTAAAAACTTCCCCACACATTCCCTGCTGCTTGTGTAAGTCTTAATAAAGCTGATGAAGAAATCATTGAGCTGCGTGTTTTTTTTGCCTGTGAGCTTCTTCACAGAGTCACACATCATTGTCTTTTACCACAGATAATTACTCCCATTGCTGCCCTTTATTCTGTTCTCAAAGTGATTGATGCCTCTCTCCTTCTACAGATAACAGCTCTTTTTGGTTTCTCATTCCGCCGCATCGTGGCTATAATTCTTAAATCATGAGAGTGCAGCTCTGGAATAAATAAAGACGCGTCTGTAATAGTGGCATGGGAAATGGCTCTGTGAGCAGCAGGATGGAAAACAGGGAATGCATCAAAAACAGAGGGAAGACGTATGTGTTTGGAAGCTGCCCTCTCCCTCTCTCCTTCAGTGTGTAAATACAAACGTTAGATATGTAAATGATATCCATATGTATGCAAAGCTCAGTCCAACCATTTGTTTTCACTCTTTGTGCCGACACCAAAAAAGACAGCTTCAGTGGAGGTGAGCATGTGTATGCATGCATGAATGGGCATGTGTGTGTGTGTGTGTGTGGGAAACAAAGAGTGCTGCTTTGAATAAAGAGGGTCGGGGTTTTGTGAACACAAATCTCCCACGTTTGACTCATTTGTCAAGCATCAGATGTCAGACAGGCCACCTGCCCCGCGTGTTTCTCCGACCCGAACAACCAACGTTGGGCAGAATTACAAGTGACAGTGCAAGTCTGGCACATCATAATGATGGAAATGCTTGCGTTCTGGGTATTCTCACTCACTGATGTGATACTAGTACTAGAACGTACACATGTTCACAACAAACCTGGTGAATTAAGAGTTTCACCAAATTGTTGGAACGAACCACGACTATTTTGGTGAGTTTTGTTTCTGTCGGGTTTTAATTAAGCGCATTTCAAAGACACACAAACACACACACAATATTTTTTGAGACGATACATTTTTTCCCCTTCAATAACTTTGACAATGATGACCCATCCCTCATATTTAGTGATGGTTTGAGCCAGCAGTGAGCCGGGTTCGGGGTATCAATGTGAAAGTAACAACTGCTGTGTAGAACTAGATCAGCAAGACTTGAGACCCGTGCTATAAAATTTTGCATTAGCGATGTTTTTATTCGTTTGTTTGTTTATCAGCAGTTTTTTAATTTGTTCATCATCTGCTGCTGCTGCTATGTTTTTCCTCTTTAGGCTTCGCCAGATGCCAGCCGGCTCTGCCTCGGGCTAGACAGTGTTTCAACATAGACAGCTCATCCAGATGATGTACAGTATGTGTTGAGAGTCGGAGGAACAACAAGCAGATCTTTTTTTTTTTCCTCACTTGCACACAAAAAAGGCAACGTGGAGGACTTTCATCTATCTGGTATGATGGTGTGTCATGACTAGGCGCTCTCGCATGATGATTCTTCAATCTACATTTAATTATCTCAGCAGCTCCCTGATCACTCTCAACGTGCTTTGCTCCAGTGTTTAAGACATCTTCTCTTCAGCCACTCTTCATTAAGTTGCTCTGATGTGTTTTTCTGGACCACATACTTGTAACATTCTCCCGCATTTAAACCGACTCCAAGCCTGCGTCATCTGTCAGTTTCCTCAGCCGTGTCAGGATCCTAATTTCGTCATCCTACACCCTGCTGTCACCTGCCAGCCATATCTCTGGTTTACCATTCTGCAGCCGTCTGCAGAGCTTGTTTCACACGAGCCCCTCCACTTCTCTGACTCTTCAGGACAGCATCCTAAATGTTCTGGCAGTATTGTGGTCTAGATTCACAAGGTGCTGATTATATTCTGACAGCCTTTTTTATTCAAGCGTGCCGTATTTTACACACTTGAGACAGCACTGATATTTTTATTGTCTTAAATGTAGAAATGTCATCTACAATAAGTCTGAAAAGCATGCAGATGAAATAGATATGGCAGCATTTTGGGAGAAAACATTTGATTTTTCAAAAAGGCTGAATATTAAACTTGGTTAAACGTTACATTATGATTCAGTTATTTAGTCTTCAGGCGTGAACATGTCTGTGAAAGTGAGATGTGAAGCTGTGGTGGCTGGGGCTCTATAGAAATTACTATTTAAACTGGCAAATCTGAGTGAGTGGGTTTCTGTGTAAATCATGAGCCTGCATTATTCATTATGTCTATTACTTTAAGAGTATTTCCACAGGTCTCATTGTGTCTGAGAAGTAGGATCTGAGTCACAATCCATGAGGTTTAAGGATTTTGTGGATAGTTCTGTTCAACCGAGAGATTAATTACAGTGGAGGAGAAAAAACGACTGTTTCTACCCCCCCTGTTAATTATGCTTCATTATTGGACTCAAATGAGCAGTCAAAAACGACAATCCCATCCATTATCATCTTCAAATAGACTAATTACATGATGGCTTTGACACTTTTCCCCCTCACTGAGGTCCTGCTGAGCAGATCTCAAAAGTACTTTAATGTATTCTTCACAAACTGCAACGTGACTTTAATTGATTGGCAGAATGATTGATTGAACTACATATTAGATGCTCGATGTGTGCGATATGCCACTGCAGATACCAAAAGTGCTTTATTAATATAGTATACAGTATGTATATACAGACTTGTAGTCAGTCTTACTAGTTCCGATATAGAACTTGTTAGTTGGGTTGAACTCTCATTACATTGAAGCTATTGTGCAGGAATGGCAGATTCTGCAGAATAACACAATCCTCTTTCCCCCACACACCGTTACAAACAAAAGCATGACACAGCAGAACTACCACCATTATGATTCCCGCTCTATAATTCAGTTCTGTGTTGAATCTCTAACCTGCTATCAATCGTGATGGAAATTACTTGCTAATTTTTTCCCATTGTAGCATAAAAAAAACGTCTGTTCCTGTGACAGTCAGATCCTATTCTCTCCCTCTGCCTCATTTCACATTTTCACACTCTGATATATTCATATTCTCTAATGAATCGTCTGCCCGGACCGTTATGAAGCAGGAAACATGTAGGAATCTGACTTGATAGCTAATAAACATCCTCGGAACAAAAACAGTGAGACCACAAACGCAAACAAACACTCTTGTTGGCAGAAATATACCTTCACATCACTTCTGCAGAGAGGAAGAGCACTAGTGCTGTTCATCGTTTTCCCACAAGCCAAAAAGCATCCAAATGCTTTAAGCAATGCCTTGTTTTCTGTCCACTCTCCCATAAAGCCCAGCTCTGTGGAGTGAACTGCTTAAAGTGGTCCTATGGACAGATACGCCAGTCTCCTCTGTGGAGCTTTCCAGCTCCTTTAGCGTTATCTTTGGTGTTTTTCTTGCCTCTCAGATAAATGTCCTCCTTGCCTGGCCTCTGAGCACCGGCCCTCCCTTGGCAAGTTTGCTGTGGTGCTACTTTTATTTTGTAATAGCAGAGTGCTCAGTTAGATCATGTGACACTTAGATTGCAAGGTGAAGGTAATTGGTAGCAGCGGATCCTATTCAGGAGTTTCATAGCAGAGGGGGATACATATGCATGCACAACTTATCAGTTTTTTATTATTATTGATTTTGATTAAATCTATTTTTTATTTTCTGCCAAAATCCTATATACACATGCAGAACGCAGAATTACTGTTGTTTCAAAGTTGTACTTTTGGAGCTATGACCGCATTTCTTGCATTTAGAACTAAACTGAAGTCACCAAATGTGACTCAGCAGTTTTAATTAGGCACACAGACAGCCACTCCGCTGGAGCCCCAAAGACACCAGCAGATCCCGCCCCCCCTCCGTGACCACTTCCACTGCTACTTATACTAATTAAGTGATTCTTCATGACTTCTTTAGGGATTCTGTTTGCTCAGCTGCAGACATCAAAGTTCAAAGAAATGCTGATGTAGTATATAATAAGTAAATAAGAAAACAAAACCGCCGCAGACTTGCAGTCTGTAAGTCCGGAGTGTCGAGGGCTGTCCAGATCTCAAGTGGACTGTCCAATACCCCCTTCAAACCAGAGCCACCCATTTGAGTCAGTATCAGACCGATATCTGATCAGCATCTCTAGTTTTGGGTGATCGGACGGCAATCAGGTAGGTGGAAATGTAATTGAGTTTTTATCCACATACAACAAGTTCATATTAACTGGGCAAAAATGCATAATTGCGTACGATGGGGCCGACACCTTCTGGTCGGTTCATCAACTGATGAGCAGATATCCTCTATGTTAGAGAGAAGGAGAGAGGGGAGGGGAGTTAATGTCTTTAATCAAGGATCACTTGCTTTGCTGCCATTATTCAACAATAAAGAACTTTCTCATTCCCAGGTCAATCACCTAATTGCATATGGATATGGACATGCAAGACAATCATGGATGAAGTCAAGACGAGACCAATTGTCTGATTTGTTCTGAGGAAAGTGCAGAAGCCACACTTGGCAATTCAGATGGCAATTCTCATTTGGGTAGAACGTTTAAATGGGGTTCGAGGCCCATGAAGACGACTTTGGATGTGAAATAAAAGCATAGAACTGTGGATGTGATGTCAAAGCGCTGGACATCCTCAGAAACCTGCCAAAGGCAGTGACCTTACAAGCATATGGCCACAAAAACGTCTTCTCATACACAGCACTCACAGAATTCTTCAGAAAACGTTGCCTTTTCTAGTTTAATGCCACGTTTGTTGTCGTTGATGGACATCCTGACGTGTTGCCAAAAGTGCTGAACTGAATATGGGGGTAGTTTGTGTTCGTCAGAAATAACTTAAAGTGGATTTAATTCAAAATGAAAAAAAAAAAAAAAGCAGAATGAGATGGATTTGTTTGTGTTCGAGACAGAGATACAGTGTGGGACATGCAGAGAAACTCTGCAAGTAAAAGAGAAAGCTGGGAAGGAAAGGACGACAGAGAAAATGAAAGAAAGAATCAAAGGCCAGTATCTTCAGAGTAGCTGAGCAGCAGGTTGTGACAGAGGCAGCCTTCTGAGACTAAATGTGTTCTCCAGGTCTGGCGCCCTGACTGCCCGCCGTGTCAGCCCACACAATGTCTGCCTGGTCAACCATGACATTCTTCTCTGGACACACACATCAACACATGACCACACACAAGGTACACACACACACACACACAGAGACTTCACTGCTCCTCTGACTTTGTGGCGTCGCATTACCTCCAGCTTCCACCATGATGACAACCAGTGAAGGCTTTTGTTCACACAGGGGAGTTAGCATTCTTCTCCTTCACTGTTCTCTCTCTTCTTTTTTCCCCTCCTCTCTTCCCCTTGCTAAATAAATCCACAGTAAGTGTCTGCAGTCAGGATCAGTTCTGCTCTTTTCTTATTGATTTATCCAGCTGTCTCCGTCTCTCTTGCCATGGCTCCTTCTACACTATACCTTATGCAACCACAACTCATCCCTTACAATGAAGAGAGTACTGGACGTCAACACGTGATCGGCTAAACTACCGCCCAGATGTGTTATTCTGCAAAAATGCAGCACGGACAGATTGGAGCACCAACTCCAGCGAGCAGGGTCGTGATTGGACGGGAGCCTCTCAATGTGAGGTGACACCGCTAGCCGGGACAGCGAGCGCTAACATGACCAAAATAGACGTTTCTTTGTGGGTAAAATATAATAGTCTTTACACTGTGAATACGCGGTCATTCTGTTAAATCCGCTGTTTTTAGTCAGGGACGTGTATTGTCAGGGGATAGGGACATGTATTACCACGTATTATGCCTCATGGTTTTAATGAAATTCATACTCTTAACCTGCAGGTCAAGAGTATTTCATTTACTGCCTTCCTCAGTATCTGCCAGGCGAAGGTTGAAATGGTCAGAGGGAGTTGATTTTTTTGAGAAATGTGCTGCGCGTGTGTTGGAAATGTGTAACCATATTCATAACCTCGGCAGAGATTATCCCGTCTCCCCACAGACCCAGAACACTCGGGATTTCAGGTTTGTGTCTCACCACATTTTGACTTCACAGACCGAGGTTTATATGTTGGTGGTTGTGTGTGAACTGCACTGTATGTGTGATGCTTTTTTTCAGATGAGAGAATGCGGTCTCCATCCCCATATGGGCCCGGCCCGCCCCCCCCCCCCCCCAGACAAACAATGTGAAAGAGGCCGGTGCACATCAGCAGTTCGGTAAACAACCTCCTAATTAGACCCGTTGATTACGCACACCCGGCCCAGCCGACCGTGAGATGACGGTGTTTGATAGGGCAGCCGGCATTCTGTCAGTCGGAAAGCTTTCATAGTGTGATACGATGTCAGAGAGAGACGTTTGATAAAGAGGAGGTCAGACCAGTAAAAGTCATTCTCATAGACTCCGTTAGGTAAATGCCTATTAGCTCACTTCCTAATCTTTTATAAGCATTAGACCCTCCATTAAACTATCAGTACAAATAACAAACAGAGCCATTGGAAAAATGGATTATTCATTAAAAACACCCGACCGCTGTAACCACGATGACCATGTAGTCCAGAAAGAAAGAAGAGAATGTGCCATACGTCATTGTCTTCCAAAACAACACATACAAGCAGGATGGGGGTTTTTTTTTGGAAGGGTGGCATCGTTTGTCAGAGCCTTCGAAAGCTACAAAGAAACGCCCGAGTTCACCGAGGTAAAAGCGACGCAGTCTAATAGACCAGCGGTGCTATAAATCCTGCCTTCATGAAGGCTTTAATGTTTCTGTTGTAACGGTTTTAAAGAGGCGCTGATTCCACTCTCTGATTTTGGAGGCTGCAGTTTGTGTTGCTGCAGAACTGTCTTGCATTATACCGACGTTCTCTTGTCTGTTTAAATGAATGCCGGTACCGACAGCAACAACCTCTCACCTAACAGTTACGACATTATTATTACTTTTTCATAGTTGTGCAAGAAAAACAGACCCGAAAAATGTTTTTGTATCCAAAGCTCTCACGTTGCTCGAGTATCCAGCAAAGGTGGGAGAGGTCAGGTCTGCATATTTACCGAGTCATCACACCTTCTTCACATCAAGGTCAAATGTGTGAGAAAAGACTGCAAAATAAGAAATATGTTGCTTAGAAATGTGTGCAAGTTCCCAATATCTGCTGGGGTTGCATGTGCATCATTGTGCGTATGTGTGTGTGCGTCAGACACGCAGGTAATTGGTCCATTGTTGTAATGTAGATAGATAGCCGGGCTGCTGCCCTGAATAATTACCCATACGAAACAAGTCACTGTTATAATCAGTTTGAAGAGTGCCACTGGGAACAAAAAGGACTTTGTCTTTCTGTCTCTCACAGAGATGATAGTCCTCGTTTTGGCAGAGGAAACATGGCTGCACTCCCAAATCTCTGACATTCAGGGGAGGATTGCAGCGCCTGCAGGAAATCAGCCGGCCCATTTCTCCCCGTTTCTGGCCACTTCCAGCTGGAAGGTGAAGCGCAGGCCTTCACTAAAAAAATGTACATTTTGCCAAAAAAGGTTGCATTGATAGAAAACATGCTTTTGAACGTGCTTCTAAAAACGAGTCGGCATACTCTCGTGACTTTTGGAGGACAGCGCCACAGAAAGCATTCCCTCCAATTAAAACTTTGCCCATTCTTTGTAAGTAGAACATTAGCGAAAAACTTCCAACATGAGAATTAGTGAAGAGTGAATTACTATGTAAATCCACGATGTAACTTGCATCCCTCCTGCGCTCTGCTTCAGAAACCAATAACGTACGCATAATTACTGGAGTCACTTGGAATGGCTTATTGCGATCAATTTAGCTTCTTCGGAGCGTGTGTGTGTGTGTGTGTGTGTGTATTTTACAAATGGCCTAAATCCATAGGGACTTATCTTTTCCTCCCTACACTAATAAAAGGGCAAAGCACTTGTTGCAGCACTAGCAGCATTTTCTTCTCATCTATCTAAACTGAGCTCCTCTCCTTCCCCCCTTCCCTTCTGAATATTTTCCATCTTTAACTGTCTGACATTTTCCCCACGTCAAATCATAGAAACAGGTTTTAACTAGCGTACTGTATAGCTTGCAATGTGTTTCTACCGCACTGACCACGTGTTCAAGTCACATCTGCAACATTACTATGCTTCATCCCCTCATATTGCACTGCCCCCACAGTCTCCTCCTCCTCCTCCTCCTCCTCTCGGCCGTCTCATCACCGAAGCTAAATTAACCATGGCGCGTACCGTCAGAGCATGCGGCGGTTTCTTTACAGCGCCATTGGTCTCGCCTCACAAATACTCCATCATGTAATTGAATATCAAGTGTACCGGGGCTCTTCACAACCGGCTGATCCTCTGCAGAGGCATAATTGCACAGATGCATCTGTGTAAACAGACACATGCAGATGAGCTGATGCTCTTATCTACGGCAGCTTGGCTCCGACACCAAATCAGTGCATCTCCCAGTGAGGCCACACTGCTGCCAGTCCACCGCTGCATCTGGCCAAGCACGCCGACGGCAGGCGAGACGGGAAGATACTTTCAGTGGAGTTCATTTGACAATATAATAGAAATAAAATTACCTTTTCTCGCAGAGGGCCTGCTGAGTGCCATAAAAAACAACATCCCTGGTTTGATTCCGGTGTTGGATGTCTCTCTCTCTCTCCCAGCTTCCTGAGGCAAAAATGGAAAATAAAAAACAAATATATACATGGTAAAAAAAAATATTTTTTGCTTAAAATCTACCTCTTCTCAACTTCCCCTATGGTTTGAAATGGTCTCACCCTACCTGTCTCACAAACATCTTCGACAATTAGCAGTGTTTGAAAAAAAAAAAGGCCAATACAGGTGGATTTTAATATGCTTAACTAACTTAGTATGTTACAGTCAAATATTAATCTTACAGCATCCTTCAATTTAACGTTTGTGTGTTCTCCTATATAACAGTCATCAACATATAAACATGCTTTCAGCACAAGCAGTAAATGAAGATGTCACAAATAACAGAATATTTCTAATTCTGAGGCACTTTTACAGAAAATAAACCAACAGCATCCAACTAGGTCAACGTTTTGATTAAATACTTACTCAATGTTTTGTGACAGAAATTAATAACTCCCTTCATTGTTAATTCTGCCTGCAAGGAATGACCTACTGTTCTGTTCCTCTTGGTATAATACACTGCTAGTCGGTACTTAGTAAATCATGTGTTGAGTTGTTTTGGTCTTCACAGACTATTAAACACATTTTATCTTGCGGATATATATTATGGTTGTATTATTCAAATGTGCACCGACGTTGTTTTTTTAGCATTTTAAATACTTTAATTTACATGATTTCTTTTTCTGTGCACTGAGATATTTATATGAAGTATTTCATTTGCATTCTTTTCTTCCCTCCACAATTCAGTTTTCTTTTTCAGTATTCTTTTGGGGAAACTCAAAAATGATAATCCACAGACAAAGCCATAATCAGACAGCCTTATCGGGCATTGGCATCAGTTAGAGGAAACGTGTGTGCGGCTGTTGAAGCAAATGGTCTTCAGACAGCCCACCCCTTCATGTCATGTTAGATTTGAATTAACATGAGAAGGTATATAAAACGGTAAATGTCAAGCCTGCGACTGAATCTGCCTGCATGGTGAAGACGCCTCGCTATGCAGACGTATTGACCGTTTGTATTAGCTCGGACATATTTGCAATCCCGGAATGCCCATACGAATTAAATGTCATCCACATCTATATGCTGCACTTCGACCCTGCTGGAATGACAAAAGGCCACAGTAGAAGCTTGCCAGCATACGATCTCCGTTTCAACATCGAGGCGCCCTCGATTCGGGAGTTTGCCGACTTTACATATTCCCGTTACCTGAGGTTTGTCTTTGTTTTCACACCGTCTTCTAAACGGCTTCATAATATCACAAATCTCAATCTCTTTTGCCGTTAGCTGTTGATGCTTCTTAGCGGTTTCTGAATTTGGATGTATCAATTTTGAATTTCCTAAGTATGTTTTGAGTTGAGGATATTTCACAATAATCTAGCAGCAGAAGGAAAATGTTACTTAATCTGAATTAGATGTATTATTATAGATATTTTACTTTAATTTTAGGGTTTTTGTTTGGCAGCCGTAGCTGCCAGTCATTTGACTGTTTTTTAAGGTGTTTTTAACTGTTATTAAAGGTGTTTGATTGTAATAATTTAGGGAAAATCTGTAGAATAACTGTATTTTTCTGCAGAACTTTTAGCATTGTCACTTTATTAAAGGTGTTTGATCATTTAAAAATAGGAAAAATCTGTAAAATAACGGTATTTTTCTGCAGAACATTTAATGAAATTTTCTGTAATAATAATGTTTTTGCACTTTATTTGAATTAGGGTATTTTACTTTAATTTTACGGTTTTTGGTTGGCAGCCATAGCTGCCAGTCATTGACCGTTTTTTAAAGTTTTTTTTTCTTACAGTGTGAGGTTTGTCTTTGATTTCACACCGTCTTCTAAACGGCTTTATAATATCACAAATCTCAATCTCTTTTGCCGTTAGCTGTTGATGCTTCTTAGCGGTTTCTGAATTTGGTTCAACACGTCTGGCCCCCAAATCCCCAAACGCCTCCAAGGCTTCCTGGCGCCACATGCTGCCCCCTACCTTCAGCCTCCTCTAATACAGCCTGAACAGCCAGCTGTGGTGTAATTAATTTCTCATTAGTGTAGGCAATAATGACTATCTCAAAATCTCGCTCGCATTTTCTCTCTCTCCCTCCCACTCTCGCTGTTTGTGTATCTTCCCCCCCCCCATCTCACCATCGCCACCAAAGCCCTGCTACAGGGATGTGTTTGCACCCCCCTGAAACAAAAAATAAATAAAAAATAAAAAGACAGCAAACAAACAACAATTAGCTTCCTGCTGACATGGAGAATGGTAGACTCATCTCCTGCAAATTACCCCTCGCTGAGGAACGGCAACAGAGACTTTCACTTTAGGTGTTCTTTAATGAACCGTCTACACCGACGCTAATCATCTAGAGTGCTGGCACGGAGCGGCATCGCCCCCTGAAAGCACACGCCAAACACGCGGCACGCAGAACCAGCGGCAACTCATGGCCAGATGTAGCGAATATCTATGCAATTATAACCGCACAGTTGGAAACTAAATGCTAATTCAACTTGTCTCCCTAATTTTTGGGCCGGAAAAGCGTCCCACACAAAGTCTTTTGTCTGGGACAAAGTCCGCTTTTTTTCTGTCAATCTTGATCATTTTTAAAAGACACTGGGGGAAATAATAATAATAATTTGGAGTATAGAGCATAACAGTCTGTTCATCCTGTGTATCATGCAATAATGTGCCTCTTGCTCCCTCACTGCACCATATCCATCTGCTGCATATTTTATCTCTTTTTCTATGCCCCCCCTCCCCTCCCCTCATCCATAGTGTCATCCACAGTGTCCGCCGGTCACACTGCAGTAATGTGCCACATAAAAGTTGGGCTTTGATTGCTCTTCAAAAATCCTCATCCACCATACCAGAGTCTTAAATCAGATCAGCTCAGAGCTTCTGTTCCACCGGTTCATTATGAATGACGGAGAGCTGACGAGCACTGAGCAGGCTTCTTCCTGGAAAGAATCGTGAATCAACAGAATCGTCTCACTTGTGATGACAGCTGTGATCTGGCTATGGCATTCCCTTTCCAGTCTTCTCGTCATCTCTGACCCCAAATACTATCTTCAATTCCAAAATGTGAAATGACGTTCTTTGGTTTGCTTTTCACTTCCACGGCGTACATATTTCCTCTCCTTTCCAAAGAAGTAGCACTGCGTCCGGGCAAAGTCTGAATGATGTATGCGATACAATTAAAAGTAGCACTAGCATGCCATCCTTCCTCGCTAAGTAGAGGAAGCTGAATAATTTAACGCCAGTCTTATTATTAATCATTCATCAATTAAGCGCAGGCCCTTCCACTCTTACGTAATGCAACCTCCAATATTACATGACACTTTGAAATTACTGATTCTCCCTAATTAGGTAAACAATAATTACAAGAAAGATCAACCTGTTGAAAGAGTCAAAAAGATGTGTTTCCAAAGCCTGAACACAAAAAAATAACACCATATGAAGTCAAATCTCTTTTTTTTGCCACGGTAAAAGGTCTTAGTTCACATTGTGGTCACATTTTAGGGGTGAGAGGCTGAATTAATTTGTGTTAATGAGTCATTTGCAAAGTCGGTCGCTCTGCAACTCCACAGCTGGTTTGCACAGCCGAGGAATCTCTGCACGAACCGTCAGAAACCATCTCAGACTGGCACTTTGGAAGTTTTCAAAATGCACATCTGCACATTTTAGAGTGGCCTTTCATTGTGACGAACCAAAGGCAAGGTGTAATAACCTGCTGTTCCATCAGAATCTTGCTAAACCACAACTGTCTGGTAGATGGATCATCTCTGCAAAGGAGAAGTGCTCGCTAACACGGATTTAAACACATTTGTAGACATCATTTAAGAGAAATAAACATTATGTGTGCACAGAAAAAGTTGTAGATCTTAAATTAAAGTGTTGAGTTTATACTTTTGTTAAGTGGAGAAAGCACAACTGACTTAATTATGAGGCAGACGAGACATATATTTCAAACCCCATCCAACTTTTGAGATTGCCCTTGCTGTAAATTATGATTATTCTTAAAATGTTAAGCAGGTTTTTGTACAGAAAAGTGCATCCAATCATTTTTGTGCCATTATGAAGAGCAGCGGTAGAGAAATCATCATTGGAATGTCAGCATTCTGCTGCATCCAGCCTTTCATTAGAGCAATGGAAATACTGCAAGAAAACAAAAAATTACCAGAGGATTATCTTTTTTTTTGAAAATGTGTCAGCTGCAGAGTGCTGAGAAATTAAAACTGATTAAGGCTCAATCCTGTCAAGTCTTTTACGCACTCGTTTGGCTGAAGTGCCGGGAAAATTAGGTATACATGAAGGACCGACTCCCAAGAGAGTTAATCAATTCAGCCCATAATACTCAAACATGAAAATCCATATTTCACAGCTTGTAAATCAACAGCAAAACAGATGATGCAGACGTCAAGCAACCAAAAGGAAAATGAGGTCAGCCATTAGAAGCAACTAGAATCAATAGCAATGCTAATATAAAATATAGGTAGCTGTAAAAGATTAGCTCTCCTCTCTAATTAATCCTCAAGAGGCCGTTGCCTAACAAGGAAGTGAGGTGACCTTAACCACGTCTACATTACCCTTTACGTCCACTAAGTACGTACTTTTAAACCGTGATCTTTTCGTAAAGCTAACAGTCTTTTTTCTTTCCAAACCAAACCAAATCTTGACCGCGTGTCTTAACAATTATAATCAAATATGGAGTATAGTTCAGAACACATATTTAGGACGGGTCTTCCTTGATGGATGTCCAGAATAGTACAGTTCTGGACCCCAGACCAGCTTAGAGTTGAGTTGTGCTTTGTTTTGGGAAGCTGTGTACACTTGGCTTGCACTGAGATTAAAAGAAGAAAGAGGAAAAATAACTGTTTCATCACCTTGAGAGAAATTCATTCTCTTCAGATAATACAGAGCAGGGTTTCCTCTTCTACACTAGATCCCAGAGGTACACTGTAAATAACCACAGACCCCCATCAGATAAAAGCTCACAAACCGCAGCACCAACACCAATTAATCATTTACCACCAAAGCACAGGAACACATGCTTCTCAATGTAGATATATACCATCGGGCACATTCATGTTTGTAGGAACATCTGTCAGCTGCGAAGCCACGCGTCAGTCTGACTGACTTACGATCGACTATCAGTCACGGCGTCGCGCGGCCGTCGATTTTATGCGATCCTGCTTTGCATTCCACCCGGCTCCCAGCACAACTTGGGCAGGTTAAGTTATTCATCCAGCAACTTCTGCAATCAGAACATTCCCCCCCCCCCCCCCGTTATTGAGTAAATCTTACAGCTAAACTTGTAATCCGCGGTGCTCCATGTGAACTTGCGAGCATTAGAGAACACGGCGTTCTGACTCTGAGCTGAACGCGGGGTCCCTGTTCTTACATTAACCGGCTCTGCTTTGCTGTCTTGGAGGTAATGGGACAAATAAATGATGCATTAAAGGGTTTGTGGGGAGAGAAAAAGAGAAGCTGGGAGTATGAGAGCGGAGTCTCCAGCGTACTTAACAGCATAGGTCGAACAGTACAGGTCAGAGAGGGGAAGGGATGGGGGAGAGTGGCAGGATGGGCAGTTGATCAATTCTTGGTTTATCTCGGGGACGCTCGACAGAATAAGAGAGTCGGCGGACCACAGATCCAGCTATGAGACTCCACAGTGCATATCCTGTGATCCACTTCTTCTTTTTTTAAGTTGATTTGAAGAACCAAGGTGCCCCCAACTTTCCACCCAAACTTATGAGAGCACTTTTTACTGATGCAAGCAGCATGCGGTGGACTGTATAGTTTCTCCAAGCAATATTTTATTTTTTATTTGACATGTTCCTTTTCTAGCAGTTTCACCACGGTGAGACCCCAGGAGCAGCCAGTGTGTAACTGTATAATGTTCTCAGGGGGAAGTATGGAGTGTACATGCAGGTTATTCTTTATTGTTAATGAGCAGGGACACTCCAAATATCATAAAACGTGCACATTAAACTTTTTGAGTATATAAACTTGACTCTGGGTCTCCAGCACACGCCATATCTCTCAGAATACGTATACAAACTGATCATGGAAACATACATAAAAGAGTAACTACGGATGTTGTGATTTCCTGAATCGCAGTGACAATAAGACTGGTTGTCATTCATTTGCATATGTTAATGAAGAAGAACCAGAATGAGGGAGTTCAGGTCGGTGGTACTATTTCTTCTGCCCTCTCCACATCAGGTTCTCTCAGAGATCCACGGCATCAGCGTTTTAGCACCGCGCCTATACAAAGTCGTATACATGAAACAATGTTGAGAGCAAATAGATTGTTACGAATTAGTTAACTATTCCTCATTAGTTTACGTAACTAATTATTGAAATAGAATTTTTATGTTTTCTGAAGCTGCTATTTTGATTTAGCCTACATAATATAATTTTACAGGGCATAAGTAGAAGAAGTAAAGGTTCAGATAAAGGCAGTATATAATGACATAACTTTCAGGTATAAAATGCTTTTTCTTTAAGCTTTTTGGGTATCATGTATGATAATGGTGCAAAATTATAAAAAAATAGCATAATTTTATGCCAAAAACCTTTCAAATGTTCTTGAAGGAAGACCCCAATATCTTGTATTCACTGTAGAAATTCAGAATGTGATGATTTCTGATGACATGTGACAGAGGTAAATCCAACTAATTAAGGGAAGGGATCAGAGTAAGTGTGAATTTATTTCAAACAATGTTCTTTAAAATATATTGTTTTTTTAATATTGATCATGACAACTGTTTGATTTTTCTTCTTTTTGTTCTCTTTATGATGTAAACGTTGCAGTTCTGTCCCAATAAAAAACATTTCTTTCTTCATTAAGTGCCATTCTTCATCGTGTCATAAAAATATACCAATTAACACACTCAATAATTTCATTTAGGCTTTACTTAACACACAGTACATTGATTGAGTACTTCTCATGAGCCAGTAGGCTCCATTGACGTGATCTCCTCCTCCACCTAAGTACCACCTACTCACACGATGCACAGCAGCCATTTACTCAGTCTTATGGATGTGGTGAGAACGCGGCTGTTGGCTGTAATAGAAATGCATAAGCACTTGAGCGTGTAGACACTAGCACAGGAAATAATCGCACACATGAACACACCATAACTATATTCTCAGCACGATCCCGCAAACACTCGATTAATAACCTGTGTTCCTGTTCGCAGTGACGTCCCGATCCTCCGTGCTGTGACTCGCTTCACGGGGAGGCTCGCATTAAAAGGGACCAGACAGGGAATAGGAATCTGCTCAACCAAGGCACACTGGAAAATTAGAGTGTCTTGCCTCTCTGCAGAAACTGCAGCGTTTGAAAATAAGGTTTTAAATGAAAATATGATAGGGAGCGGGGGAAGCAGACAAAATGGGTAAATGCATTGAAATCCAAGAGACTCTTATTTATTAAGCTACATTTTCAATTAGATTTGGACCCAAATAAGGAAATGGTTTAGGAATAGAAAGTGTGGCTCATCACAGTATCGTGGCTCTGAAGAACACATCCTCGTTGTGGCACTAATGTCATCTGCAGCACATTTGTCAGTGCTGTGAATGGCGTCTGTTTTCTAGCTTCCTTTTACCATCCAGACCTGGAAGTCATTTGTGCCACAGTGAGCTTTAACCACAGAAAAGGGCCTGTGGCACAAATGATGCATCCTGTCGAGGAGAAGAGTAGCATTCAGTATTCATCACTCAGAGTTAAAGTAGAATCAATAAGTATCCGTCTAGTTGGAGTGAGAAGAAATATTTATTGTAGCAAAGAAAAACAGGCTCCATGCAAGACATAAGCTTACGATGGGAAACCTCCGGTCCTATGAGGTCATTAAAGTGGAAAAGATGCAACCCGCAGACATAAATTTAGCATCCAGCTATGAATTGAAGACAGGCATTTCTTCTGCGATTTCTGCGTTTCCCTCTGAGAAACAGGGAACAATTCTGGCACTGACTGACTGATGATGATGCCCACTGTAATAACCCGGGACCTAAGGGCTCTCACTACATATCTATGTATATATATATATATATATATATATATATATATATATATATATAGATACGTTGCTACGTATATATATATATATATATATATATATATATATATATATATATACACGTAGCAACGTATCTGCTGTTGAAGTATTATATATACACCTCAACAGCAGATACGTTGTAAGCAGCTTCCAGGTGTGAATATTGCAGTCTCACAAGCTCAAAACAAGTATTTGTCCGTTCAGTCCATAATGCCCAATGACCTTTCAGCAAGCCCTTTAAAATACAACACACAGTTCAAGCCTGTGACATGATAAACATGCTCTGCCCGCAATTTTTCCTACAAGTACCTCCAGAAAACACCGATTGGTTCTAAAAGGCCAATAATGAAGTAGGAGCACCGTGTTCCATCCCTCTAATGGACGACACTCCCTTTATCACAACTATTTCCAGCCTCCGCTTCAATCTTAAAAAAAGGGACACAGAAGGCACATTTCAAAGAAACTGCAGCTTGATTTCACTGTGGATTGCAGAGTTTCGTGTGCCTTCATTTGATTTCCCTGACAGTGTTAAATGGTAATATGCATCCCAAAGGGAACGGCATCAGTCTGAACGGTGGAAATCACCCCGAGCAGGCCCTGATAGAGCGGTGCCGAGTCCAGTGCTGCTCCCAGGCCAATTGGTATGATTGAGGTGAGGCTACTACCCCAAGCCTCGCTACAAATGAATGCATGTATTTATCCAGGTACCGTTGGTAAGCACTGTGGCACCCTGTCAGAAGTACCCATGAAAGATCGCCGCTCCCATACCTTGTTTATACAATTTGGCTGGCACTTAGATCTTAGTGAAAGCAGCAACTAAATGCTCTTCTTGCTCGTCATGTGATGCGGCACTGAAACCACCGCGTGTTCTCAGCTTTAGCATGTTTGGCAGCAGGAGATTACCTGCCTACGTGGGTTGTTTCCCCCTCTGGTCGTCCTGAGATCTGCTCCTTCACACTTGTCAAAAGAAAGCCCCGAACGTGGTCAATATGAGACAATTTTCTAGTGTGCATCACTCTTCCTTATATCTTATCTCTGTGCTGTAGCTCAAGGACATTCAATATACTCTTTATTTCACTCCTTCTCCCCCAATCACAAAAAAATACTGCAGGTCTCACGGCATCTGCATATCAAAAGAATACCATTTGCTGGCACCTTATTTATAACCATTTTACAGGAGCCAAATTGTCCTTGGTTGGCCACCTAACTCAATAGGTGCATCACGTGCAATGGATGCATTAAATAAAATGTTCAAATATAATAGGCTATGTCAGCCGATGGCTCCTTGGTTGAATTCCACACCAGTCCTGCTCTCAGCAATAGCTACTCCACTCTTTCAAGCCTCTCACTTCAGCTCACCTTGCAAGTTCTGTGCTTGCTGGAGTTAACTTAAAAAAAAAAATCAGAAACCAGAGTCAGCACAGCGCCCACAGCGTCTCCACATCTCCAGACAAGAAGTCCATTTCTAACCTCCTAAAAAACCTGCATCTTTCACACTCACAACTGCAGATGAACCTTAAACCAAACGTTGACCAAAACTGATTGTAGTTTGAGGATGTGCATAAAAAGGCCAGTTTTTAGCATTTTGCATAAAATGCATAAAAAATATACCTCAATATTAATAATGCATTAAGTAATGCTGAATTTCTTAATGCACTGTTTTTCTTCTATTTCATTGCTGCACTTTTTTTCCTGAAAAGGAAACGCATTGAGGCAGGAAACTAATTTCCTGTCTAAAATAATAATAATAATAATAATAATAATAATAATAATAATTAATATTGCTATAACTGAATTAGTATCTACATGGAGGTCATGCAGGCAGATAAAGGCAGCTGGGGACCTGAGCGGTCTTGAGGACGTGTAACTGTTGATAATGTTGACTCAGAGCTGCTAATTAGCAGAGACGTTATTATCCTGGTGTATCTCGGTGCTTTACACAACCCGGTGAAAATAAACAGTTACTGCACTCTCAACTAAGACCTGGTTTATCCAGCACATGGGAGAGGTTTTGCCTCCGGGGCTTACTGCCAGAAAGGGTTTATTTTAACCCAAACCATGATCTTTTCCTAAACCTAACCATGTAGGTTTGTTGTCTAAACCTAAGGAGATTCTGGCAGAAAGGGCTTTCTGGCAGAAAGTCGATTTCTGGCAACAAAAAAAAGGAGGTTTCTGGCAGAAAGCCTTGAAGGCAAACTTCTCCCATGTGCATTTATCCATCCAATTGTGCTACATTTGCTGAAACCCACACACACCTGAAACCCACAGGAGACAAAAAAAAAAGGAAGCTGCCACGAAAAATCATTACATCCGTCTCCTTGTTTGAGTTACCTGTTCAGTTTAATATTCAATGTGGATGTGAACTACGACTTCAAACAAATATTAAGATTCAAAACTTAAAATGTTGACTTCAGGAGAAGCATGCCGTGACTTTAGCCTAACTTACGGAAGCAGTAAACCAACTTTTCAGTCCCGATAGCACTGGCTCACTGTGTGGAAGTGACTGGGCTCAACAAACATCGCTTTGTTAAATATACATAAATGTACGTAACGTGTTACTTTTATCGAAACTTGACTTTGGTGAAATTGTTGCACACCTGATCGCAGTTAAAAGCCTTAAGAAGAGCCACAAGTTATATTATCAGGTTCAAGGCCGACTGACCTTAAGCGGGATCAGTGGTGTGATTTCATTACAGATACGACACTGACTTCACAGTTGAGAGCATTTTTGGGGGGGATGAGGGGATTATCCACACAATGCGACAGAAGCTTGATCATCTGTATCATAACATCTACATGGACGTCTTATTAAGTTGTAAACCCTGAGGAAGAATGTACACATGGAAATAGTTTGAGGTAGATGTGGAAGGTGAAAAACAAACCAATATGTTTAATAGACATATTTATTTAGATTATAATTAGTAAAATACATATTTAGAGCACATTGCACTGCAATCATTTACATCAAAGTATGTTATATTGAAATATGGAGTCACAGATGTCACATGTCCAAGAACCAGACAGCAAGAGATCCACCCATGTGCAAATGGATCCAGAAATACATTCATATCACTTAACATGTTAACCTATGACCTTTTTATGCGTCTTCTGTTTCAGATATTAAAATAAAAACTAAAACTTCCATAGTTTTGGACCAATATCCGATATCTCTTAATGCCTGAAGTGAAGTTATGCTTAAGTTTCAGCTTTGTATTCATTTAACAAAAAACTGCAAATTCCCTTTGTAAAGGAGGTCACGTCAAAGAATCTGTGTCAGCAAAGGGTTTGATCACATGGGGCATAAAAATATTATATGAAAAGCTTAGGGAACCACCGACTTTACATTATGTACACATGAGCGCCGGACACAAGCCATATATACTGGAATCTTCCCGTCACACAACAAAGTTGGTGGAATCAAAGTTTGTGTCCTCACTCGAGAGGATCTTTGCTTTTCTTCCCATCCGTGAAAAGAGCTTTTCTCCTTTCGCTCTCTCCGAGACACACAAACAACCATGATTCACACCCTTCCTCCCAAAGGAGGCGTTAGACAGATAATGAAGTCAGCAGTCGCGGGATAACTAGTGGCTCTTCAGTGTAAACAACTCACTGTCTCTTCTGCTTTAGAATTCACTTTATTCCATCAAGGGTGTCCTCTGAAGCCGTCCGCGGGCTATAACGTCGGCAGCCTAGAACAGCTCCAAAATTCGCTTCACTTCAAGTCAATTGGACCAATTGACAAGAGAAAACACAAATGCAGCGCACAGCAGAGTTAAGAGCAGCCAAACCAAACACACTAAAAGGTCCAGTGTTTCCCCTACCATTGTACAGGCCTGGCGGGTCGCCAGGCCAAGGAGACCTGCCGCCAGGCCAAAAAAAAAAAAATCAATACGCCAAAAATAAGCTACCTATCAATTAATTCATGAATCAATAATCATTTACATTAGGAGCGCCTCCGCGCAGCACAGTAGACTTGCTCCGCAAGATGCGCGGACGCAACAATCCTCGCCGCGCACTCCCGCTACGTTCTTCTTCGTGTACTTTACACGCTTGATGTTGTTCTGATGCCGTTCCGCCTCGTCAAACCACCACGATGTCGCTTTCTACTTTGAAAACACGGAAAGTTGACACTGTATTTTGACAAGCTGTTGCACTCTTTAGACTCGTGGTGTGAGCGGAACCGGACCGGTACCGGAACCGGTGCATTTATAAGAAAAATGCCGCTGTGTTTCTCCGTCCGAAATCCGCTTTCCTCGCGCTGCCTGCTCGCACAGATCCGCTCGTGCGCACATTCGCTGATGCAGGTCGAGTGTTTAATATAAATATATGCGCTCCTTCAAAACAACATCAAGCCATGCGTGTGTAGTATTAGGACCGCGGGGGACCCCCTGGGGCAATCGTGCCGAGGCACGCTACTGATCGCGCCCTTAGGCAGCCTATGTTAATAAAATAAGGATTGTTTTTGATAAGCTGTGGAACTCTGAGTTAACCTATTTCTACCTGAATTTCTATCAGGCTGTTGAGTAAACCTATAACTTATATTTTACTTGATAAAATAAGACAATATATGCACTCATATATCGTTATAGTGTTTTACAGTATCTGTAGCTATTAATGTGATGCTCATCATTTTCCAGACATATTTTTCCGGACCCTAATTTTGGATCATTTCTATCAACCGGCACCTTAATAAGTCACTCTCCCCTTGAATCCTTGAAAACCTTGAATACACTCTGGTTGAACAAAAATGTTCAAATATAATAATTGCAGAATTGCAGACATCTTGCTGTGCCACCTGACTTAATCCAACTGCACCAATACACCATCCCACGCGTCTCGTCTGTATAAGGTTTTTTCGGCGGGCACCACCGGGCCTGAAAAAAATTCTAGGGGAAACACTGAGGTCCAATCCCAACACACCCCGAAGCCCCAAAGCCCTACACCTCCATTTTGCTCGTTCAAGTGTGGGATAGTGTCTCACTGTGACAGAAGGCTAGGGCGACGTGATAAGGATGCATGGATCTCCAAGCTTTTTCAGAGGCACGCTCCAAAATAAGTATTTTTGGTCGTTAAAAAAAAGTTTTGAAAAATATGAGAACTTCGTATGAATGTAACCCCACAGTCGTCCAAGGCCAACAACACAACGGTACGGTATGACGGGAGATGTAATTGTAAAAGTGCTCCTAATGCACCACTTCCTGTCAATTACCTCCCCCCCCTTTCCCGTTTACTGGATGTGAGGCCCAATCAGAAGGCGACGGGGGACTCGCCACCTCCATGCGCTTGTAACGAGCCAACAAAGAAGAAGGGAATAAATCACTTGGAGACGTGGCACTAAAAGGAGCCAGCCGAGAAAGAAGCAGAGGGATCCAAAGAACGGGGCCGGCACACAGAGATTCCTTTTTTATAAAAAAGACTGGAAGGAATTGAACCCTCTTGCAGAGCAAACGCTATGAAAACGATCCATCTCAGGCTAATTATTCACAGTCAAACGTGGTTTGTTTTAGACGTACCAACAAAGAAACTGCAGGTGGGGTTAAGATTTGCCTGCCAGCAGCTGCTGAAACGGTTGGAGAACATCACAGGCTTGTCAAAAAATGGCAACCTGCTCGAATGGGGTCGTTACTACATCGCCGACATTATAGGCACCTAATATAATGAAGTGCACATTTGACAGTATTGCTTAGTGTTAGGAAATGATTAAACAAGAAACGCTGTGGGGAGAGAAACGATATATAACAACAAATCTATAAAGCTTGAGGCTCAAAAGCATCTAGGAGGTGACATACTGTTAAAAGGTTATAAAACCATATTTATGAGCAATAAAGAAAATGGTTGCAAAAACACACAGGAGGACAATAGTCCCAAAGGTGTGAAATGACAGACCCCCACACTCATTCACACCACACACACTCACGACCACAGCTCTCAAAAACTATTCTTACAACTGCCATTGTCATCCAAATTAACCATCCTTCTGTATCAATCAGCCTCTCTCTCATAATGTAATCTACTGCTGCAGCTGCCTCCACCATCACAGCATCTCTCTCTCTCTCTCGCTCCCTTTCCATTTCCATCAGTCCGTCTCAATCCAAGATAGTTTGGAGAGCAGTCCTAACGCGGTATAAATCGATGCCTCACCCCCCCCCCCCCCCCCCCCCTCCATCTCCTTCACTGATTGGACTCCAGCTCTTAAAAAGATGAGCACCTTGCGAGCAGCTTGGCTGGAGCCGATGTGGTGGGATTATGGTGATTATTCTGTGGCACGAGCAGCCGGTGGCAACTGATACCCCGTTTGACACGCTGCCTCGCAGATAGACGAGTGGCTGTGGTTAGGGGATTGTTTATGGGTAAAACTTAAAAACAAAAAACAATTAACTGGAAAGAGACAACAGTGAAAATGATTTCGAACCTCACATTATTTATCCTAATTCCTCATTTCCCTGTTCTCAGCTTGAAACCGCCGTGGGCGAGCAGGCGACATTTGTTCTCACTTTGTCAGGAAACAACATTTCACAAGAAGTCCACACGGAAGCGAGTCCTTCAGGACAGACTTCGGTCAAAGCAATCCCGGCTCGTCAGTCACATTAGGTCTCATTAATACGGGTCATTCAGTGTCGTCACATTTCTAAACTAACCCAAAGGCCAATATTAGTTCAGTGTACGCTATATTTAGAATATTTTCCTATGTTCAGATCCCCCTCAAAAAGCACAGCAAGATAAAGCAGTGAAAACATTCTAAATATAGCGTATACACTGAAAGGAATATCACTTTCTTCTGAGCCCTCGTTTACACGGACCCCCTCTGCCTGCCATTTCTATGAAGTAGCTTAGTTTTTCTTCCCATTGTGTCCATTAGAAGTCGGATTGCCTCCTAGTGTTGCTGCAGAAATAGTTAATATTGCCATGAAATACGTTCAACTGAGCTGCATGTAATGTTATCCGAGTTCCGAGTTCAAGACGGATTTGTACATCCATATGTACAGCACATACAGAGGGGCCCGCATTATGACTTTATAAATAGATAAGATAGTAAGTGGGCCTCAATTTTACAGCCATATCCTTTACTATTGATTTGATTCCAAATACTTTAAATTCTTAATGTGCAGAGGGCTATTCATGGTTATGATGGATGCATTACCATATCTGCAGGGATAAAACGTTCCATTGTGAACTGCAGCAACCTCTATGTTATGCATATCAACTTTTTGAGATGTGACTTCTCCACCCAGGAAGGAGCCACGGCTTGCATCCGTCGTTCCCAGCAGAGAGACAGCGATTTCATTTCTGGTGTGTTACACATTTCCAACCGTAATAATTGGAATTACATTGTAAAAGGAGCATAAAATGATGCAGAGTGAAGGGAAACAGCTGCGCGGTGCTTCAATCACATCCTACAGAGATACAAATACTTTAGGTCTACTGTCGTGAAAGATAAAGAGGAATTTTAAAATATTGATCATTATTAAGACACAAATGTGTCTTTTTAATGACGAAATGACAAATCTCAGTTAGAGATGAAATTGTGTAGATAAAAGACAACTAGCCGAACTGCTTTAAGCATGAGAAACACCAAACGGGTAAGAAATACAGCAGAGGCTGATGACAAAAGAATTACGTCAGTCATCAGTCACATCAACTAAGGAACAAAAGCTTTCATATTTACGTTGTGCGAGACAGATGGCAATGATGTGAGCTCACATAATCAGCAGAGAGTTAATAAAACAAACATAAAAGCTGCTCAGGAAGTTCCTGAGATGATTACCAATGAGGCATCACAGTAATTCTGCACTGTAGTCACACACGCCTCCAGCTGATCAGCATCGGCTGAGTCACATTCACTGAAGACACTGAGCCATGCTTTACAGTCTGACCGGCACTCGGCTCTGCTTGTAATGCCAGGTGGCAACCTCTAGGTCTGGAGCCGATGCCCAAGTGCTTTAAACTTGCATTCGATGACTCAAAAGAAGTCCATGAGAAAATGACCCTTATTGTAATGATGAGTTTATGGTCTCAATCGCTAGTTTGAAGACTTCAAATACAGAATGATGTTTATTTTGTCAATTGTGGTCCCATTTAGAGTCAAATAGACGATAAAGCAGGGTGTGCTTTAGGGCGTGGCTTGTCAAGTCTTCGAGTTTTACTTTCCTCATCATAGTATGTTTTCAATTTGTGAAAAGGAATATTACGGTTGCCTAAAAAAGACACAATCAATGCTATAGCGTCTATGTGTAATGCTTTGCTGCTGCATACTGACTGGACTGACTGACTTCTCTCTCCAACATTGCCATCCTGCCCTCATTACCACAGCTCTCATTCTGTATGCCATATGTCATTTATGGGTCTCTTACGTTCCGATCTGGATAGCCCCATGTGGGCTTTTGAGCTTGCTGCTGGATCGTACACCACCGTTTGGATCCACGAGGGAGCACCTTCAGGAGCGGCGCCTATTAAGACCAAATAAAGTGTAAAACCATTTACGGGATGAATGGTCTTCTTCCTCTCTGAAATGATTCTCTGAAAGAACAACAAGTGACTGTCATATTTTATTTCCTCTCTACGATAACTTTGTTATGAAATATGAAAATGTCTATAAGTTCTTATCAGCTCAGGTGTCCGGGGGCATTAATGTGCCAGGAGACATCTGGATTATAATTGGTTAGATTTGATTTTTAAGTTTTTCAATTATGGTGTTTGTAAGTGAGTTTGAGCCCGGCTGGGAAACAGCTAAACAAGGGAAACAAAACGGAACACGATGTATTAAAATGCCTTCACACTATTTCCACCTTTAACATTGTTTCAGAGAGAAATAAATTAATTCCAGTTTTCTTTTGGATAAACCTTTTTTTCTACATTCTACCATCCATCCACTTGGGAGGTGTTTTTCTTTGCTTAGACGTCCATTTTGACTGATGAGTAATTAGTGTTTGATGAACAGCAGCGCACAATATGGTGGTAATGAAAATTCACAAATATGCAATTACCTAAATTGCACTCATAAGTCAGGTAACACTCTTTTTACCATGTTTTTCCAGCTGACACATATCCTGTTAAAAAACCAGACTGTATAACGTCATAATGTGATTACAGCATCTCCCAAAATATTACGGTTGCATACATTTGTGTTTTCAGTGAAAAAGAATAATCCGGGCAAGAACTGGAGCAGTCGGTTTTCCTTTCGTCCACTTTCTATATTCCTTTCATGCTGCAACATACTCCCACTGGAGGATACCAAAGTTGAAAAATCCTCCAAAAAAACACATCAAAATAAAAAGAAGACGATCGTGCCACATCTTTTCTGTACCCTTGCCAGCTCCTTGGCGAGGGCTTTAGTCATCCTATTCCAAACCGGGCTAGCATACTGGAGGATCGGACGAATGAATGTCAGCTACGTTTTGTTTTAGAACTTCACGTGGGAGGACAACACTGAGATAATAGATCTATGCTCATTTACTTAATGTGGGCATCCCAAGACAGAGCAGATCTGCAGCCCAAGCAGTTAAAAAGATGGTGACTCAACCAGAAACTGTTGGAGAAGGAGGGGAGAGGATGTTCTCTCTCTCTCACTCCAAGGTCTTGGCAGGTTCTGAGGCCTTCTGAGTCAGGCCCGGGCCAGGCCATCAAGAGCTCCGTGAATGTAAGGTCATCAGCATATTTCACAGGAACAACAGAGAGAGGCAATCATGCATCTCAGCTGTTGATGCAAATGACAGAGAACAACGGGGACGACAGCCCCCCCTGGGGGACGCCGCCGGATACTGCGCAGCGATCAGGCACACAGGAACCCCACTGCAGCCTTCGCTCTCTGTCACCGAGATATCGCCTCACTGTGAGCCGGAGAGGGCGTCTGACAAACATGTCAGCCAGCGTGTGAAGCTATGGACAGTGTACAGGAGGACATCAGCCAAAACAGTGTGAGCATCCATTTTGGGTTACTATGGAGTGTAGCGTGCCAGCATTACAGGATCTGAATCAGAGCAGTGACAGTTGAACTGATGGGGCTGAAAATGTGTCTCCTAGGAGGGCTTCCCTTAGGATCTTGTCATACACTTTGCCAACACAACTGACTAAAGAAATGTGATGGTGGTCATCTGGAAAGAGCTAGTTTTGATCAGGGCTTCTTTCCATTGGTTTGGAAAAATAATGTGTTAATATTAAAAGCAACACAAAACACAGGCGCCAGCTCCTCCTGTCTCTCTTGTATGAGTTTTTTTTAAATTGATGCTCCTCCTGTCTCTCTTGTATGAGTTTTTTTTTTTTTAATTGATGCAGTCATCCAGGATTTGTCATTGTCAGTAATTAAAAGAACCTAAGAGAAAAAGGGGTAAGGGAGGGTGAAGAAAAATGTATGATAATGTTACATTATATGATAGATTTATTGAATAAAACACATTTAACATAAAATGCATTGCCATGTGTATGAATGTACAGCCCACACAATCACACCACACAGCTCTGAAGACCAAACAAACTATAAATTCCTTTTAGATGGCACTTTGCAGGCACAGAATACCAATTATACAGCTGCTTTCTTCAGGGTGGCCTTACTAGAATTAATCAGAAAAACTCAGGACAACTAAAAAACATGAGCGACAGTAAATAACATGTCACCACGGCGGGTGCAATTAAGCTGCAGACATCAAATTCCCTGGCACTGCTTACCAAGTGTGCATTCGTTGGTGGTTTAAAGGGTTAAACCACCAACTTTCAAACCAGACCCTATTTCACCATGTTCCTGTGTCTGATTAATGGGGACAACCATTTCTGAGGGCGTGAGCGTTGTAGACGGGAGCTGCTCGTGGGCCGTGAATTAATCTTATCGGGGCAAGCTGACGCTGTCATTTGAGTCCACTGACAGGCTCTGATTTTTATCATAAACGTCAGACATTATGGAAGACAACGGTGGAAACACAAGCACCAGCGAGGCAGCGTTTCTTGTGATGGAGTGCAGAAAAACGGAGCTTCATCTAAAAGATTTTCAATGCCATGGCAGAATATTTGTCTATGATGTAGATGAGGTCTTTGAGTTGGATGGCTGCCTGAGTTTACTTCAGCTAGAGTAGAGCTTGTGAATGGAGAGCTCCAACAAGGAGATAGAGTACTGGGCCAATGGTGGTGGTTCTGTGGGTGCTTTGACCCTGCCAAAGCAATCGACTGATTGATGTTTTGTTAGGTTTATTCATGAATAATGAATTCAAAACTAAAATTTAAAACACATCCCCCCCCTTAAATGAACCGTGTTTATTTTCATTGGTTAAGAGTGCATTTAGGTTTCAAGTAAAACAATGCATTAAACATCATTTGTGGCATGTTTCCATAAACCTTACAGTAAAGGTGTCAATTCAAAAAGAAGCCAATTATTCTCATATTTCACTACCATTAGCTTTTCAATAAGGTAGGAAACCTCCTTAAAAATATGTGATATTTTTGTGTAAATTATGGAATATTGGCTCCAAATGTAGGACTCTTCCACACTTATTGTCAGCAGTAAATAAATCTGATAGTATAATTTACTTAATGATTAATACAAAGCAGACAGCACAGAGAAACAGAGAGGGAGAGGCAACTGAACAAAACTATCTGAGAGAAATCACGATTCCTTTAACATGTGAACACAACTGTCCAACGCGGTCCTCAACATCATGTTCTAGATGTGCAGATTTAAATCAATACCATGGTCGCCTCCGCAACTTTACAGTGTAAACACGCGCGCGCACAACTTTACTTACCTGTGTGTGGGCCTCGCGCACCGCCACATCCTCGTCAGTCTGCTCCGGGTCCTCAAGGGGAACAAACAAGTCCGCAAATCCCCCAGAGTCCTCCTCGCCGAAAGCCAAAAGCTGCTCAACAGCAGAAATCACCGTAGCGTGAGCGGTTAGCATGTCATGCTAGCTGGACCCAGAATGCACCTGTTCGGTGTGTTTGATTTCAGGCACGTAGCCAGGCGCGTGAACTAGACTTTTTTTCTTTTTTTTTACTATACAATAATGCACAGTGTTGGCACGTAACTGTACATGTACTCAAGTACTGTACTTAAGGTAGTATTTTATGCTATGCTACTTTAGCTATACTTAAACTAAGAAGCGCTACATGTATCTGACAGCTTTAGTTCAGATTACAGTTCATTCACTTCCTGTCCAGTGAAATCAATGTATCTCCAAACTTGGTGTTTTTTTTTTTTATATATAATAAACTGACTTTGATTTAGTGTGCTTTCATGGTTTGAGAAAATACTCACACTGTAGAGCTTTTTTTAAACAAATACATTTAAATGCCCCCTGGTATTAGCTGAAAATTGCTTATTCAGTTTGGTGTTTTTGCTTCTCTGAAAACTAATGATTTTTCATTTTATTGCGTTATTTTACTTATTAAAAAACTGAAAGGCCAACACTTTTGTTTTTACTTTTGTTGTAACTCTATAACATCAAGTAGGCCTAATATGTGAGATGAAGAGTACTTAAGTGCAAAAAAACCTAATTTGTAACATATAATGTGCTACCTTCCCCCCTTATGATAAGTGAATTTGTGGGACTGCCTTATAACGTATTAATTCATTTTAATGCTGACTCTCTCACCTAAAGGGTGCTGCATTTCATCAGGAAGACACGCCATGTCAAAGTGTCAATGTTCTACAAACACGGTGATATTCAATAGAGTGATCTCATTTGTTAATTCAAGGTCTGGCCCGAGCATCCATAATGCATGAAGTACAATTATACCACAAGTTAGAAAACCCAACACCCCAGAGGAAGAAAACATCAAGCCAGGACTCGCGTCTCCTCTTACATCCGAGTGTGTTCTCTGCACTCATCAACAATATCGATCCAACAAATACTATGAGGAATTTGCATTTTCACGTGTGAAATCTGAAAAGCACGTGTGCTCGGAGAGTATGTGTATTTATCATGTGTGGAATGGTATTGCTGTAGATGTGAAATTGATATTCTCATATGGGATGCATTCAGTTCAATTACCCCATGGCCCGACGTGGTGTACTTGACCACATTTGAAATGTCTGAAAAACACATACTGTAATCGATTTGTTGCCCCTCCTCGGTACGAGGTCAAAGAGGTCAGGGTCAGCTAATAGGAGCGATGCCTCAGTGGGGTCCAAGCTTGCTGTGATAGAGGCTTAAAGCCTGATCCATCCACGGAAGGGCAGTCTCTCTAATCACTACACCCCCCTGCTGCTTGACCCTTGAAGGGAACCGGCTAGGATAGAACTGGTAACGTGTGCAAGGTCTGTAACTATCTGGAAGACCCGTAAAATTAGTATATTTAGCTCTTTTTGTTGTTCATTCTCTAGACCAGTATTAACACAAAACTGTGCAATAATGGCAGATTGTTAGCTCGATAAACTGAGCAGCTGAGTGATGTGCGCGGGAGAGATTCATCCATTGTGATGATGTTTTGTGGAGAAACAAAAGGAAAGCGGTGGAGAGGGAGAGAGTTAAACAGACGTGGTTGCAGATTAATCGTGGCTCACTTCCCCACGCTGCAAAAATATTACTGCGTGAGCGTTTATGATTAATGTATACCCAGTGTCTTCCCGGTCTGCTTCCTGTGTTGTATATTACAAATGGGCTATAAGAGATCACAGATATATCTATAAAGCAATGTAAATGATGATGCTGCCACCAGGGGAAAGTCTTTCCCTCTGTATTTATAAGCCATTGTTTGCTGGTGTGATTAAACAGGCCATTGTTTGATAATGGAGATCTCAAATAAATAACAATTGCATGTGATGTTCCACAATAAATGAGATATTGTGGCTTTACACGTGTGTGGGCAGTGTGTCCGCCCGCCGTAGTGCCTTAAACAAAAGCAGAGGCAGTGAATTGGTTTGTTAAAGCCCACGAGGTATTTGCTGCATTGCTTAAGATCTCCGTGTTACTAATAGACAAAAACAAAACATTCTGATATATTCAGGCAAGTCAAATTCATAGATTTTTTTCCAGGTGCAAATACAACAAAAATGCGGAGTATCCACACTCACATCTGTTTTAAGGGGCAAAAGACAGATATTTACTTTATAAGGTTTTTTTTCATATTATATCATATATGCAATAGGAGATTTAAAGTGACAGATAATCAATGATGGTACTGTATTGGATGGCATGCAGCAGAACATACATTACAACCATAACAGACTTGACTTTGATTTAAGCTCAAAGACTTAAGAACTGACTTATGAGCATCTTTACTGTAGGAGGCTTTTTATGAACACTCGCCATTAGTCTCGTTTGAGGCTTTTTTTATTCACACAGGCACCTACGTACATTTAAAGTAAAAAAAGTCCCATAGTGCACCAATTTATCTTCATCTTGAATTAGAAAGTGGTCAGCAGGTGTAACTAGATTGGGCCGACAGGCTGCAGGTTGAGCATCGCTGCTGTAGATCCTATGGGACGGAGGTCCACGACAGCTCCGTGACCCAATTTCGCCTCACTTGTGAGAATGGGAGCTGAGATGACAACGCTGGGTTCTAAGTTGAGTATGGGTGGCAGGTTTTTAAGAGAGGGAGGGAGAATGTAAAGGGAGATTGGAGATTCAGGTTCCTCTTCTCATCCCAGAAATAGGCATTAGATCACTGATGGGGCTTTTTGGCCCAGGCATGCCGATAAACCATACAGTCTGCTCTTTAACCGAGTGTGAGGCTTTCTAATGTAACAAGACAAAATAATGGAAATGCCAGCACACAGATAAGTGAAGGGGCTGGGATAGTGGACTGTAATGGTCTGGGGGGTGCTTGTTCTGGCGTGACTTTGGGCCACCTACACCTGAGGAGGATGTGGTCAGCGCTTTCAACTGCTAACACTGATTGATCATCTCTGCCTCGCAGCATAAGGATAGCGGTGAAAAATGGGCCACTGCAAAATATCCTCTCAGCTCTGTGCGGTTCATATCTGATGAGCATTGTTTTGAAAATGGTGAATTTCTAACTTCATCAATGTTCAGAAGTCAAATGCACAAATGTTGTGGTTACTATGTTTAAACATCATGGGAGAATTTAGGCTTGGGTTAATGCAATGATTAAAAAAAACAATATTACAGGCAATATTATTTAATTTTGCACATTCTTTTCTGGTAAATCATCCTGAAATGGTACAAAACATTGTGGTTGATTGCAGTTGTAATGACTTGGAATTATGCAGTGTGTTGTTGTTGTTGTTGTTGTTGTTGTTTTTTTATTGTCACGTTTCATTTCGTTTTCAAGCCGGGAACACAACAAGCATCCCTAACCAAATGTGAAGACACATCAGACATTTAAGTGATGACTTTCACACATTATGGTCACAGACTTTGCCGTCGGAATTATGATGCTGCTCCGACTGTGGCGTGGTTTATATTGGTCCAGATTACAGTCACAAGAATTATGACTGATCTGAGGCTCAGTGAAAGAAGAAAGACGATGAATCCTCATCACCGTGGACATTTCGAATGATGCTGATATAATGAACCTGTTAAAACAAAATAAATAAAACATAACTTTCAAATGGACGCGATAAAAAGAGGCACTGAACATTAATTTGATGTTTTATTTAATTCATTTACCCAAACTGTGTGGATAATAATTTGAAAACAAGTAACCTGAGAATGTGATTATTAATAGAAAATACAACACTATTGCATACAGTAATAGTGCTATTTAACTATCTATCTCATGTCTTTAAGTCAATATTTTTATTGATGTAAATGTGGCTTTAAAACGTGTGCACTTCCTCACCAACACGCTTGAATTGATAAACACTGCCTCTGCCATCGTTGGGAGGAGTGCACTTTAACCACTGATCAAATGAGTTATTTTGTTATCATCTATGCAACCGTTTCCTTTTGAATCCCTCACTTGTTCTGTATAGATCCTGTTCCCTCTTTCCATCTCTTACTCTTTATCTCCCGGTCTATTCCCCCCTCTGTTCCATGCAGTACATCGTGTTGGGATCTAAAAGGTGTTATTCTCTCTAGTGAATAGCGAGGGAGATATAGGAACAAGGCAGCTTTCCCAGTAGATAAAATAAACAAAATGTTTGCATAATTTTAATAAAACTGATAACTGTCGTGGAACCCGGTTTTATCAGGAAGAAGGGAGCAGATGTGAAATAATGTGACAACAAAAAAGCCATTATGTGTTTGTGTTATCGCAAAGCCATGTTCACTGCACACCGTAATTGTTTTATGATTTTGTGCCCACTGCACAGTTCATAATTCCCCTTTTCCAATGATGGCTTATGTTTTCCTAGTAGTGCTTCGAAAAACCCCACCAATAACACTTTGGATTAGAGAAATATCGCTGCTGAGACAATTGTGACAAACCCGTAGCACACCGGGCGCACACTCACTCAGAGCTACACACACTCTCATTCGCTCGCTCACTCTGCGTGTGCCAGACATGGGCGACGGCCAAGAAGTGCTATTTGCCGGAGCAGGACTGGCACTTCTCCAGACCATGAGGGTAGCAGGCTTGGCAACGCAGATCACTGATGGACTCATTGAAGCGGTTCGCCAGCATGGACAGCTTGCTGCCGTGACACAGGGAGCAGGGAGCGCAGCCCGACCCGCCACAATGCTGGCAGCTGCCGGCCTCCTGGAGACACAAGAAACACATTAGAGGAGGAGGAATGGGAGGAGAGAGGGGAGGTGAAAGAGGGGGACTGTAAGGTTAGGAACATGGTAATAAATAAATACAAACGTAAGAGGTTGAAACGGGTGAGAAAGACAAGTAACATGGCTTGAACTAATAAAGGAATTTGATGTTTTATCACGAAACAATTGCTGTGTGCGTTGTATTTAAACGTGTCAAATGTACCAATAAAATATAATAAACCACCATTTTACATTAAAATACCCAGGACGCTTTTGCTAAGCTGTCGTGTGCTGTGATTCTGTCATTTAAACAGCCAGCTGGTCATTCCAACTATGTGTGATAACAAGCAGCTGCCTGTAGATTATCGATGACATGAGGCCGGATGCCAACGGGAGAGTAAATCTTTACAAACTACTGCATGTCGTAAATCGGTAGAATTTGTTTTTTAGTGGCAACTTGGCACAACCAGGGCTGTAAATTATCCTGAGCAGCCACACTGTTGAAGTTTCAAGTGTATTGAAGTATTTAAGTGCCACAAATGAAATGCCATTCACATCTGACCCTTGAGGATTCCCTTAAGGAGTCCCAATAAAAGACAGAGATAGACTGCTTAGCAATGCAATGCTACACAATGCTAAGTATGAATAAAACACGGCACAGAAGAAGTGATTCTAAAATCATAATAATAATAATTTTACTTTCAAAAAGAAAATAAGAAAAATATGAATGACGATGGTTATACTTTGATTCATATAATAATAATCTACCCAACAAGCAAATGTTGCACACAAGATATGTCTTTTAGCAAAAGTTGACAATTTGTCTCTGAGTTATTGTGCATCTAAAGGGCTTCACTGATATATTCAAATATTGCACTGTGTTTACCCAGATTGGGTAAAGGGTTGCAGCATTGCACCTACAGTGAATAAATCTAAGCCTGCGGCAGAAATAAAGAAACAAGACTGTGAAATATTAACCAGCGTGGAGTTTGGGCAACAAAGGCAAAGATGATAAAGAAGAGAATGCAACAAAGAAGGATGACATTGCCAAATAATGAAAAAAAAAGAAGCTGAGAATGAACTTTTTTTTTTCCAAGAGGCAGAGAAAATGAGAAAATAACGAGAGTGGTGAGAAAAGAATGGTGGGAGAGAGGGGGGGACGGGAACAGCAATCAGCCGAGGAGGTGAGAGGGAGAGGATAATAGCGGGCTGGGTATCCTTGCTGGCTGGCAAGTGGCAGGCAAATGCTGCAAGGGCAGAGTAAAACTGTGGACTCATCAGTATGTGCTCACAGTTGACAGATAACACTAGGATAATGGGGGTGGTGGTTGTTGCGGCGGGGAGGGGGCAACAGGGAAAAAGAGAGAAGGGGCACAAATACCACAGGAATAACACGGAAACAGAAGATTGTGGGGTGAGAATGAACAGCCCTGAACCGTTTCAAATAACAACATGGCTGCACCCATGATCCCAGTCGTGTAGTAGAGAGAGAGGGAGGACATGGTGAGGCAGAGGATGAGACGCAGGGTGATAAAAAAAACCTCCACCGTACCACTGAGAATAATTTGGCTAAGGATCATTACCTTGGTCTCCGTACCGCTGATCTGTTTCACCTGTTTCACCTCCTTCTCCTCCCCGTCCTGGGCACACAGAGCTTTGACTCTCCTCCTGCTCCCCCTCTCCCTGACCTTTGGGTATTCCTCCAAGTCCACAGGAGGCACTGCGTGGTACCGCGGCGCTTCGGGCTTCCTCTGCGGCGCTCTGATGATGCGCAGGTTGCTGGTGTAGATGATTATCTTGCCAAAGTCCAACACTGAGGACTGAAGGAAACGGAAAGTGTCAGATAATCCCAGGTTGTGTTCCATGAGCGCGCCCACGTTTAGAGAAGAGGTTTTCTAGCTGAATGCAGCCGAGTTGCATCGCTTATGCAAAACAAAATGTGCTTTGTAGCCGTTTTCTGGCTTCTGTTGGGGGAGAAACAACCTTACCGGTATTTCCCCCTTTTTTCCAAATGTGAACCACATTTGCTGAATCGATCCAAAACTGTTTGGGTCAGCAAATTTCCCTTTACTACCCTGAACTCATCGGACCTTGTCCTTTAGGACCGCCGTGCCATCCTTTTAATAATGCCCTAAAAAGGACCTAAATCCAGATTGCTGTTTTTTACTGAGAAATGTGATAAATACTGGCCTCGGTCACCGGGGCCAAGCGTGTTTTTGTTTAGGGGGTAAAAGAATGAAACTGACACTAAGCCAGCGGGCGATGCAGCTGACCTCCCTCTCAGCCCATGCACTAATGAAGCCACTGCCACAGCAGCTCGGGACGGCTTTTCCCCTTTTAGTTGGACAATTTTGTAGTTCAACTTTAATTGTTGTACAATTTTTCACGGAGCAGCATGCAGTCGGTGCGTTAATTACCCGAGGATTCTTCTCATTTTCTATTTTAAATCTCAAATGCTTGTTGCGTTCTGAAATATATGTGAATTAATTATTAAATGACTTGTCGGCTGGTTATTATGTACGTGTTTATTTCGGTGTCTGTTTGCTTTTCCGCCCATGTACCATGCAATGCTCTGTGGGGTATAAAAAAAAAAAAATACCAACTCTTCCAAGGAGCTGTGATACTTTCTTATTATTATTCCCTTTTATTTAAGCATATCCAAAGAGATCACACTCCTAAAATAGTAACTCACCATATAAAGGCTTAAAATCATCATTTTAATGGTGTAAACTTTTTCTACAAGTATTTTTTTTTTTCAAATAGCAAACACTAATTCTAAACATCAGATCTATAAATATAAATAGCGACATATGTTTTGTTGAGGATCATTGTTGCCATGATGGACATTTTAATTAACATTAAGCATACATTATTGTTTTCGATTCCAGCTAGTTAAAAAAACAGCTCCGGAGAACAAATTCATGAAAATAGGTCTCAGTACTTGACAAAACTTGACACCGCTAGCGGAAAATCTAATCTGAGTTGATCTCGATGTGTTATCAAAACGTAGAAAATCAAAAACCGGCGAGCTGCGTTGCTTACTTTGGCATCTCCCTCTGCTTCCACAGTCTGGCCTGCAGCAGGCTGGTAGCTCCCCACTCCCCTGTACACGTTGATTCTCTGGGCAATGAGCCCCGTTGGAGGATAGACACCTGGGTACACAACCAAACATGTGTCAGGATAGATAGGAAAGCAGACATTTATTTTTCTTACACTTTTATACGTCTAGTCTCTAATTGTGGCCACCCAGGCTAGCTGTTAGCATAGCATCCTAGCCTTCCTAGATCGTCTGTCTTAACATTTTACTTTCTTTTTTTTTTTTTTAGCAAGTGGTGCATTTTCACTAAAAACATGAACAAATAAAAACGTTTTTGAACTACCAGCCAGACTAGTCGTTTCCCCATCTTTATGCTAAGCTATGTGGCTGCCACTAAAGTAGAAACTTTAAAGAAAGATGACATCTTAAAGCTTAGCTCAGTGTTTCAGCGTTTAGTTTGAATCGGTATTGTTCACAGGATGATGGACCTGGATCATTTCTTGCATTTAAATAGTAATATGTTATACCATTTGCCCTCAGGAATCAGCTACATTTTAGCTAGATGGTTAACTCTCTTATCATCAGGGTGAGATAAAAAAAAAATCTGGTCAACATGCTAATAAACATGCTATACCAATTGTATATCACAATATGATCAGTACACATGGATGGCTGTCTGTAAGCACACATACACACACACACACACACACACACACACACACACACACTAAACAGCAGAATCTCAATCATGCACTGCCCTCATATGCCAAAACAATTGGACACCACTCAAACAGAGGCTGGAGCACCATATACAAATGGAATATATCTGGTGGGTCTCTCTGGTTCCCGTCTTACAGCCCACACAAGCAGACCTCAGAGCAGCCATGCATATAAAAACAAAGCACAGTACTAGCGTGTTACACTAAGATAAAAACCCACCCGGTTGGTCCCCGTGGGCATCCTCAAACCCACAGAGCTGCTCCACCTCCAAGTGGCTGGGCGGGATCTTCCGGTGAACGAAGCTGTGAGGGTATTTCTCCTCGGGGCTGTCCAGCTCCTGACCGTCCTCGTACACGTGCTTCAGCACCCGGCCGCTGTAGGACGACGCCAGCTTGAACCGCACCTGTGGGGTTGAAGGTGACATGTTTTGACTTCAAGGATCTACATGCGGAGTAAATGCACCGAGTCATTTCCACAGCTTAATAGAATTCTGAAGATTTATGAGTGGAGAAAACTGCTGTTCTATAAGACAAGTTCACACAGACATTTGCAGCAAACCGTTGTGAAAGCTATGACATGCTGCTGATTTCAGTTTGTAGTTTGACATCAGGTGCAATTAGAAGCTGAGAGCCATCTTCAAAACACACCAGCTATCAGCTAGTTCTGTACTATAAGCAATATGCCACTGATATTAAAGCAACTGCATTAAAGAAACAGAACGCCTGGCAATGACCTCAATATGTCTTTAACACATTTATTAAAGCACTAGCATTCATAGACTTTGAAAGGAAGCAGCGCTGTAAATAACTCACCTTCCTGGGCTTGGCCCCTTCATAGCGTTGATTCAGTTTTCTCTGGACTTCCTCCATGATGGCTGCTCGAAGAGGGGGGAGTGGGGGGCGCTGCCGAGAGACCGTCAGTCCATCCAGGAAGTTCCTTACCTGGGAATTGACCTCAACTGGCCGCCGTGCCTGGTGCGATTGAAAGAACGTGGGGATGGATGAAAGAATGGATTGATGTTGAGCTTGATTGAAGCGCAGAGTAGAGTAGTGAAAAAGCCCGAGTGAGGAGCTGTGTGTAAGGAGTGGGCGGGTTGACTCGGTGAGATGAAGCTCTCTCCGTGTGCCCTGCCTCCCGAGTTTGGATGTACCTGCTGTTTTTAAGAGACCACCTTTTTTTTTTTTTTTAGCTCCCCGTGCTAAATTATTCAAACACTAGATCGTGTGTACAAAAAGGGTGGTTGAGAAACCAGAAGCTGCGTCATCAAATAATTATGATCGCCAGAATAGAAGGTAGTTGGAGCCTGTGTGTGTGTGTGTGTGTGTGTGTGTGTGTGTGTGGGAGTTGTTAGTTGTAGGATTGCCTGTCGTTGGACCGGGGTCTATCACCGTTGGAAACTAAAAATAACATTTGATGTCTGCTGCTGTCAAACTGAAAACTACACCAAAATACATGAATTCAAAAAGATGTCTTCGTCTATGGCATCGTGACAGAAATGTGTCTGAGGTTCGGCGCTCACAGAAAACATAAAAACACACTCACGAAAGACTCATGAAATGAAAATTGCATTAAAAAAAAATAGAAAAGAAAAAAAAAACTACACACACAAACCATGAATAAGTAAATAAATAAGAGCAGGGCTGCAAATTATTAAAAAGCAGTGACAGTCTGTTTGGACCTTGTTTAAAATAGATATTGCAGTGGGAATTCAAGAGTTTTTGTAAGCACTCTTTTCGGCCAGATGCACTCTGAAGCGGCTGCCTGAAGGGAGGAGATGAAAGGAGTGGTGACGGGGGTGTGAAGGGTCCCCACTGATGGAGGCCGCCTTTCTATTAATTGCATGACTGTAGAGGTCTGAGAGTCGGGTTTGAGGGGTGCCAGTGGTCTCGGATGCCTTCCTGATGATTCTTGAGAGTTTTTTCTTGCTTTTTTTTTTCCTGTGAGAAAGTTGTACCAGGATGCAATGTTGAATGTGAGGACTGACGAGTGACTGGCATGCAGTTGTAATGAAGACTTTGGTGTTTTGGAGCCTGAGTCGGCTTCTTTGAAAGGCTCTTCTAAAAGAAGTATCTGTTACAGTAGAACCTAAAACATCTAAAAACCTGAGGACAGCTGGGAGGTTTTGTCCAAGCAGGTTAGGGATCTTATACCAAAAATGCAAATACACAACACATGAGGAAGTTTCCAGACGTTAATCTGTACCAAAATGTATCTATAACTACTATATGTTTTGGATCTACACCAGCTGTTACCAGCCTGCATTATGCAAAGTGTAAATATTTATTTTTTCAAGTATGGCTCATAAGAATCTTAAAACTTGAAAAAACGTTAGCCTTTCCTTGAACTTGCCTCATCATTACTTATTTATTTAATATGTACAGAAGCTTGAGTCAATTGAAGTCACATTCATACTGAAATGATTAAATGTAGGATTCTTATAAGCATACCTTTCCTACTTAATGTTCTCATATCAAAGTATTGCCTACATCTTGTTTTCGTTTCCATAATTGGCCGATCTGACTTATTAAACCTGACAGAGTTCATGCTGTCAGCATCCTTTTAAGCTTCATTTTATCACCAGTTCGTACAAACATTTAATATTTCAATCACGTCTATGAGCGCCGGAAATCTCCATCACTTTCTCCTGACCTCACGTTTTGGACTTTTATGTCTGCGTGACTAAGAACAGGCATTTTGATTTTTTCCAATTTAGAGGAGGTTTGGAAAGTGTGACGTATATTTTGAAACTGCTGATGTCAACTTGTGTTGTGCGATAGCGAGGCCGTTCTATAGAACAAACACTAATCTCACAAATGGATGCCATTAGCCCCATGCATGTCGAGATCAATCTTACAATTATCCTTACAGATGACTGTTATTAAGCCGAGAGGGAACGGACGGTTTAAAGAGAGAGAGAGGGGAGAGAAAGACCCTCTCTTGTCTTTTCCCTGACCGAGAGTCGGCTTAATCAGATTGCAGAACAAGCAAGTACGGCTACTCAAGCGAGAAATTGTTTTGGGCGCATCCCCAGCGAGGGAATCGTTTAATGCGCCATGATTCTCGCTGCTTTTGGTTTAAATGATTGCCGCTGTAAATCTGTCTCTCTCTGTGTCTCCACGTTGAAAGTTCATGTATATTCTATCTTTCCCATTATCCTCCCTCAATACAATATGAAATATTAGCCTCGCTGCTCAGGTGCACCCCACGCCCTCTATGGATCTTCACCTAATCCCTTTTCAGCACTCTTGATTGCACGGATGGAATCTGACAAATAACAGTCTTGGTTTGGGTCGTGCTTGTTGATGGTCTGGAGGACAAGCATCATTGAGCCTCAGATTTATACACAAATGGGAGGTCCACTCCCCAGATGGCTTGATGCAACCTCCACCTGCGACATTGACGAGTACGTTAGAAACAAGACTCCTACTTTAATCCACTCCTGGACTGCGGAGCTACTGCACCGCGTCCTGTCTGACCTCTGGCATCAGCCGTTGTTCATTATGGAAGTCCTTTTGCATTTGTATGAGCATGTATGTGTTGATTATTTCCGCCCCCTCAAGGGTCCAATCATGCAGTGGTCCGGGGGCAGCATACATTCCTGTCATGTACTCCACCTATTCAGTAAAAATAGAAATTTAAAAAATAAAAAAGACACCCACTCATTATTTCTGCTGGACTATTTCTGATGCGTTCCCAAGGGGAATATTGACGGATTTATATGAACGACAGAGCAGAGATCAGTCAGAAACACCGGTTCAAGTCCCTCCAAAGGGGTCGTTATCTTCCAGGCACATTTGAGCCAGGTTTTTTGGGGAAAGGTGGAATTACTGTGTGCGTCACGCAAAGAGTTTCCAAATACGAACTGTCCCCTCGGGTCAGCAGACTTTGGCGGGGAGTTAATGATCGCCCTGTTGTTTTGCCATTTTAAAAATGGAAACCTCTCCTATTCTACACCCTCCCTCCCTCTGTCCGTCCGTTCCTGCAGCAACTTCAGAGTGTACTTTTCCACTCCCTTGTTCTGCCCTCGGGTGGCCGGCAGGCAGGAGGGAGGAGGGATGTGACAGGAGGGGAGGCAGGGGGGAGACAGAGATGGAAGGAGGGCCGAAGTGAAGGCTGGAATTAGAGATGGATGGGACTATGAGTGGGAACCAATGAGAGATAAAGAGAGGAGGGATGGAGCTACAGATGCATGTGAAAGACCATATTTGTCTTAAATCATATCTGAAGACACTAATGTCACATCCTCTCTAAAGGTTACAGACAAAAAAAAAAGAGAAAGGATCGGCGGCTCAGACGATATATTGAGGCTTTGGTCCGTCTAATTCACAGGTGTCTTTCTTGCTATAGTTTTATTACCTCTGTTACATCTGTAACCGGATGGAATATAATTATAATAAGTTGTTCATGGACAGGGCCCAAGTTTACAAGCTGTTCAGTTGTGTTGATATAAGATGCTAACCAATGAGAGCTAATCGGCTATTTTTCTGAATCGCCGGCATGCAGTGTTTTCTATTTCTAACAGCTGTAACACTGAGTGTGTTTGTGTGTCGCTGTGCGTTTCCCACTGAGAGAGGGAAGCAGCTGTGAGCTACACTTTATCATCACACAAGGTAACCTTTACGTGCATCAGCCACACAATGACGATGATCAAGAGCAGCCACTTCCCAAAAGTCCCGTCCAGATACACTCCCAAACAGGCTTGATATGATCTAGATGTGTGAAGGGAATACGACCATGCCTGCAGGACAATAACAAAATGCACTATAGACTACAGGGAAGGTGAAATATTGTGAAATATTATCACTTTATTCTTGACTTTGACAAGGTATGTGCAGAATGTGAGATATTAATGATGCCACATGCACATTTTAAGAGGTTAGGCCCACTTCCCAGGGAAAAAAACGAATAAAAGAGGAGGGAAGAGTAAATGATGCCTGCATGTGTGGAGAAAGCACCGATAACATTAAGTGAGAGACAGAAGAATACATATCTGAAAAGGAATACAGAACCCATGAGAGCCTTACATTATGTTCCATAACATTTTTATACGTAGCATTTTGCTCTACATAAACAAAGACAATAAATCAGAGCATACAAATTCCCCAGAAAGCAGGAATTGAAGTGTTTGATGCTCAAAAGTGTGTGATATGTGTTCCTCCAATATTGAAATAAAACCTACGCTTTTGTACAACTCCAATCTGATCCAAGCCGATATAGCTTCAAAGGGGTAGTGATTGGCGGATTTTGGCGATCAATAACGAGACTTAATTAAAGTTTGAATGTCAACTTTTCCAGCCGTTCATCTTTTTAACACGGATAAATAGAATTCCTGTTCACATGGCTGTTCTGCTCCCCGGGAAATTAATGATAATGATATGTCAGCTGTCTGGTTGAATTAAATCTGTTATTTGACATTCAATGACACGCCCTTTTAATGATATAACACAGAATAATAATCAACATTAATATTCAGGGAAGACGATTAGCTGATATTTTATTGATTGGGGGGCGGTAAGGGACCTGGATAATAGCTGGATAAAAGGTTAAGATGCAACATTTGCTGTAAAACAACACAGTGTGTTTTCTCCCGCTCTAACACCTCTAGCTAAAAACAAAATAGAGATCTTACATCTAAAAAAAAAAGACTTCACAAATAGCCTTGATTATACACGGATTAAGTATATCTAGCATAAAAATGTCTGCTACCAAAAAAAGAAAAATGGAGAGAGATTGCTTTGACCTTTTTCCACCCAAAACGTTTGACTATGGGGAGATGTTTCTACAATTTCAAAGTGGTTTGACATTTAAATTTACTGTATTACCTGCCCCGGATGAGATCATAAAGCATTTAGCTTAATTAACTGGAATAAAATAAAATAAAATGAAAACTGTGATACAGCATGAGCTGTCCAGGCTTACTTAAACCATGACAAAGCAGCAACCTTTAACACAGATTATAGATCATTTAAAAAACAGAAACTCTGTTCCAAAGCAACAATGTTTTAAAGAGCACTATGCATTTAAATGTCATTAGCTTAATTACAGCGTCTATCGAATATAGATGGTGCAAGTCAGTCAAATTAATATTTCATATTTCCCTGGGATTGATGTTCTCTTATTTTAATTAGCTGTGTGTTGGTTAGTGATGGCTTTCGCCTCTCATGAATCCTTAAGCACACGCGACGCTACACGAGCTTCCACCTGTGACCTCTTCATCATAATCTCATTTCATCTTCAGAAAAAAAAAAAGACAAAGACTGTTCAAGACTGTTTCCACCGACTGCAATCAGCAGGCATCAGCACTTCGGCCTGCTCGCCCTGCATCGCAAGGCTCGTATGGAAATCTCAGAGTTATTAATTATCTGGAGAGAAAAAAATCCAAGTTGGCCAATATTAATATTCGCCTTTGAATAAAATCATATTTTTCTTTTTTGTAAACACCTACAGTGTTCTCTTTAGGAGCCACCACTGTTGCGATGAACAGTAGACTCTCTGTGTCATTTACCCACGTGCCCTAGCTGCCAGAAGCTCCTCACAGGACGCCGATTGGCCCGTGGTCTGGCTTATTGGACACAAACTGGTTACTGGAAGCCTGATGCATTTTCATGCGGTACGTGATCCCACAATTTCACATGATCTTATGATATTGCAAGAATCCAGCTGCCGTCCGAGGTAAGTCCCACCCGACACCTGAAATTGATAAGTGGACAACGGTGTTGTCACAACAATGTCCCCAAACAGCACTGCTGTAGTACGAGCAGCTTCACCCAGCAACAACATCAAGTATGCAGGAAGAAAGGAAATGTTAAGCTGGCATCCCTCGACTCCACCGTTCATTTATAGGCTGACAAGACGATGCAGAAAACCCACATCACATGGACCTGCTTTGTAAAACAGGTCCATGTGAAAAAAATGTGTAACAAATGTGAAAATATGAATTAATAAGAAGATGTGAATCAAACTATTGTCTTAACCGGATTACTCTATCATGTATTTTGCCTCATGTAAATATAGTCATAGTGTAAAGCAGGAAATATTGATATGTATTTTTTATCACTTTCACTTGAAACACAAAACACAAAAATTCTTTGTAAAATGAGGAAATACCACACACACACACACACACACACACACACACACACACACACACACACACACACACAGGTATAAAGAATGAAGAGGATCTCACACTAAACCCACCAACGGGACTCCGGCTGTCAGAACATCCAGCCGGAGTCTTAAAGTCACAAGGAATGAAAAAGGTCTCTGCTGCTCCACGACACACACAACCTACAGAAACCCCACAAGAGGAAAACGACAGGGGTGTATGACATCACAGCCGACAGCTGTGGGGGAACACTCAGTGAAAGTAGTATTGTTTCAGGTCTACGGACAATGACTGAACCAATCTCCATGACGACTGTACAAACTCCATGGGCATTTTGTCAAATTAAACGCTCGATTTCCGAACAGAAAGAAGGAAGTTATTCCATCCAAATTATATCTATTTTAATATTGACAGAATAATCTTTATCTTTCTATTCCGAACTGCTGTGCCGTTGTCATGTCACAAGGTATTAAAGTTAAGATGGGCAAACCTGTCGTATTAGCATAATAAAGGTTATCAGAGACAAACGCATAATCCATCATTGTTGAACCTGGGTATTAAAATGTCACACTCTTTTTGGAGGCCAATTTAGACATTTTTTTTGGAAGCAGTGTAAATGTGTAATGAAGTATCTCTGAATTGACATAACTTTCAAAACTGAAAGATGGTTTAAATCTAGTCAGGCAGTCAAATTAAATGTAAATATTTGAAATGTTGTTTGAATAAATGATCACTCCAGAGGCCGTTCTTTGCCAGACCCAGTGTACTCAAGTGTTACTGAATTTATCGGCTTATTATAGTTTGTTTTAAACTGAAATCAATAGAAATCGGACTATTTGTTTGAAACGACAGTCTGACTCAGAATGAGCCACTCTACATGTATCCAGCAGCACAATAAAACCAAAAGGGATATTCAGAATTCATATACTAATTAATGCTATGTTAATTATCTGTCATATATTGCTCTTTTAAGTCCGGTGAAGTGAAGCTGATTTCTTCCAATTTTGGATTTTCATAGGAATGGCGGTGTGTTCTTGTTTGTTTTGTGCTGTGCCAGATACCAGAGTTTCTGCAGTTTCCAAAAATAACTAAAGGAGCAAAAAGGAAACCAAGGCAGCCAAACGCTCTACATCTAAATGTTTCTTCTTGGCTTTTATAGGAGGCCCTCATTTCAAGAGGATCTGGCTGCATTTCAAAGAGAGAAGCGGTCGTGGCAGATGTCATTCGAGAAGAGCCAGTTTACTCTGGAGTGGAATCAAGTGAACAGCCAGTTCTTAATCCAATATAAACACAATGGCGGCCCACAGAAAGCTGACGATTAGAATGGTGCATGTTGCTCAGCACCACCAAAGATAGATAGAAATCCCACAGGATGTGTCGGTGTTTGTATGCATTGGAGATAATGGTGTCAATGAATACTTGTTGCATTATATCATCGGAGAAACAATATTTCTTCTTATTTTGTCACAAGGGATGACATCTTATGTTACCCTGCTATTTATACTTTAAATTTGCATTATGGCAAAGTATAAATAGCAGGAATAATCCAAAGCAATGTGTTAAAGGAGAAATCCGGTCATTTTTGACCCCATTGTCGTTGTCCTCAGGGTCATCCCGACTTATTAGAAGCAAAAAACCCGACAAAAATTGACGTTGCCTAGCCCGAGATCTGTACCTGCCTGGCAGCCTTCCAGACTCGCTCCAATGCTAACCCATTGGGGCACGTTTTATCTGCTTTCCTGGGCCTCAGAAAACAATTCCAAGACCTATGCAACACAGGTTGGGTCCGTACGAGACACCACGGTGCTCGTTTAGCTCAAATAGTGTGGCAAAACGACATAAATATGTGTGTTTTAGCATGAAGTTACTCACCTCAAATCACCCCGTAGATGTTAGCAGTAGATAGCCGAGCGCCTGTCGTCCCTCCCAGTCACCGCAGAAACGAAAACGTTTTCCTCGTAGTTTTGATTTTGTATCCATAAAGAAACGACCGAGCAGTGCAGTCGTCCTGTCCGTAATAAATCCAGGAAGCTGTCATGTCCATATGTATGACTATGTTACACATAGCAACGATGTTACACATAGCAACGATAGCTTCAGCTAGTAACGTGCCGGGCGCTCGTCCGTCCGTCCCAGTCACCACAGAAAACGTTTTCCTCGTAGTTTTGATTTTGTATCCATAAAGAAACGACCGAGCAGTGCAGTCGTCATGTCCGTAATAAATCCATGAAGCTGTTACGTCCATGACTGTTACAACATAGCAACGATAGCTTCAGCTAGTAACGTGCCGGGCGCTCGTCCATCCCAGTCCCCGCAGAAACAAAAACGTTTTCCTCATAGATTTTGTATCCATAAAGAAACGATCGAGCTGCGTAGTCGTCCTGTCCGTAATAAATCCATGAAGCTGTTATGTCCATATGTGTGACTATGTTACAACATAGCAACAACTGCTTACTGCTAAACAGTAGCCTGGAGCCAAAACAATGCAAGTCTCGCGCAAGTTCCCGTCTGCCGTCCTCACTCTGGAGCTGTTTTCAAGCCAGTACAGTGAAAAATCTTGGACAGTCGCGCGAGGGTCACTTTGATCTCACTCTGTTGATGAGAGACTGCAGTCTGCACACGCGACATGCGACTCCCACTCGTGCTGTCAACACAACTAGCCTACCGAGACTGCGCGAGGTTTGTTGTCTTTGTAGCAGGTTCAACTGTCACACAGGCTAAGCAATCTTACTATGTAGGCTAGCGCTAGTTACACTGTCATATGGACATGACGGCACTGCTCGATGGAAAGAAGTTTTTCACTGTATTGGCTTGAAAACAGCTCCAGAGTGAGGACGGCAGACGGGAACTTGCGCGAGACTTGCATTGTTTTGGCTCCAGGCTACTGTTTAGCTGTAAGCAGTCGTTGCTATGTTGTAACATAGTCACACATATGGACATAACAGCTTCTTGGATTTATTACGGACAGGACGACTACGCAGCTCGATCGTTTCTTTATGGATACAAAATCTACGAGGAAAACGTTTTCGTTTCTGCGGTGACTGGGACGGACGAGCTCCCAGCACGTTACTAGCTGAAGCTATCGTTACTATGTTGTAACAGTCATACATATGGACGTAACAGCTTCATGGATTTATTACGGACATGACGACTGCACTGCTCGGTCGTTTCTTTATGGATACAAAATCAAAACTACGAGGAAAACGTTTTCTGTGGTGACTGGGACGGACGGACGAGCGCCCGGCACGTTACTAGCTGAAGCTATCGTTGCTATGTGTAACATCGTTGCTATGTGTAACATAGTCATACATATGGACATGACAGCTTCCTGGATTTATTACGGACAGGACGACTGCACAGCTCGGTCGTTTCTTTATGGATACAAAATCAAAACTACGAGGAAAACGTTTTCGTTTCTGCGGTGACTGGGAGGGACGACAGGCGCTCGGCTATCTACTGCTAATGTCTACGGGGTGATTTGAGGTGAGTAACTTCATGCTAAAACACACATTTATGTCGTTTTGCCACACTATTTGAGCTAAACGAGCACCGTGGTGTCTCGTACGGACCCAACCTGTGTTGCATAGGTCTTGGAATTGTTTTCTGAGGCCCAGGAAAGCAGATATAACGTGCCCCAATGGGTTAGCATTGGAGCGAGTCTGGAAGGCTGCCAGGCAGGTACAGATCTCGGGCTAGGCAACGTCAATTTTTGTCGGGTTTTTTGCTTCTAATAAGTCGGGATGACCCTGAGGACAATGGAAATGGGGTCAAAAATGACCGGATTTCTCCTTTAAGTGGCTTGAAAAAATCTCTCTATACTTAACCTACTCCAGCAGTAGACTACTTGACTTAGCTTGTTTAGTAATGACACATTCAGTTTCAAAGAGAAAGTTCAACATCGACAGTGTTTTTGTAAAAACCATGACTAAATGTGTGTAAAGTCCTCTTCAACCTGATTGTCAAAAAATGTTTGTTTTTCCATCTGGTGGATGAATATTTTAAGGGCTGGGGAATGGGGTCAACCCTAATCCTAAACCCCTAAAACAAATCCCCTAACCCAAACCCCCTAACCCTAATACCCTTACCCTAACCCTCTAACCTTAACCCTAACCCCCTAACCCTTGCCCTAAACGTCTAACCCCTAACCACTAACCCTAATCTTAATCCTCCCCCTCTGACCCTAACCCTAACCCTAATCCTACATTTATCCATACTCCTAATCCGCTAACACCTAACCCCAACCCTATACCTAACTCCCTAACCCTAAGATCCCTTACTATTGTGATTCTGATGCAAGTAATTGCGGTAGACTCAACAGTCCTCTGTCTATTGTATCAAACATTCAACCAATTCTATGCTTCACGAGTTAGTCAAATAAATACTCACTCTTTCTGAGAAATCTCTCTCTACATGAACAGTAGTACTACTACTGGCTCCTGAAGAAGAGATCCATGAGGGGAAGTTTTACACAATTAATGTCAGGGAACAAAGGAGGGCGGTTAGGCTCCAAATAAATGGCTCCTTTCTCTTTTCAAGACAACATTTAAATCCATAATTCTTTCTTCAGGGCCCAATGTGAATGTCAGAAAGTAAATTATAATGAACTCTTCACACCTTTTACAGATCCGGCTCTCTATTGCCGTACATTACCTCCCACAAGAAGTCTACAGAGTTCTGGAGACACTTTGTGATTATGCAAGTTTTGCAAATTAATTCCCTGAGGTGTCACATTTGTTTTCCCCCCGTTGCTGTCTTTCCCCGTCTCCTTCTTCCCCGTTCGCATCCAGCATTATAATTGATCTAATAATGGTGTAGATGACAGCCTATGGCTGCGGCTCTGCGCTCAGTCTAACGCAGGGCTTCTGACTGTAATAGACTTCCATTATTTATCATAGCTCTCTCTGAAGGACCTCTATTAGGATCATTTTATCTCAAGGAAGTTAATGGAGATTAAGAAAAGACAGTGTATTTGTGTGTCAACATTGGTTGCATTTAAAGCTTTTTTTGTTAAAGATCTCTGCATGAGAAGAATAAAGTCTGAATACTATTCCTCTCAGCTGTGTTTACATCACATTGGTTATTATAGGATCCATCACATCCACTGATGACCTTCAGAGGGATATCTCTAAATTTATAATCATGAGCATGCAGAGTGGGATTTCGCCAGAGAAATGATGAAATAACAAGCATCATCTCATATATATTATAACGGAGGCTGCTGGATCTTATCGTCGCTGTTATTTTCAGGTCCAACCTCCTCAGGAAATCACCTTCATAATCCTCAAGCCAAAATACAGAACACCAGAAACAATGCAGGATGCTCCACCGTGGATATCATACACGTTATCTAAAATTAGATTTATTAGATCAACTGTTTTGTGATTCCTGTGGCTGAAAACTGTACGAGACATTTCTGAATCCTTGACACAAACAGGAGGGAGAGAAAAACTCTGCTGGAGCTGGTAAGAACCACGATGCTTGACTGGTTAGAGCAGCTGTGAAAGCAGCGAGGCAAGCAGTTCGCTATTTTTAAAACACCCTGTCTAACTAAGTCTTTCTGGTCCGAGCAGACTTGTACATCCATCGCTGTGAGGGCCAGTTTGAGTTGAAGTCCTCCTTTATTCAACTTGGTTTTCAGGTTCAGGTTTTTAGATTTAGGTTATGGTCAGGTTAAGGCATTTAGTTGTGCTGGTGTGTGTGTGTGTGTGTGTGTGCGCAAGACAAAAAGCAGCTTACATCACCTGGTTGGCTCCGTTGTCTGCTTCTTCATTCCATCTACTTACTTTGTCCATCTCCCCCTGAATCCTGTACATAAGCCCAAAACAAGGGATGTTCTCTCACACACACACACACACACACACACACACACACGCACACGCACACGCACACGCACATGCACACAAAGAGACCTGCAACAATGGAACCAACAGCTAAAGTTTCGGTTTGCCAAACGTCGACAATTAAAAAAGCTACCGCATGCCTGCTGAAAGCATTCTGGGAAAATATGTAAAAATGAACAATGAAACATCACATCACAAGTATCTCTCTACATTTCAACAATGCTACAAACATAAGGTGTTATGTGCTTCACATGAATAACAAAAACTGTGGAAGGGAGCGAAGGAAGTGTTTTTTAAACTAGATTTTAACATGGAAAAACACTCACTTATTATCTTCAGAAACACTATGAACCTTTTAACCATAAGGATGATCGAATATTACTTAAAGAGGACATAGAAACTCACTTTGTCAATGCTGTGTACATACCATATATTCAAGTATGTTTTTTTGTACATTAAAGCATGTAAACATTGAACTAGCAGAAACCTAAAGTACAACCTGAAGATGAGCAAAAGAGCTGTGTTCGGAGTTGCAACTGACACGTCTTAAATAAATACACACAACAGCAAAAGCTAGCGTTAATCATCCGTCTAGTCCACTGCTTTCTGACAGAACAGAGCTGAGCACTCCAACAGCCTGACGATGTTGTCTCTCAACTCTTTCCTTCCCCCACCCTGACCTTCATTCCTGCTCTCCACCCTTCAGGCTCTGATCTTTCTCTCTCCTCCCTGATTTGTCACACCATCGCATCCCCCTGCAGGTCTCTGCTTCCCCCCCTTCTTCCTGACTGTCCCATCTCTTTTTATACTCTGATCAGCTGCGATGCCTTATTCTGACTCGGACATCTGATGTATTTGATACGCCGGGTCTTCCCTTTCAAGGCTGGGACATCCTGTATTGCACCAACTTGTCTCCCGTACAAGTAGCTTCAATAACACACAGTTGTCCGTGTGATTACTATAGTATGACACAAAGCCATAGTGACAGAAGAGAGGAAAAGAAGATGGTATGGTGAGAGGATGAGGCAGAGGGGGGGTGGAGGGTGGACCCAGAGAGACATATTTGTCCTGCGGTCCTTCAAAAAGTTTAAATCCATCAAATGTTGATCATCTACAGGGTTTGACAGTTACAATTCCCCAATGATGAGATTCCTGTCTCTGAAAATATGTTCACACGCACTTTAATCACACCGAGGCAATATTGGGATTATTACAGATGTCAAATATCACCTTAACCAGATTATTTTATTTGCAGTAACATCTGAATCAGAGCTTATTGCTTCTGTCAACTCAAGGCCACCCGTTTGGGGGGCATGTGGACTGTGCCGGACACCATTCGCTTCATGTCATAAAAAGGTAGAAGAGCAGCAGACATCATACTTGATGCTTGGTTTTATGTGGCCCATTCGCTCCCCAATAAACGGCCCGCTGCAGAATAGTAGGACCATGACCGAGGGAAGCACTAAACTTAATACACTGCTCAGTTTGACTGGAATGTACAAGCACTGCAGAAACATGAAGGACCAGAATGCAAAGAGGAAAATGACAAAAATAGAGATACATGAGCTCACCGGCACGGGTAGAAATGCTGAAAAAGGTGCAGGCAGGTCCAGGTGGGGTTCAGGTAGAGACACTGGTCCCTGCTTGCTGGGTCACAGGGGTCAGGTACATGCAAATGAAAGCAAAGCACAAGACAAAGGGGTCTGGTATATGTGCTGCAGGGCTGATGAGGGGAAGTGGAAACAGATGTCGGTGGATAAGGTCCAGGAGTGACTGCAGGGCAGGAGGGTGTGGCTGGATGTGAGACTACAGGTTAAAAAATCACCTTCCTGGCCACCTGGTGGACGGAAGAAGAATATATAGCCGTCTCCAAATGCTAGGCAACTAACGCCAAAAAAATCGAAATCTAGACTGATAAATAAATAAATATGTATTTTTTTTAAAAGGCTCAAAAACAGAGCTTTTGAGATATCAAGGCTCTTCACCAAGCCCCCAGGAAGAGCATCAGGCTTTAAAGCCAATTTGAAATAGTGACCAAACGGTGGAATTCCATTTTCCGGCTCCGTCATGTGATTCCATTCGGCCCAAAACGTCTTACATTGGGATTGCAGAGCACGGGGATGCTGCATCCAAACGTTTGGTGCTCAAACATAGTCAGAGTTGATGTCGAATGATCACTTTTATGATGCTGGCCATATTATCTGCCAGATAATGTTTACATCCCTCCAAATGCACATGTTTTAAATGTACAACATGAACACTAAACTGTTTGTTGTTTGTTTATTCTATATGATTTTCTTGTCCAGCAAATGATCCACAACTACATTATATATTGTGCATGATGAATGGAATTATCTTTGAAACCTTGAAAAGAAAGGAGAATGAAGAACCTTTAATATTTCTAAGTGAATTTCTGTGAATATGCTTATTTCCCATGTGTTTTTCTTGGTTGTGAACATCTTTACATTGTGATTGCATGATCTGGGTGCTTATTTCATCCAAGATATGTTCTATCAGAGAGAGAAAGAGAGACCAACGGTGATGGATTTTTATTATTAGGTTTCTGCACCAAAATGTGTCATATTCGTGACCTCGGCTGCTGAAATGTATCGTACCCCCAACTTGCCACGTCACCAAACTCTTTCCCTCTATGTTCCTATTGTTGTGCTACAACCATAAAACACCTCACAGTCCCTGTTAGATTAGAATTTCAGCTGAATACATCAGTATGTAGTTCTCCACGCAGTGCAGGATATTGCACTGAAACCCGGTGGGATCAAGATAATGGACTTGTTATTGAATAAAACAAAATTGGCGTGCAGAAAATCCCTCTTCCCAAACTTTTTAAATGACATCATATTTGAATCAGTTCCTGTGGGAGAAACTTTGTTTACACGCACATCATATCTATCCGGGATGTTATAACTATTCTGATAGGTATTTCATTTTAAAAAAGGACACATAAGCATTTGTATTTGCAGGAGAAAATAATCATTCATACACCCCAGACAACAAAGATTAAGACATATAGTCCTTTTAGACAGCAGGCTAATTTCAGCCAGGGCAGCTGGAACAAGTCAGGGTTAAACTGCTGCAGGGATGTGATCGTGTTCAGGCAGATCCAGGACAGTTGGAAAGGCATTATTTGAAGTTATTGATTTGTTTCGCAGTCCTCATTTGAATGACCTTGTGTTGTTAATATCAACATGCAAGCAGGGATGTCCATGCATTTTAATTACCCGTTAAACAATTAGCCTGACTTGGTGTTACCATTAAGTTCAGGTGCTAAACAGTGGAAAGAAGTGGGTTTTTTTTATTTTCCTTTACCGTCCCTTCCTCCAAACGTCATCTTGACCTTACTTCACCTCTATTTTTTATTATGATCACGCACTGTGTGTGCATCCCTCTCCCAGCCATTACCCGAGTGAGGAGAAGAGCTGATGTCTTCGTAATGAGTTATAGCATAAGGCATTCTGGGGGATGCATTAGTGCAAAATGACTTGCAGAACCAAGGCGAGACCCATATTCTGGCATGGTTGTCTCCGGTGGAAAAAAGCCCTTTGGTGCCACATTCTCTCCATTCAGCTCCATTGGTCATGCATGCTGCAGCAGGTGATGCGCTCCTGCAAGGCCATAACGTGTGTGTGTGTGTGTGTGTGTGTGTGTGCACATCCTGAGCCAACTGTGGTGGATTTTAGCGTAAATATGGGCACGAACGATAAAAGTCACATTTCCACACATGATGAAAGTGGGGCTCAAAACAGGAACGGAGCGACCGTATGCACAATCAGGGATGTAAAGAACGCCCCGGCGTCGGTATGAAACCTGCAGCGATGTTGGACGGTCACACACAGGGTGGGGAGGAGCCATCAAACACAGGACTTTCATGCAGGACACTGCTGTTTGTGTCCCGTGCAAGTCTAAACGTGCATTTTGTCAGGTGAGTTGTTGACGTTAGTCACGTGACTCCTGTGAGTGGCCAGTCATGTGACACATATGTCACTGGGTAGACACTAATCCCAAATCCAAAGCCAAATCCCTGAGTCCCCCAAAGGCCTCAAGCCCTGAACCCTCATGGACATAACGGATGTCATCTGATACACTTTATTGCCAAAAGTGTTCGCTCAGCTGCCTTGACTCACAATGAACCGCAGTCTGTTATTAATTCTGTCTTAAACGTGCAGGTGGGTCTCCTTGAACCTTCCTTGAAATGAGCACAAACATCTCACAACGTCAGCAGTTCACAGAGGTTAATAACCATTATGAATCTTACTACAAGGTCCATTTAGTGGATTTACGGTTATTATCAGTGGGATGGAGAGGAAATGAACATATCAGTGCTTGGAATCCACTCATTTCCTCGTGTTCCCACCTTCCTGTCTGTCATATATAAGATCAGAGGAGCTCCATACACTGCGGCTGTCATTTGAGTCTGTTTATTTGCGTCTCTCTCCTTGTCTTCTTCCCTTCTGATCCTTGCCTCCTCATTTCCTTCTTCCACATTGTTCCAGCAGATGTCGACTTTGAAATGTCAACTTTTCCTCTCGTTTCTGTTCGTCAATGAAACTCTGAGCGGAGGATGTCGAGCACGTCGGCGGCTTCGTTTTCTTTTCCCCCCTCTCATCTCTGTTTTACATAAATATTTGTCTGTCTTTGCCCCGATCCGTATCCGTCTTGCTATTTTTATCCCGGTCTCTCTTCCAGTCTACTCCTTTGGTCTCCTCCCCGATGCATTTCTGTCCTTTACTTTGTCTCTTCCCAGCTGTATGCCATGAAAGGATGACTGATGTAGGTGTTGGCTGGGAGACGGGGGGCTGTCATTTCTTTTCCAGTTCACCGCGGGCAGCTAGCCCGGGGCCAGACTCACCTCGACCACAGACGTCACCTGTCCGACTGAGTGGGAGTCAAAACAACACCCTGTAATATATTCCCTTGTGTTGCCACCTCACTCCTTCTCTCTCATTGTGGCAACATTCACTCAGAGTCAAACCCTCGCTTCAAAAGGTGGTTGTTTCTTTGCTTCCCGCCCTCTTATCTCCATTTCCTTCAGATTCGGTCCTTCAAGAGGCTACTTTCGTCAGTACGACGTTCCTGTGTGGCCCACAGGCATCTGTTGGGTCATGCACACCACAAATATACACATTTATGTCTTGCGTGTGTGTGTCCTCTGTGCTCTGAATGACAACTCAGCCAGTGAGTCTCCTCCACGCCTCATCGCTCGCCATTGTTTTCCCGTTCCTTTGACTGACACGTCATCCTCAAAAAGATGTTTGCATCGCCGAGGCGCTCTAGATTGGACACGCTCGCGCGATCCCAGCCAGCGCCGTGTTTGCTGAGAGACAAGAGCAGTTCGCTCCTGGTTTATTTATAGTCTCCCACACTTGTTCACACTCGGGGGACTGTGTTTTGATTAGACATCTCATACAGGGAGAAGAGAGCATCAGCAGCTACACCGTATTATTTGTTGTTTTTTATAATGTTCTCTGATTGGAGTGTTTTCCATTATGGGGAGATTTGCTGGAACTTCTTGAACAGCAGCGCGCCACATTGTGCCGGGCTGCAACGTGCACGGTTTTCAACTTCTCCGACCGGGAATCAGCAACACTTTAAAATGTAAAATAATCTAAGGATGCTAAAGGGAATACTGACATTCCCAGGGAATGTATTCCATTTTAGTATTTATTTATTTATTTTTACTGGAGAAGGTTGTATCCAGACATTTTGGAGAAAGGATTGCCACGACACGGTCTGCAGACTTTCATCGCCCCCAAAGGGATAAGTGCCAGTAACTATGGCGATCCCCCAACTTTTCCCTTCCTTTGGATGGATCGCAGCCAAACACAGTACACATTCATTTCCCTTGTCAGGATGAATTACAATCACTTCAGTCATCCCTTAAATGTTCACAAGGTCAGCATTTCACTTTGTCCAACTCTTACACGACTAAGCACAAGTTTTACCACATTCCCATCAGCCTCAGCTGCACTCCTCGTTTAGTGCAACAGGATGCAAGATGGTGATGGTGTCTCATGTCATGTTAGCACGTTAGCAGGGTTATGAACTCACTGTGAGATCCCCATTCAGATTGCTGGGATTTGCATTTTGTAACCTTCACACATTATGTCAACGGTGGTGAAATATACGCTTAAGAGAAAAGTGAAGGTCCTTTCAGGCTTCAACTAGCCTGCTCTTCTCATCGTAGGCAGAGTTCAGTTTATATCGTACAGCTGAAAGCTGGGAGGAAAAAGTTATTTTCATTGCATTTATGTAAGCTGGAGCTGAGCAGCAGAGGAGCAGAAAAGAAACAACAACAAAAAAACCTTCAGACACGTAATGACCCAGTAAGACGTCAGAAACCTCTGTCTCGGCTGCTGCAATGTTCTGCAATGTGACTACGAGGTGGATATCTTCATCACGTCGAAGCCTTCAGTGTCACATCATGTGAAAACTTGTTTTTAAATGTGCACGTTTAAATCAACCTGCGGGGCAAATTCTCTGGTCATATATCCAAGTGACAACTGTGACACACACACACACACTCATCTAGAGGTCTGTGATAAGTTAATCCATTTACTGGTGGAGGTTCGTATCCTGCCATCATGCAGAATGATGGAAACCAGCTCTCATCATTGAACTCTCTCCCTTCTGTACATAACTATCTCTCTCTCACACAGTTTATCATTTTCAAGGATTAATCAGTTTATGAGTTTATGTAGGTGGTGAGAAGAAAACTCTCAAGCAGTGGAATGTTTGTGTGAGTCGGTAGGAAGGTGTTATGTAACTCAATCAGGGTTCTGGTTTAATTCTGTTCATGATTCCGTGGAGTGGAACATTATTGAAGGCACTTGTGAAAATATTTTCAGATCTGGAAGGACAAAAGAGTCAGGAACATTTACACTCACTCACTCACTCACTCACTCACTCACTCACTCTCTCACTCTCTCACTCTCTCACTCTCTCACTCACTCACTCACTCACTCACTCACTCACTCACTCACTCTCTCACTCACTCACTCTCTCACTCTCTCTCTCACTCACTCACTCTCTCACTCACTCACTCACTCACTCACTCACTCACTCACTCTCTCACTCTCTCACTCACTCACTCACTCACTCACTCACTCACTCTCTCACTCACTCACTCACTCACTCACTCACTCACTCACTCACAGAAGAGGGGCTTCTGACATTTAGTTAATTGTTGGATTATTCTGAATTAAGCCATGGTCCATCTGTCAGTGTGTGTGTGTGTGAGAGTGTGTGTGTGTGTGTGTGTGTGTGTGTGTGTGTGTGTGTGTGTGTGTGTGTGTGTGTGTGTGTATGTGTGTGTGTGTGTGTGTGTGATCCATTGATATGTTCCATTCCCAGCAAATTACATCACGACGTTCAGTTGGAAAATCAGCGTGTTTGAAGACACTCAACAGACAAGAATCGATATAGGAAAAAAGACTTGAAGATATTTGGAAATATAAATATAATAATATTATTATAATAATAGTAAGAAGATCCAAAGAGAAGGTTCAGACTATCTGGATGGAGAGTCTCGGAGAGAGAGAAAATGGGCTTATTTAGTCAGACAACTTGCAATGAGCTGCATGGAGGATAACTGAAGTTCAAAGGTGTGTCCTAGAGGGACGGGACTGAGAAAGTTACTGTGATCCAGCAAGGAGTTAAAATTCAGGAGGCCGATTTGATTGGCAATGATGATGAAAATGATATCGGTGCCCTGGAGGAGCTGGAGACCTCTGAGGGGGAGAAGGTCCTCCAACAAACGAGGCTTCCAACTGAGGGGCCGGAGAGGAAACTTCAACCCGGACTCCAAACTTCGGAGAGGCATCGGAAGGCCTTGAGCAACGAGGTGGAGAGGCTTAAAATGTGTTATGAGTGTAAAAGTACAAAGCACAGAGGAGAGGAACAGAATTCAGGAACGTTGTCTAAGCAGCAGCAGCTGAAGGCCAGCGAGAGGAAGAAGATCGCCGGCTGAGAAATATACAAACAATTTCCAGCGATGGATTCTCAGAGGTTAGTTATGAATACTGAGGCTCGACCCTGGATGATGTTCCTTACTTTAAGTTATAATTGTTATGATGGTAGTGATGACAAGTGTGTATAGAGAATGTATCCTCAATATTTTGGTCCTTTTCAATAATACAGGCACAGCCTTCTGATGAAAATTGTAAAAAGGCCATGCCTCTATGGATACCGCACACCCCCCCCCTTTCCCCCTTATAATGTGTGTGTGTGTGTGCGTGTGTGTGTGTGCGTGTGCGTGTGTGTGGGTGTGTGCGTGTGTGTGTTAATAAGCTCCACAGAGCTACTTGTTGTTTTGATGATTTATTCCATTGTTTACTCGATTAAGATCTAGAGCATTTGGCATCGTGTGTATTAACATCTGTGTCTCTTTGTTTGTTTGTATCTGTGTGTGTGTGTGTGTGTGTGTGTAAACATGCATAGGCACTTTAGTTGTTGCTCATTATTGTTTTCTTCTGGACATGGAAGCCGATTGACTGATGTTCCAGGTAAAGTCCCAGAGGAAATTCAAATCAACAAACGAGGACCGTCTTCTGTGAAACAAAGAAAGGTCGCAGCTTGATCACATGGTAATTGTTGGAAAATCGCTGAAGAGGCGGCGGATTTGGTTACATCACACAATATGTGATTGGAAAAAAGCACATCAGCAAAATAAATGTCTGAATGGGTCGTTACTAACCTGAAGGTAAAGAGAACAGTAAGGATACTCATGTGTTCTTGAATTAATTCATAATTAAATTACTTGGATTTTAAAGCAAATGTTGAATGGGTCACTTGAACATTGACAAGCATTCTCAGAAGATACTTAAATAAAATAAATATTATTATTTAAACCAGCTATTTTAATCCAACTGCACCATCTACACATAAATGGTTCTTTAAAAGAACCCACAAACGTTCCTCAAAGAACCATCAAAACATGAGAAAACATTTCTGGAAAAATTATGGAAACAAAGCGACAATGGTGCTTTTCTAAATCTACCCATTAGCTCACATAAATGAATTTATGTATTAAAATCCCTAATAGACGTTTTTTGAATATCATCACACCAAACACTATACATAGAGACGCCTTTTCACCGTTAGCTAATGCAATGAGACAAAATGGATTGTTTTTTTAAACTAAAAAGTGATGAGGAAGACAACCTGCCCTCCAAAGGATGTTGTGCTGAAATATGATGCTGCATACATTCATTTTGAATTCATAACGGCAGGCAGTGATGGGTGAGGATAAGCATAATATTTATTTTAAATTCATCATTACAGCTGACTGAGGCATACCAATTACTGTCAGCCCACTTTATTTTTCTCTCCTGAATTTATTTATTTTAATGATTTTCTTATTTAACAATCAGAAGTGAGCCCTTAAATTAGACAAGCTTGGGAAATCCTGCTTTTATCAAATACAACCACAATTAAGCATTTTATTGAATTATTGACATTGTACTAAAATTTTATGAAATGCACAAAATGATAACTATTATGTAAAGTTACGAACATTGTTCATTCATGCCTCCAGTGAGGCCGCGTACCATTTAACAAGTCATGGTCTTTCTCTTAAAAATACATCTTTGTACGTTGAAGCTACCGCTAAACATTCATGAATTTAGCTACAAGGTTGTACCGCTGAGGCATCATGGGAAAAACCCGAGGCGTGGAGAGGCTGTGACATTTTAGCATTATGTGCAGGATGTGTTTCCAGCCATTAGTCAGAGTCTGTAGCATGGAAACAGGACTGTTAATGGAGCAGTCCACCCATGCCAACATCCTAACTGGACTAATGCCCTGCTCTAATGATTGGCCATAACCTGATTATCACATGCATGTAAACATTGTCTAGGTCTATTTCCCCTCGTACAGTTTGCAATGTATCTTGTATGTAATTAGATCGCTGAAATTGGCCTGGAATGAAGTCAACATAACACCCCGAATAAACAGACAAGCCACAGTGTGAACCAGTGAATGTGAAGTTTATGGTAGAAATACTTTAAGAGTAGTTAGAAGTTAATTTAAAAACAGTTGAAACCTGCAACTTCAATCCAAAATTAAGATGAAATAAGATTGAAATGAGCAAGGCTAGCTGTTTCCCCTTGCTTCCAGTCTTTATGCTAAGCTAGGCTAATCCCATCCAGAGAGTGGCATCGGTCTTCTCATCGAACAAAGGGTCTACTTAAATAACTACAGAGCCAAATGTTGCATGTGAAACAACAAGCCTGATATAATCATATTAAAAAGAATGCACATATTCTAACTGTGAGAGGTTTTTCCTTTCTTACACACGAGTCACTTTACTGACTCGGTATCCTGAGTAACACACAACGGGAATGACAGAATGACAACGATGTGTTCCCCTCCAGTTGTTTGCAGAAGGAGCGCCACACGTCAGCGAATCGACTCGCTCGTGTTTCCAATGTGCTCGTACGTGTGGGAGGCTTATTAGAGTGTATCTTTATCACGCCGAGAGAATTAGCGTGCCAGACGTGCGGCTGATATGTTTGTAGTTAAGATGAGAAATGTCTCTGGACCACATCTGAGGCTGCGACACACACAGTCTGGGGGGAGAGTGTGGAGAAAGAGAGAGAGGATGGAGGGGAGGAATCCCAAAGACTTTGCATCATTTGTTCTCTCTCTCTCTCTGCACCATTGCAACTGCCTTCACAGCGTACACCTACACATTTCCACACTTACTAAGGCACTGCAGGCTTTTGACATGTAGTAATCACGCACACACACACACACACACACACACACAATGGCAGGACGGTGGAAGCGTGTGTGTCGTAGAGATAGAAGCATTATGCAACACATGCCAGCCTGTAACAACCCTTTATGTCAAGTCAGTTATGAGGCTCACACACACACACACACACACACACACACACACACACACACACACACAGTATGTACACATTTATAGGTCACAAGACATTAGGTATGGAGAGACATATACTGTAGGAGACATGCAGTACAGAAAAAAATTAATGTGACAGGGCGGATTGAAAACGGCCTGTAGGAGTTTCCCCAGATGAAACCGAATTAGACTACATCGTGATGTAACTTAAACTAAATTAGATGGTTTGTTTGAAAAAAAAAAGGGTTTCTGACATACTTGCCAAATAATTAAGATGCCACAGCGTATACCTGGACTACATGTTGACCAAACCCCCCCAAGTCGATGCAGCACAATTGACCTTTTCCAGCCACCAGTCCTGCACCGATGACATCCCAGGATACAAACTTAAAGTGAGGCATCGTCCTGTCAGAGCTGCATGCCACCTATCCTTCCGATGCGACATCAGTCAGCAGTAAATAGACTGGATAATGAGAAGGAAGTCCCCTGGGACTCTAAGGTCTCGTCTACAACGTCAGTCCACTTGGATTTGCAGTCCGTCATACAAATCCCCATCTGCATGTGAGATATGCGACCGCCGTCATAAGGTTAAAAAGTGTCCGCCTTTGAGCAGCGAATGAGGAAGAGGTTTGCTTCCTGTATTTGAAATAGAACAGTGTTTACATGTGGTGATTGGGGAGGCACAAAGCCCCCGCCACATCACTCTGATGTTTCTAAAACCGTGTCTTTGCATTCTTTAGCAGTGCGGCGCCCTCAAACGGTTTGGAAGTTCTTTGGCCGTAACGCAGAACAATCAGATGCATCACAGCTGGCAGACGGCAAACAGATGACTCATCAGATCACAAAAAACGTTTTTTCTCATGAGTTCAAGTGCGCGTCCCTCGCCCCCGTGGATGGGTTTCAGATCGGAGGTGCTGGGGGTCCCCTATAGGCAAAGAGCCTCCGTGTGAAGTGACTGCCATCAGGGTTTCTCATTGCACAGTGAAAATGCCAAAAAGGCCTTCTGGCCTAAATCGACACTTTGAAGTTGTCACAAGAAAGGAGCCCCGCGACACCTTCAAAGGCAGCCTCCCCTCAGGTTCCTGTTGGATGTTTAGGATGAGCGCTCGGCGCTGGCATCATGCAATATTGGCCCTTCAAGCACACAGGGGGAAATCAAGGACCTTTCACAATCCACGCTCACATCAGAATATGCATGGTTTTTTTTTTCTTTTCTTTTTTTTTGCAAGAGGAAAAATCTAAACGCCAGTGGTAGTGGGATCAGTTGGGCTTCTGTATTGGAACTCTGCATGGGCTCAAAGAAACGGTGGGAAATTACACCTCCGTGAGAATAGCGAGACGCATATAAAGTAAAGTAAAGCAGCACCCTGACAACTGTGAGTATTGATAGAATCTACGCAGGAGGGCAAGAATAAATCAAGAAAGCAGGGAAAACTCTGCATTCAAACAAGTATGAGAGACATCCTTGACATTCAAGAGGCATTTCTGATTGAAACACTCTCAAAAATGCATGTGAATGATATAAATAACATGTGAACAATACTTTTGATAGAATATATATCTTTTTAGTTCTGGTGCCACATTTTAATGACAGCGTGTGAAGAACATGACCCTCCTTTATCTCATCATCGGATGAATTTAAGGATGAATTCTTTAGCAATAAAACAACCTTGTCCTAAAAACAAAAGGACAAAAGCAAAGCAAATGTCTAGCACGGGTAATCTCTAGCATGGTAATCCTTGTGTATGACAGTGTTTTTGAAGTCAAATCATTCCTGAAAATAAAATCCTCCCCCTGTCTATCTTCGAGAAGAAAAAAAAAAAAAAATCTATAAAACCGCCTGCTTAGTCTGAGGAGTGGAGCGGCGCCAACAAATTCCAAGCTTCTCTCATCGCACGCAAACACACACACAACCCAACAGAAGACAACTCCACTCAGCAGCAGAGCTCCCAGACTCCTGTACAAACTGCCAAGGCTTTCTACAGCTGTAGCTGCAGGCTAACCCGCCTGCCTCCGCCGTGATGGTGCCTGGTGTGTGTGTGTGTGTGTGTGTGTGTGTGTGTGTGTGTGTGTGTGTGTGTGAGGGAGAGAGAGGGAAGGAAAAACAGAGGAATAGGAATGGCAAGGATTAAACAAAAGAGTGTCAGCGAGAAAGTGATACGAAGAGAGAGTGTGAGGAAGTGTGTGTTATGTAAACCCCAGGTGGTGCTTGTTGTCCTGGATAGAAGTATCACCAGGGGGACGGCTGCTCCGGTCGTTCCACACCTCCCTCTCTCCGGCTCACACACACACACACACACACACACACACACACACACACACACACACACACACACACACACACACACACACACACACACACACGTCAGGAAGAGAGAGAAACAATAAAAGAGGGCAATGTGAAGGGAGGAGAAGAAAAAAGAGGATGGAGGAGGTGGAGATGACAGAGAAGGGAGCGGAGAGAGAAGGGAAATGCATTTTTTAAAGGAAACATTTCAGAAATGTCAGTGTGTAGTTTGAAAAACACACACTCCACCCCTTGGGCTGGTTGTTATTCAGTCACGTGCAGCTCGGGAGGATGGGATGCATTTTCCACGCTGCTGCGTTTTTTTTGTTTGTTTGTTTGTTTTTGGTGGTTTCTCTGTAACAGATTGCAATGAGCACGATCACGGGGCTTTTTTTCTTTTCTTTCTTCCAGAAGCATCTGCATATATCGCACACATTTCCACACCCACACAAACACACACACGGCTCCCAGAGGGGCTGTTGTCGATAACGGCCTGTACTACTCCACACCTGATGCGTCCGCAGGGATCCGTCTCCGTGCTGAAACAGCAGGAAAGAACAGCAGAGATGCTTTATGATCCCTGTCTGACTGCTGACCGAGGACGGGCTTCACTCTTCCAAATCTTGACCTCTATACTACCGCTGTGGAAATCCCAACTCTGACCTCAGACCAGCATTTAAGACTAAGCAGCTGTGGGATTAGAAAAACAGACAACAGGGGGTCTAGATCTGGGACAACACTGCCCCCTAATGGCTCAGGCGTGGATGTGTATTTGGTAGATGACGTCAGGACACTAAACGTACAAGGTGTAAATGGGTTTTTGGGTTCAACTTTAAGTACATGTGATGATTCAGTGATGTATTCGCTGTATTTTGGGGCTCTGTTCTAATAAAACGGCAGTAAAGCACAAACACACGACACATTTAAAGGGTCAGTTCACTCCAAATGACAAATAAATTGTATGAAATTACCCTTTAAAAGTAGAAATTCTGTAATAACGTTGGACACTGGCCATAAGGGATGCATTATGTATTGCTTAGCCAAGGGGAAAAAACAGGCTTTTATGGGTTCTTGGGAGAATTGTTAAATGTCCCTCGTAATGGCAGCCCGCTACTTCGGAAGGAGCCGTTTAAAAAAAAATAAGTCGGTGTAAATACAGATATAAAGTTTGCAAGAGCATGCAGGACGTTTTAAGGGTGCATTTGATTTGCAAAGCAAATAGATTTCCAATTGACCAACCCAATTTTCAAACTTATTGATGCTGAAGCAATAAATGTTTGGTCATTACACGGTGGGGGTGTTGCCACGGCGCCGGGAGGGAGGCAGTTCAGCTGGAGGCAGATCCCGCTCGCTAACAACCCCCAGTAGGAAGAGAGCAGTGGAGCTGCAGAGAGATTTATCCAACCACAAAACACTGGAGCCAATGCAGACATACGTAAGATACCACGACCTTATTACCGCCGTGTCCATCTGGACCTCATAGGGTGTCACAGCTGTCATGAAACTTACATTCTTACTTCAATAAGGAAGCGAGGACTGAAAATGTAGCTTCGAGGGTCGTTTTATTAATCTGTGTAGGTATCTTATATCGTAGTCTATAAAATGAGTACTTAAAGTTGGGAATTCTCTAAAACCATCAGATAAGAGATGAACATACACTCAAGAACTGCAGTGATTTGAACATGTTTATTTCTTCTGTACGGTACGTTAGGTTCGCTTTCATTCTTCACGTCTCTCTCCTCTTTTTGAGACCAAATCCATTATCTTTCTCTCCCCGTTTCGTTTGAAGCAGCAGCCAGGTAGGGGACCACATCCTTTAGAGTTAACAAATTACATATTTGCCCTTTGAGGACCCATCTGCTTTGTGTAGGAATAGCATTTTCCACACTCGGGGCTCGCTGGTTTGGCATTTGGGGTTCAGGGAACCACAGCAATCAGGACTGGATTAATAACATGATTGAACGCCTGAGGCGAACTATGGAACATAAGGGATGAAAAGAATATCAGAAATATGGAAATGGGCTTTATTATCATCAGACTGTACTGAACTGTAATCGGGCGTTAGTGGTTCTGCATGCTGAACGGAGCGGCACGCTGTGAGATAAATAAAACAACTCAAATGACTGTTTATACCAACATGAGCTGACTCGGCCCGTTTTTTTTGTGCTGCTCCAGGTTTTGCTGGATTTAATCCTAAAAGCGATGCTGAAAATGAGATTTAGTAGACAATCTGTGCCTCAAGGTCTAGAAAGTTCTACGATTCCTCACTTCATCTCCTCTTTATGTCCGAGGGAGACTGAACACAACGTCTGGTGACCTTTAGAAGGCGAGACAAAATTAATTTGTAGCACTCTAGTGAAGATTGTGTCCCTCTGAACATTTTTCAGCGAGCATCCTCAAATATGCAGAGCATCGGGGACGTTGTTTTTTTACTATTTATTTTAGTGGACTGAACTCACAATGCTTCAAAGAATCAAAATGACTTAAGCTACTCCAGTTTCAGTAGTTGGAATGTTTACTTTTTGGGGGGTGAGATAGAATTAATTACTTTTTTAAAGTCTCTTCTGACTGAAAGTTGTACCAGATGTTTAGTGCGTTTTGCTGACAGTGATCGCTACTGAATCCAAATAAGCGTATGCCTTGCCACCTGCTTTTCACCCAACTCAAAATGCGGTTGATGAGTTATTAAAAGTAGAATATTCTTACCAAGTTCATTCATAACATCCGCTCTCAAATGAGGCCCAACGGCAGTTTAAAAGAAGCAGTTTAAAGCCCTGAAACGCTGAGTCAGCCTTTCCAATCTTCTTTGAGCGTTGTAGGTCAGGCGTGATTCATAGTCCAAGGCATCCCCAAGGTCACTTAAAAGCTCATACTATTGATTATTTGTGCTGTTCGTACAGCTCGTCGGCTCTCTCCGGTCCTCGTTTACCATCTCGGGTTTCTTCAGGAGCATTCCAGAGCAGTGGACACGTGATAGGTCTGTGTCTTCATCCTCAGCTTCATCTCTCTTATCATCTGACACACGGCCAGAGGGTAACAGCAACACACTGTGCTCCAGTCCTCACACACACTCCCCTGTGGATAAGCATGCGGACAGCGAACACATACAGAAGAAGCAAATGCAAGACACGACAACGCAGCAGGAACAACGTGAGAAAAAAAATCTATTTTCCTGTTTTCCATTCATTGCCGTGTCTTTAAAACCATTTTGTTACGTCTACCCTGCAGGTGCGTTCAAGGACGCAACAACAAACCATCATTTGCTATTGAGAAATGTGTTCGTTTGCACACAAAGTACACCCACACTCACCCGTATCTTGTACCGCTCCCTGATCCCGACTCGCATGGCGAAAGTGGATCCCGGTAGCAGCGGCATGCACACACACTCGCCATACTGGTGTGCTAGACTCAGGTCCAAGCAGCAAGGCACCAGAGCACCGAGAACACCTGCAAGCACAAGGTTAGCACGTGTGTGAGCGATGCTGAGAGACTCAACCACAACCAAAAAAAGACGAAGAATAAGTGTGTGTGTGCGTGTGTCATATTACATGTAGTCTTGTCCCCGCAGACATCAAAAAGGCCAGTGCTCCAGTCTCCCCCCGTCTGTGTGATGGTGGTGATGGTTGTCTTGGTGACGCCGAGGCCGGGCTGCGTGAGCACCGGGTCCATCATGGCAGGTACGCTGTTTGACCTCAAGTCATCTTGGCTTCCTGTGGCGCAGCCCTCCACTTCCTCCTCTTGGAACGATTCTGAGGCGTTGCTGAGCAACACCCTTGGTCTGAAATTAGTAGGGGTGTGAATCTTTGGTTTCACAGCGATTCGATTAACGATACAGTAGTTGGCGATTCGATTCAAGGACGATTTTTCTTTTTTTTTGTAACGATTCGATTCGATTCTGTAAACCACGATTCGATTCAGTAACTTGTAACCAAAATTCTATATCCATGAAATAAACATGCAATAATACAAGTGAGACTATCTGTATTCTTCTGAAAGGTGAAAAATAACATATTTATTCTAGAAAAAAAGTAAACCTGCATAATATTTAATGCTGAATACAAAAATGTAATTAAAATATGCTTGGTTATTTTTAACAATTTTCAATAGACTACATGCTGGCAGGGGAGAGAGTGTCTTAAACGTATTAAAACATTAATCATAAGTAAGAATCACGATTAATCCGATTAAATGCATTTATATCGATTATTGGTGAAGCCAAAACGATTCATTCTATTTATTTATTTTAGCAGATCGATTTAGTTGAATCAATAGGACTGACAATCGATTAATCGATTAATCGAATGAATCGTTACACCTCTAGAAATTAGATCATATTTTCATGTATCAGTCTTTCAGAAATATGCTCGGTGAATTCTTCTGATACCCGACCGCACGCTTCATGTTATTCTCAAATAAGAACTCTTTTCTTTTCCTGTAATTCATTCAGCTAATTTCATTTTTTTTAATCTTCACTTAAACTGAACACTAATATCCCACTAATATTATCCTACCACTCTATGTTATAAATAACGTATTATTGCATACAAGTGATTAAGGTCATCAGCAATACTTTATTCACCACAAATCTTTGTGAAAAGTTAGAATTTGAGAATGCAGCAGCAACGGATTTCAGCAATGCTCCAGTTTAATTCATATTATGGTTTGTCTGAGGCATACAATTAGAAAGAGGAACCAGCGGAACGCAGAATAAGAGAGTTGTTTCCTGTAAGTCCATTGTGCTCAGCGGTGACAACGATGTGTAAAAAAAACAAAACACTTACTGGTGTGTGACTGTCGTCTCCTCCATTACTAGAAGCTACTGGCATCCAGAGACGGGGTGAGGAGAGGAGGCGAGAGAGGAGAGAGGGGAGTCAGCAGGAATGAGGAGGAGGAGGTGGGGGGGGGGGGGGGGGGGGGGGGGGTGACACTTCCCCAGCGAGAGGGTGTGTGTCAGAGCAGATAAACCAGCAGTCGAATGGCTCGGCCAGAAGCTGTGTGACAGAGATAAGTCTCATAGTTGTCTTCCGCCTGTGACTTCACTGCACCCTCGCTAATACAGCAAATGCAAAAGAGGGCAGATGCACGTCGGGGTGCATGAGCATGAACGTCTGGCAGGAAATAATCAGATGTGAAATGCATTCGTACACTTGACACAAACACACCAGGTAGGTCAGACAAGGCCGACATCGTATTAAAAAAAAGATAATAAGGAAAGACAAACATGTCAAATTAGTTCTAAAAGATGAGGCGTGGGAAGATGTCAAATAACACATTAATTCAATTCTAACAGTTTGTTGGACCCATGACATTCAAAGACACACTGTTTCTGTTAAAAAGACATTATTACACTTACCAGGAAACAGGCAGGAACACAGTCGTGCAGTTAAGAGCTGGGATGTGCAAGGTGTCCTTTTGAACCCAAGATGTACATGTGGTTCATATTTATGCATTTCCTGTGCTCTGACATTTAACTGTGTGTGTGTGTGTGTGTGTGTGTGTGTGTGTGTGTGTGTGTGTGTGTGTGTGTGTGTGTGTGTGTGTGTGTGTGTGTGTGTGTGTGTGAGAGAAAGAGAAGTGAGGAGAGCTGTACGTGGTGGAAGGACACGTACAGCAACAACCGTGGGTTTGGTGGTCGAGACGTTCAGTCACAGGCACATTGGAGGGCTTAACCCCAACTTGGGAGGAACATGTAGCACATGACAAGTGGAGGCTTTTCTAGCTGAAAATGTGACATCAATGTGTGGGCTGTGCTTCACATAATGTTTTCTGAAAATGAAGCCGACTTGCATTTGATTATTGGGAGGACTTTCACTAATAGTGATCGATGATGGAGTCCCTAAAAGCCTTTGAAGCAGAGAACAGAGACAAATCCCTGGAACAGTTCAGAAACAAACAGATGTGGTTAATATGTAACTCAAAATGTAGTCGTGTGCCAGAATCAAAGTGTACTGAAAGGCCTGGATTCACAAGTATAGCTCTAACAAGCTGCCTATTTATGCAACGTTACCGTGTCAGGTTTAAGGTGTTTGGTTTCAGCTCTTAGCCCCGTAGCCGTACGGTGAAAAACATTATTGCTTCCCTGTCGGAACCAGTTACCAGGCAACCGGGGGAGACTGCATGAATTACACCGGTCCAGAGATGAAAACGAGCGTTTGATGGTTCTACACGGATTAACTACATACAATGTTAATTGGTGAGCCTTAGGGGTGCTGGTAGGCAGATACAACCTTTGGACAGAGCCGGCTAGTCATTTACACTCTCTGTGCTGAGCTAAGTTAGGAGGCTGCCGGTGATGAGCTTCACTCCACCGAATACTCAACAAGTCAAATACGTGTGTCAACTTTTCATGCAGTGTTTTGACTTGACAAACAATTTCGTTTTGCTAATATTTTATTTATTCAGTCAACTGAATGAGAATGTTGCTTTATCTCCTTTGCATATCACCGCCAATAAATAGTGTAGGTTTATACACTTAAACGGCAAAGATCTCTGGCTTCACCAAAACCATCACACACATACAGAAGTATTATTAATCCTTACTTATTCTTGTGTGAAACAGCAGTCTTATTTATGCCGTGATGGCGAGGACAGCGTGAAACAATAAACAAGGGGCTGAATATTTCATCGGTTTTATTATTTCTCTGGAAAGCACAAGAGAGACGAGCACCATCCGCCGCTAAAAAACAGGAAAGCTGTCCGACAGGCCGACGAAACATGAGGGAGTCATATGCCTCACCTTCAATGTATAAAACAACACAGCAGACACATTAGCATCTATATGAAACAGGCATTCAGGCGGACGCAGCGGCAGACTCACAATGTAATAAAAGAAGTGGTTGGCCGCTGACAAAACGGGGACATGGTGCTAGATGTTTGTCGCCTTTAGAAAATACATACATTTAAATATTTAATGTCAAATAGGGAAAAAGAGCTCAAAGAGAAAAATATGAGATTTAACTTTAAGAGCTGATGAACAGAATATACATCCTTGTGTTTTCCTCTCAAACATAATCCTTAAGGGAATGTTGAGGATACTTTCAAAAGCGTTATTTTCCACACCATTGAAGAACCTAATTGAAGTACCAAATATCCAATTGTCCCAGATTTGCAGCGGTATGGGCTGTACAGACCCAGCTCTGAGTATTCACTTGGGTCGCATTCCGCAGTGAGAAAAGGTACAAAACAATCTGTCAGATCCACAGAAACATGAATTATAAAACATACATGTGTGTTTGAGTCGGTGGCTTTATGGCTTTGATTCAAAAGTATCCATTTTGTCGCAACGATTAATGATGCAATTGAACCGCAAATAATTAACCACTGAATGAGCCCACGTGTGCCTGTGTGTGTGAGGGAGACTGTTTCTCTAATGAACCAGATAAACCAGAGAGTCCCCGATGTCCACAGTGAGGCCGTTGTCGGCCAGAGTGACCCTCTTCTCCTCCAGATTGATGTTAAACACAGATTTGCTGGAAATGGGCAGCTTGCCTTGTTCCTCGAGTCCCAGGACTGGCACCCGGCGAGGCCCCAGCACAGGGTCCTCATACCTCATCAACTTGACTCTGGACAAATCTGCCAGGGGGGGGGGGGGGGATTAAAGAGGGAGGAAAACGATGGTAAATTCAGATTATGTTTTGTGAGGAGTTAACGAGAGAAAAGCTGCTAAAATCAAGACGACACCACAGTAACGTCCAAGTATGTCGCTCTCGCCAGACTGCTTTTCTTTCTTTTCACATCAATGAGAAACACGGTGGGTGAATACCTGGATATAATTAAAATAACATTTTAATATATGCTCTTTGATGTATTATGTGTTTGCTGAATTACCCCTCAAGAGCTGCATTATTTTCATTGTTTCTTTGAACGGAGATTGCTCTGAGGTGGTGTCTCTTTCAGACAAAGTTTAAACCGCACACTTGTTGAGGCTTACATAAGGGAATGCACTTCAACATACATTTGTTATTTTTTTCAAATCTACCAGCATCTTTAAAAAAATAATAGTACAAAACTCAAAACAAAAGCTGACAATAGAGAGCAGCAGGGAATCATCTACTGTGAGATGGCAGAGTGCCTTGTGTTATTAGAATCTAGATGTGAATATGATGGAGAGAGTGTGGGTAAATTGGCTTCACATGGAGTGCATAGCTTGGTTTTAGATATAATGATGGTTAGAATGCCATAACTGCATGATGTAAAGTCTGTTGAAACTCCTCAGAGAGATGGGCTTTAAAACAGTGATGGAGATATTGGATTCACGGTAGCTGAGAGTTAAGGAAACAAGGACATAATGAACGAGACTAATAATCTGTGCACACCCTTATAAACGACCTTTAAACGGTTCAAACGTCAGTAAATATTTTCATCCTTACCTTAATCTTAATGTTTGTATAATAGAGCCATTTTGAAACCCAAGCCTTAGTTTATGAATATTTGCTGTAAATCCTTTTATCTCACTCACCTTTAATGAGTCTGTTGACCTTGGCGAGCCGACGGATGATGCTGTCTCCGCTGTCTCCCTGTCGGATGTCAACCTTTGTAGAAAACTGGCCGTTGCAGGGCTGAGGGTTGACCAGGGACACGCACACTCCAGGCTGGGGAGACGGAGGCACAGCATGAATGCAAAACCACACTTATTTAATTGTCGATTTGAATCTATAAACAAACATTTCGCACATCAGGGACACTCAAAACAACGCAACTACAAACGCACAAAAACGTTAAAATCTGATGAAATAAATAAATAAATGGGTCCGAAAAGCAGCCAAAAGCATTTACCTCTGATCTGAAAACACTGAAAGGTTTCCCTGGGCAACAGTCCTCTTTCACTTTGTCGTCACCCTCGGATGCAAACAAGACATCAATCTGTTCCAACTGTAGAGGATGTGAAAAAGAAGCGTTATCAGCCGAGATCAGGCCACCATCAGATAGTGTGTATACAGGTGTTTGGTATGCACGCTGGCAAACGCTGCAGGTGTTAACCAGGCTCCTGCAGAGATCGGAGAGGCAGGATTTGGCTTCACGCTAATCTGTCACACATTCCAAATATGGGACGGCACTGCAGTTTGAGACTGTAGAGTAACGGGGTTGTAAACTAGTTAACATGTAGGTAAGAGGAAGGCTGGAAGGAACAGGTTGTTACATCGCTGTGTATGCGTTTCCCTGCCAGTCTCCCATGATGTTTGGTGCTACATCTATATGTGTCCAAGTGTAGAGATGTAACAGAGAGAGCAGACAGGCCAATGCAGGATGAACGGTGCCTTGGGAAGCATTCATTCAAATCCCGCACCTTCCCCTGTGTGCGTTTATTTGTGCTTTAGAACATAAACATTTAATTTTTCATGATTCATGGCTTTGTTCTCACCAACGCCAGTTTCTCTCTAGCTCTCTCTTCCATTGTGCACTCTCTCCTACGTCATAAATGAGATTTCTCTATCATTTTGTCTTTTTTTGGGGGGCGGCTTATCTTCAGCTATGATCCATCCGGAACACAGGAATTGGATTCAGGGAATTAGTTTGACGTAGATTGTGTCGTTTTCTTTCTGTGGTTAAATGTGTGCTGGTTTCAAAAAGTATCTTTGGGACTTGGGTTTTACTTTTTCGACTCGTCAAAGCTTCTGTACAGACAAAAGTATTAAGGGCTTTCCTGAAGGACAACTGAGCTCAGGATTCTCAACTGACTTTTGCAGAAGTAGCGAAACTCGGCTTTAAAGCAGATATTCTTGAGGAAACCAAAATGCTGCAACTGCATGTTATTGTAAAAGACAAACATAATCAAACAACTTTCTTCTGTTTATTTCTCACATTTGAGGGAATTCTTAGCTTTATATATGGCTAGAGCAGATATCTTTTGAGTTTGTTGTCTAATCTCAACAAATCTAGTGTTTCAGTACCGGTTTTTTGTCTTCTACGCTGGGACAAACACTGTTTGAGTGTGGCCTTGCTTAAATGTCTAATTTTAGGTCTGTTATATTTTAAAACATACCTCGAGGGAATTGGTTAGGTAGACCAGATTTTCCATCAAAACTACCCGCTCATCAAACTCCAGTTCCAGATCCAAGACCCTGGGCCCGTTCTTCTCCAGGTTCTCCTGCAGAACACAAAGTAGAACCAATACAGTCAGAATCAATCATATAAGCATGAACGATGGCCATGGATTCTCCTGAGGGAGGAAAAGGAAGTAGATTACTAGGAGGAAATACAATATTCCATAGCATTATGGAGAAAGTGAATTGTTTTGCTAATCCAGCTATCTCAATGGAATTTAATATAATCTGAAAGCAAAGCTGCCAAAATGTGAAAGGTTGGAGTAAGAATTGTGGACATAGATGTGGAGTCAAGCTGTTAACTGGGATTTTTTGTTATTTTTTCTATTAATTGTCAGGAACCTAGCAAACATAACAGAAGAACAAGCCGAGACAGCCTGTCAACAATGTGTTTTGTACTCTTTCGATCAATAAAAACATTGAACTCCAAGTATTGCAGGCATTTCTTTGGAATTTCCATGTAACCCTGTTGTTCAACACAGTATTGGCTGCAGTTTTGGCATTGTGCAACAAAAAGAAAGGAATCATTTTTAAAATAAAATGGCTTTTGAAGATGCCGATTTCAATCTCACAACAGAATTTGGAGCCGTACACCAAACAAAAGATAAGCCACCGTGTGTAAACAGCCTCTTGGGTGGTAAACAAACAGAACTTAAACACAGATGGAAAAAAGGAGCAAAAAGAGGACAAATGTGTGTAGAATAATGGCAAAAAAAATGATTAGATAACAAATGACATATTAGATTCTATAGGAGAATGGAGAAGGGACAGGCGACCTCACAGTCACCCGACTTCCCTATTTACCTTGATCATGGCTACAAAAGGCATGACTCTCTTCATGTATTTCTTTAGTTCGGGCAGGGCTCCCAACTCACTCGCTATCACTTTGTTGTCTGGAAGGGCTCCGTTGTTGCTCTGGACGGACACAAGTGGAACAAAAACGCCAGCAGATGAACAAGACGGAGGCAGATGTTCTGGGCAAAACTGCACAGCATACGTAACACCATCATTTAAAAACAAAAGCGGAAGCGTTCGAGTGCATGCCTAAGCCGTGGACCCCTGTGCTTTTGCATATGGCCGCTGTGTATGAGTGTTGCATGTTGTTTGTCACCTTGTAGTGCTTGCCGAGCAGGGATAAGGCACTGTGCTGCCATGGCGGGTAGCTCTTGGCAACATAGATGTTGCAGTGGGAGGGCTTGGCTGGGGGCTTTGTGTCGCCTTTCTGTTGAGGTAAACAGCATGAGAAAGGAGTATTTCACATCCATACAGGCAGATAGACGAGATTTTGATGGTTTTGCTTTTATTTAATACAGTGGCAGCACCAATGTAGGGTGTGTGTGGCCTCAATGGGAAGCAAATATTGCCTTTGGGTTAGTCAACATTTGTGTTTGTGTGTGTGTGATCGTCTACAATAAAGACGATCTGTGAATTTATTTAATGTGACAGCTGTCAAGTCTACTTGAGTCCTGTATTGTATGTGTGCTTATATGTGTTTTCACAAATTAGTCTTGATGTACAGTGTATTTCCACTAAGGATTAAACATGATCAAAATTAGATGTTAATGAATATATTTATTTAAAGTCATTTCAAGTCATACAAAATGTTATTGTATCAATGAAAAATCCCGTGCATGAACTCATGGTACATTCCATCGCGTTTGTAAAGGAAGTTTTATGTCCACAATTCACATAAAGCACACAATAAAACTAAACACATAAAGCACACAATAAAACCTTTGAAAATGACTTTTTGTTTTTAATCAATTAACTCTTCAAATATCGTCTTTTGCACATTTGCAAAAGAAAGTGTGCTGGAAAATAACGTCCTCTGAAAGCTGCAGCCAGGAAAAGGCTAGCGTTAGAGAGTCATTTGCTAACAAAATCTATCTGCTTCCTTGACATACATTATTATCATCATAAGGAGACTTCTCCTTTCCCTCCTCATCATCATCTTTCCATCTTGCCGCCATGGCAACAAAACATTTACAGCAAATCGATAACAGTGGTCTGGAAGCCTGAGATATCGGCTGTCTCAGATCTTGTCAATACTTGTTTTGCTTTTCTCCCAGCTGCCTATGGCCACTTATCGAAGTGCCAAGCCGTTAAACAATAGACTAACTTCCCTGCTGTGAAAACACAACACACACGAAGAGGAATAGTTTGGATTTTTTTAAGCAGCTTTGTATGAGGCACATTACCTACAGTAGATGGTGGTCAGCACAACCCCGGTTAGCAGAGACAGGCAAGAGTACAGATGGGGGAGCGAAGCAGTGGTAAGACTATCTAACCAGCAGATGTCAATAAACAAAGCCCAAGGTTTAATTCTTGGTTTTAGCTATTGTTATTAGTTCTCAACTTTAATAGAGTCGATAAGCAGATTGTGTACTGGATTCAGATATGATAAAATGCTTCTGAACGTCAACTCTCCTTTCGGCATGCTGTCTTATTATGTTCTGCCTCATTGTGCTCCCCATCAAACAACGATGAAACTGTTAAACAACACCTAAGGGGGAAAAGACTGACACAATACTGCCCCCGATTTAATTAGCAAACAAACACTTTAAGAAAAATGTTGGATTTCATAGAAGCTATTAAAAAGAAAGCAATCAATTGTGAAATCAATAGTCATTTACAGAATTACTTTAAAAAGCCATTACAGCAGTGAAGTATGGCGGCAGTGAAGCGCGTGACATGTTTCTTACTTTGCTTTTGGGGGGCTGCATGTACGCTTTGAGTCTCAGCCGGAGGTCGTGTGCCGTCTCCATCAGGTACTGAGAGGAACGGATCAGAACCTCGTCTACAGGACCCGCCACAGGCCACGACGCCTTCATCAGAGAACCAGTCTATCGGGGGAAAAACAATGCATGTAAAGGATTTTGTGTGGCGGAGAAGAAAAGTAGGCACAAACGCCATGTTAACTACGTGTGCCAGACTGATGTGTGTACCACCGTGTCCACCGAGTGCCTCTTAGCTCTTTAGCTAGCGGGGCTGCACACATGATTGGAGAAACACCGTCGCTTAGCAACAACAAAAGCCCCACAACCAACCGAGAAAAAACATGTCCAGAGCAGCAGCACTCTTTCAAATTCATGCATTTCAGCGTTAAAAATATTCTTGGCTCTCTCTGCTGTTGGGAGGGTGCAACAGTGTGTGCATTCCTTTCATACTGGTGACAAGCCCATGGTGTGAAGACGGGTTCCTGGTGGACATGTTCACCAGCTGAGGGGATGCTTTTTTGTCAGTAGCGGTGGGAAAAGTGCTGCAGCAAAGCTACGGATGTTAACTTGTTGATCACAGGTGTGTTTATGAATGTCAATGAGCACGGGAAGATTACAGATTTCTTTCACAAGGATTTTTCTATTTTATTTTTTTAAGTACAAAAGGAGAGAGGAACATGAAAGACGGGAGGAAATGAGAGGATGAAAGTCACAATCCATATTTCCTTACCTTGCCAAGCAGACCCCAAGTGTATTCACAAAGGTGTGGGCAGATGGGGGCCAGCAGCAGAGTTTGTCTCTCTATGAACTGGAAGACGAGGTCTCGGTGCATGCCCTCGATGGCAAGCTCACGATACTTATCTTTGGCTGCCTGCATAAACAAACAGTTTAATGAGTTTAATCATCGTGTTATTATGCGATTTATTTATTTACTTAAATCTCAGGTCATGTTATTTTCCATCTCCTGCAGTATTCATAATATGCTTACAGGGGATGAAAAGCTTGCTTTTCCTCAAGATATAAAAGAAGAACAAACATGCATTATTTGTTTTTATAATTTTATTTACCTGGAACTCAAAGAAGCCACTCTTCAGAGCCTCCTTGTACATCATCCTGTCATAGTGTAGCTCAGTCTTCAAGATGCCTGCGTTCATCTCGCTAGGCAGACGGGACACAAAATCCTTACAATCTGCAAAGCCATTCACTTTTTCCACACTTACTCCTAGTTCCACTGACATGCAAGGACGTTGAGTTTTCAAAGTGAAATTCGGCTCTGTGTTTACCATCTCCTTCATTTCAAAACCCAGGTATGGCCTTGCTTAATGTGAAACCTAAATAAATGTACGAGAGCTATAATGCAATATCACCCCATCTCGATTCATTCCTGTACCTACCTGGCAAACACCCGATCGTTGAAAGTGTCTACAGGTCCAGTCCTCAGGTTGTTCTGGTTGGCAATCATCTCCTTCACCCACTCCACCCAGGTGTAGAGGCGCAGGATGCCGGCGTCAGCCATGGTCTCCACGAAGTTGGCGTCCTCCACGGTGTCCCCGGCATCGGCTAGAGCCAGACGCATGCCTGAGAAATGCATAGATGTGTTAGCAGGAGGACAGAGCAGCTGCTATATAACAGAGCACAACCTCACACGGCCGAAGCCTCCATTGTCATCATTGCCTTAATAATTGGCTCGACCATATGGGGCCCCTTAATCAGAGTACACATGAAAACACCGAACAAAAGGACCTTTATTCTCTTCTTTTCTCGCAAAATACTTCAACAATAAATGAAGCTCACAGGATTTGGGGATCACTCAAAGCTCTTAGACAGGAAGTCAACTTAATACGTCCAGCTGCTGTCAGGCCGTGTTTTGTTTTTTTCACTCCCACAGCAGAGCGGCCTCTCGAGACACAACAGACGCATCTATCTATTATTAAGTATGTTCATAACATAAAAACACACACAGAGGGTAGAAATAACAACCAACGTAAAAAGAAACAAAACAAGAGAATGGTAAGCTATTCTTGAGGGATGCTGATGGCAGGAGGGGTACCAGGGTTAATATAAGTCCCTACCAGGTATCGATGAATTCACAGTTGTGGGCGGCTGTACTTATGGGGACCCAAGGGAGTGCTTTGTTGAATTTGGTGCAGTTTGGACACCCGACACGTTCGACATTATTCGACTTTTGAGTAAACAAGCACTCTGTTCAGCAGCCGGGTCGGAGCTTCAGGTCTCTGCAGACCGGGTCTAGCATGTTGTCCACAGAGACCACGGTTCACTGACTGCAATTCACGTTACAACCAAACTCTTCATCACTTGCCTGGAGTCAAGTGGATAACCATCTAGAAGCTGAGTGTATTTCACAGGTGTTCCTCGACGTGTGTGCGTTTCCCTCCCTTACAACACAGTAAAAGGTTCTGATGTATTCAATAGATCATAGCACCCAATTTCAACACCTCAGCTATCGTATGAAGATGGTTGTGTTCTAAATATCTTCAGCGTGGAGTAACAGATATACATTATATACTTTTTAAGCATAATCAAGTGAAATGGCCTGTATACTATGAAAACACATTCTGATCTTTATATTCGAACGCCTCATGCCTTTTCTCTGCCCGTTTCAATGAAACACGCACGACACAGGAGCGTCAACAATCACAAAAAGAACACGGGAGGGGGATAAATCAAGAAGAAAGTAAGTGTACCGTCTGCTGAGAACTTGTCAATGGCTTGGCAGAGAGTGAGGAAGTTTCCAGTTGATTTGGACATCTGGTGAATGGAGAACAGATGTTAGCAACCAGAATGTTTCAAGCATGCATGCCCACCCACACAAGTTCATTACAAAGCTTAGTGGAATAAAACCGTCAAGTCACAGACTGTGTGCGCTTAAATCAACACAAAAGGAAAAACAAGCGCAAATCAACAGCACAAACAGTAATTAAAATTCCTAACAGCATCAAACACTAGTTAAATACTGGCACATATGAAGATAAGTGTTTAGATACAAAGGTTTGCAGCAAAATAATATTGTTATTCAGTGTTTCAAAAACCCAGAAAAAAAGACCAGATCAAATGGAACTTGAACTTTTCACCTGAGATTATAATCTTAACATCAAACTATGAAAGAGATTTGGATTCATTTCAACAGATTCAAATTCCCCATCATTGATTTGACAGACCTTTTCAGAGTTGAGGAGCAGATGTCCGTTGGCTCTCACTGCTTGTGGCCACTTCCCACTATGGGCAAAAGAGAATGTTATCATTAGCTTCATCATCACCATCATCATCACTATAATCAAGTTCGCCCTCATCCAATTCTCACTTTTTAAAGAACAAATGCATATTAAGCCTGGGTGATTATTCCTTTATTGTTATGCATCCCTATAAAACAACATATTAATTAAATAAATGGGTAATTTAACAGATCATTCCTCCCGTAGTCTTCCATTATATGATTTTCAAATAATCTATAGTAAAAATTAATAATAATATAGCTTGATTTTCAAGATATAATGTAAAACAGCTGGAATACGCTGTATAATCGTTTCATCCAACTGTTGGTAATGAAGAGAAAAAGTCAAACTTCTAGGAAAAACCAGCTAAGTGGTCCCTAATTAAAAACTGCATGAAGCAAACCATAACGAACGTAATAAAAAAAAAAAAAAACGTACAAGAAAAAAAAGTTCATTTAAACTCAAAAACTCAAACTTTCTCATATATTAAATCACCTTAATGCTATGAATTACAAGACATGCTATGAATCCCAATTCATTTCTCCTATTCTGTGTACTGGTCAATCCAGCGGGCCAACTCACTTGTCTTTGGGCCACATAGCCACATGGTTGTACAGGTAGTAAGACAGGTGGTTCGGCACCAGGTCTTTGCCAGACACACGGACGTCCACAGGGTACCAGTACTCAAACTCCCTCCTCAGCTTCTGTAGACACTCTTTAGGGATGTCGGTCTTGGGGAAAGGAGACGTCTTAAAGAAGATAAAGTCCCACACATCTCTGGTCATCTGCTCTGGCCTGTGGGGGGAAAAAAGACAAGAATGGTCAGGAGTATAACGAGGGATGTATTGGTTGTATTATTAATTAAATGCAGAGTTTTTCACTTCTCTTTATCATTTCATCTTAGGCCTGGGGAAGAGATTTGAGCATACTTAAATGAACATTAAGTTATGAATAGATTTTTCTAAACTGTTTCTGAAATGTGGCATTTGTCATTGAGTGAATATGTAATTTATTTTATGTCACGGGTGAATACTGAGCAACAAATCGACTTTGTCTGCAACGTAACGCCTGTCATTTGAAATCATTACATTTAGTTATTAAATTGGAGTCTTTTGTCCCTCAGGTGAACCCACGACTACGGTGGTTTAAAAGGCAGAAAGAGAAGGACGAGGCCAGGAGAGGAGACGGAGTGAATCAGTTCAAGCTTAATCCTTGTTTATCCAGGTGTGCAGGTGTACGTGTGTTGTGTCCATACCTGATGCCCAGTGGTGAGGCTCCCTGTCCGTTGAGCACACCTCCCTGGAGGAGGTGGGCTACGGTGTAGTAAGCCATGTAGATGGTGGAGTCTGATAGTGACTCAATCAGCCACTGCTCGTCCCAAGGCAGCCGTGTTCCTATGGTAACCAGGAGGCGTGCACAAACAAGCACACGCACACAAATCCAGGAATACACGCAAGCACACAACCATTGGAGAAAGCAAAAGAGACACAAAGTTATTAAGACAGACAAGCGTTGTCTCCTCTTCATGCCTATCTATCAAGCGAGTTGCATTCTGGTGCCAAGAAGAACACAAACATAATGAGTCCTGGGCTTCATTGTGTAATCCTTGGCAAACAAGCTAAGGAGTAAATATATATTTGTCAATCTCAAGCAAAACACAAGTGGCTAACATGCCACTTTGACAGACACCAGCAACAATTTCCCCCCTTCACTGATTTCTCAGGCTTTAATTGCGGTCATTTTAAAGCACTTGAGAGAAATAAAAAGAAATCACATAATATTTCTAAATAGTTTTTACACATAAACTTGTGACTGGGTTACAGTGAGTATTCCTCATGGGCATCTTTGCATGAAATATAGAATCTAAGTTTCTTTTCCTCTGTGATCATTTGATCAAAATACAATTCAAACAGCATCTTGCAGCAAACTTTGCTTCATATTCTGAACATGTGTGGAGAGGTTTACAGTAGTCTACAACAGGCCTAGACTCCTACACTGGCCTGTACTGTGTGCCAGCTGACCTTCAGTCTGCATCTATTCCTGTATGAACAGAAAAGCAGACTGTTGCTTTAACATCAGTCCTCTGTCTCCATCTATAGACCAAAAACACAGTCCTGCTCATATTTGGCTGGGTGGTACATTTAATGCACCAAAAAAAGAAACAATATTCTTTTGGAAATATGCAGCAATGATAGCCATAACAGGGTTGCATATCCCACCTAGATGAACTGTGACTGAGGTTGCGACACAATCATTCACACACAACAACCATGAAGTCAATCGCTCACCGAGTCCGTAGGTACGAGAGCAGGCATGCTCCTGTAGCCAGGCCAAAGTTGCCTCAAAGTTCCTCCTGGTCTCCTCACAAAATCTGTGAAGTATTGTACAAAGACAGAGTCGTTAATTATGTTTTTCAGACTTTGGCATGCATAGATTTATTTTCAGTTTTCAGTGCGACAGTAATTTTTTACTTTAGTATTTTCTACAGTCAACCCCAGATTGTCTAGACCTCCACTAAAGCCCCCACTAACATTGACAAAAACTGCACAGAGCAAAATACAACATGGAAGGGATTTCAGTACGTCAGAGTACAGGAGAGGGTCTTACGTCTCCAAAGGTTTGAGGACTTCATTAGCCTGCTGCTTCCACTCTGAATCCCCATAGTCCAAATACCTGAAAGACACAAATAACATTAATATGCTGGTAGGACTGTCACCTCAAATGAAAAAAAAAACTATTATTTCTGTGCTCAGAATTCCCATGACACTTACCACTGGTCACAGTGAGCCACCACACACTCGTCAGCTGAACGCGACATGACCTGTTTTTCTGGTTCCATGTAGATGATGGCCTCGCCCTGCAATACATTTATACAGAGGCAACATCGTCACAGGTAAGCACAGATCAAACACCAATCACACATGGCATGCATCAAACTCCTAAAATGGTCTGTTACCAAACAACACAGGATAAAAACCTGAATTTGAAGATGAGATATTAGAATATACCCTATTTGTACTTTTTTGCATGAGAAACAGAATGTCCTACCCTTTCAATCATCATCTTCTGGATGGGCTTTTTGACATCCTGGACCTTCTGCCCCTTGTAGCCATCAACCAGCATGATCTGAGACAGGAATTCATTCACAAACTGATTTCATTCATACCGATGCAATACTTTACACGATTCAACACGAAGTGGGTCATGCCCCTGCAGAGTTCTCTACAATCACACATTATCATAAACTGCTCAGCAGGATGACACATACTCGGTGAACACATGAGATGTGCTGTTGAGTGGCCCCTTGCAGCACCATTTAAATTCGTATTTTGTTCAAATGTACAATCAGCTGACAGCAAAGGCAGTTTTGCCAGTTTTGCAATAGTAGACAGAACCTAACTTTCTGAGGGCAACATGCAACCAATAGCCAGTTAATTAATCATTTAGTCTAGCCTTAAGGTGTGAATAACTTGTTATATTGAAGATAAATCATAAAAGCTTCAAACCAAGATCAATCCAAAGGGGGTTTCATTTCGCTGACTTGTGCAGTGTTTTCAACGTATTACCCACTAGGTGGACTCACCCCTTCATAAAACCCCTTGAGGTAGACTTTCTCTTTAGCCTCGGCCAGCTTCTCCTTGTCATTCTGACTCTGGATCTTCAACTCATCACACACCAGAGGTGCGGATAGGTTCCCGTAGCCTGGTATGTCTATGATGGGGATCTGACAAGTGCACACACGAATTAGGACTCCATTAAGCAACTCAGACTGAATGTCTTCAATGCAACCTGACTGAAATAAAATACATCAGCTTACCGGCTCAAAAGGCAACACCATCTTGTCCTCGATGCCATACTTCTCCCGTAGAGCCTGTTGGAAAAGCAAGCATTAATCAAATGCAAAAGGAAGTGCATGCTTAATCAATGGATGTGTCATTAAATGGTCATGTTTCCTCCTGAATAATTAGGGGGTTAGTCCACCTGAACGTATGCAAACAGCACAGCAGTCATTAAGTAGCACAATCTGTTAAAACACTTCACAATATGAATTTCTAACAGCAGTCGAAGTTTCACATCATCTCTGCAGTAAACGTTATTTGAGTGATAAAGAGTTCCTGTATGGCAGCATAGAAGACATTTTACAAGGTCTGTAACATCACCTGTTTTTTCTTCATGTCTCTGAGAGCAGCTATGTCATCAGGAGCATCAGAAGGCACACTGGTAACAATGCCCGTACCTAAGCAAAACAAGGTAGAGAGGCCAAGACATTTATTAGTATATTTCTCATTGTGATTTAAATGATACATATTAAATGCTATTGTCACCACATTTCAACCGCCAAGCAGCTACATTGGAGCAACGAGGAGAAAAAACGAATTATGTGACAGGTGGTTCCCCTCTTTCTCCCCCTTTCACTCTCACAGTCCTAACTCAGTTAGGACAAAAAGGACCCAAAAAACGTGAATCGTACCTTTGTCGTCCTTGATTGTGAGCATGGGCAGAGCATAGATGATCTTATAGGAGGTTAGAGGAGCACTCAGGGCACAGCCAAGGATATCCTTGAAAGAGACAAAAGTAATGATTTGATCTACACTGTAAATACATGATCTGGTTTGGAAAATATGACTTGCTTGTTCCCAGTAAAAAAAAAACAAATTTCCATGAAGCCTTGTTTACACAGCTGTTAATTTACATTTAAAGTCTTCAATGCCCGATATGAATTAGAATTTAATTGCAGCTGAATGCAAGAAAACACACAAAGCGAGTACCTGTCCCAGTATCTCCATGACCACGGGCACCACTCCATTCTCTTTGGTGAAGCCCTGGTAAGCCATGTTCCTGGCAGACCGACTGGTGCAGATGAAGATGTCTCCGCTGGTTGTCTCGAAGGCCACATACTTCATGTCGGGCCTCACCCAGCAGTTGGTCTGACCGAACATGGTCTCTGGTCTCAGAGTGGCCGGCACCAGGAAGATGTTTTTGCCTTTCATGGCACTGTGAGAAAAACAGCATTACGCACTTTAATTCCATTTCAGCTAAAGTGTTGTTAGTACTGTGTGTTTTTATGCTGGAGTACATGTAGAAGTTTCCTGTGACGTAGCTCCTTCCTTTAAGTCAGCGTTTGTAATTCTTACCTGCTGTAAAAGACTTTGGACTTGAATTTTGCCGGGTATGGTTCAACTATTTTCATCTTGATGAGAGTGTACTCCTGAGGGCCAACTCCCTGCAGGTGAAGATAAAACGGTAGTTGTCAGAATAAGAACAAAACCTTATCACGAGTTATCCCACAGTGCTTTGAATGTGAGGTAAATTTGCAGTACACAAAAGAATAATAATAATTTCAAAATTGTCAGAACACAGTTCATCTACTGTTTGCTGCAGGACTGATAATTGATCATATGTAATCATATCATAATTTTGTTTTCACATCAAATAGATTATTTCATTGAGCAAGGTAAGTTTACCTCTCCTGTCTGCCTGTCATGGTCCATGCATGGCTGTCCATCCTTGGGGGAGTAGATGGTATACCTGCAGAAGAGTCATAGACAGTCACAATATATTAATGAAAGAACACACAATGCCAAATGCAAATTTAACTGCCAGAGACAAAAAAGGCAAACGTTAACCTCAGTTTTCTACCAATCTCTTAATTTTAAATATCCCTTTTACCCCATGGAAAGAAATGACATTGGGGCTGTAAATTGTTTCAGGCGAGACAGTTCAACCGATCCTGCTAGCAACAAACAAAAAGTGTAAGACATCATCATATCACTTAATGTCAGGCTCTTCCTTCTCCCCTTCCTTTTCTCTACATGTCACTACAAAGACAGTAGCACAGAACAAGTAAAGCTGTTACAGGGAAACCCCTGAAGCATCTCACCTTTTGCCAAACTTGATTTTTTTCCTCTCTTTCAGTGTGATGAACTGCCACCTGACGAAGGAGTCATAGAAGGGGTTCACATCGGTGGTGATGAATGAACGTCTCCAGTCCACCTGTTAAGTGATAACATGACGATAGCATGAAGATTTAGGTACAATTGATTAAATTAATTACATGATTATCTTCAGGGCCAATCAATTCTGGCAAATTCTAGGTATCAAACAAAACAATGACTGCGGGCACACCTCTTAAAACAAACAGTATGTTTGCATCATTTAAAAGGGTCATACGTACAGAAACAAAACAAACAGTGATTGCCAGAGTTACATTATTACAATTAGTCACCTTGACTCCCATCAGTTTGAGATCTTTGACAGCCAGAGGAGGAAAGTACTCCAGCCAGTGTTCAGCATTGGCAAACTTGGTTATCTCCAGGTCACTCAGGCCCAAAGACCTCATGATGTCCCACTGGAAAGTGGCGGTTCCAGATTTGGCCACTGCTTTACTCTAACAGAGGAAAACACATACTTCAATTGACACACCCTTTGTGAATACTGAACCAAAAGAAATAATAATGTTGTGACAAAAAAATTAAATTCTGTACTTTTGTGTGGGAAATGGCATCAGTCCAGTCCCTCGGATCCTTACCTTCTTGCCCTTTGCTTTGTCCTTGATGATGATTTCATCATCTATCTTTGGCTTCTCCTTTTCCTCTTCATCCTCATCTGGAAACTGTGGAGGGTTTCCATACAGCTCCATCTCTCTCTTCAGCTTGTCTGCACATGCCTGGTGGATACAACATGTATGTATGAATACCAGAAAGAAGGAAAAGGTAGCAGTGAGGGGGTTGACAACAGGAGTGAATTACAAAATGGTTGATAAAATAGTATATCAGCGTGATGCATTACTGTTTGAATGAATACCACGTGTTGCTTTGTTTATTTTCATTGTGCAGGGAAGTTATGACAAGAATAAAGATGGTGGAAACCTGCATATTGTTTTATGAATGAAAAGTGCAATGATAAGATCAAGAAATGCTAAAAAATGTATCTTAAATTACTTCCAACTCTAAACGTCATTGAAATACATATACAGGCATAATGTGAGGGACTGTAAACAAAACAACAACACTAACCTTGATTGGCATTCCTGTGCAGTGCAGCCCGAAAGGGAAGAGGCATTTCTTCCCCTTCAGAGACTGGTAACCAACTGCAAACTACAAAAAAATGAGAACATTAGCGAGTCAGAGACCAGTGATCACAAGAACATTTGCATCTCAAGCAACCATCACCGGTGCAGACTGAAGACGGTGCTTTTGTATGCAAACTTACCTCACACTTCGACAAGCTGAATGTGTGACCAAGATGCAATCGGCCATTCATGTAAGGGTAGGGGAAGGTGACAAAGTACTTGTTTTTGCTGGGAGAAAAAAAAAAGAGTTTAATCAAAATATGGAAAATTATTTAAAGTTGGATATCTTTTTCAGAGCAAAGTGCGTTCAATTGGGATATGACATGAAAACTATCAGTTTCAAAGGCTCACCCTAGATAAAAAAGAAAAACCTCACTCCTGCATGGCTTGTTTTCAAAAGGAAACAATGCACATTATGCAACTACTGCAATACATATTTGCACCAGGAAGAGATCAGTTAAAGGAAGTACACCTGAAAACTGATCTGGTGTTCCTGAGTACAGCAATCCTTCAAGACTTCTCCACAGATGGTCTTACATACTTCACTATTCCTCAGTTAAGCGTGTAAAGAGAGTACCAAACACAGAAATAAAACATGTTGTCCTTCCTGATGATAGCAGAATCTCACTTTGTGCTTTCTCCAACCGTTGTCGGTGCATCACATTCAAAGGTCTTCTCCTTCTCCCATTTCTCCTGGATCTCTATCTCGATCTTTCGCAAGAAGTCCAACTTCGCTGTTCCCTTCCGCTCCTGGAATGGAATGACAAGCAAGATGACAGTTCATTAAAGAAAAGCCAGTTGAGTAATAGCTGCAACTGAACGGAATACAAATTATTTGACAAGAACAAATAACGTCACACTTAAATCCCCGAGAATGTAAAATAATAGATTATAATGGAACATAATAATAAAGACACGTTCTGCACGCGTTTAACAAGAAAACAGACGTGATCTCTGGTCTAGTGGAGACAGATTTCCCTTAAGTCTATTTCTGCAGCTGGCTGGAAAGCTAGCTAGCTAAATGTAGCTAACTTAGCCAATAGCTACACTAAGTTAATAAGACGCTACGTACTCAACGCCTACAAACGGACATTAAGCATTTTAAACTGTAGATAAATGGAGCATTGGACCTACCGTCATCTCGACCCAATTAAGCTGACTATTCTATTGTTTACACAGAAGAATCGGTAGCAAGAGTTTTCAGTTTGACACGGGGGAACCCACGCCACCGGTGCCTGGCTGATGACACCCCACAATCAGCTTCTCGCATGGTTTTCTGGGAAATGAAGTCCGAAGAACTTTCCAGGCGTCTTATCGTTAGATATCTAACAAACCAGGATGTATATTCTCATATTAATCATTTTATTTATATAAAACGACTATTTGGCATCTGATATGACTCATGAATCGCGGTTAAAAAAACGATACGTTATGGTTTTAATTTTCGTCGCCTTGGCCTGCGTTACGACAACTCAACTTGTGTTGCCATGCCGTAAAACACTTTTGTCCGACCTGCCAGTGAAGAGAGACAGAAGGCCTTAAAGCTTATAAATTTATAGACGATGAAAGCAGGATTATCGACACGCACTTTCATTTCATAGTCAGTATTAGAGACTTTCTCACGATGATCATTGAGAATGTTGAAGCACTGAAGTCGTGGCTGGCAAAACTCCTGGAACCAATGTGAGTGTTGAATTGAGATGACATTTAGCATGCATGCTACGTAGCTACGTTAGCTAGCTAGCCAGTGGGTGAGCCGGGCATCAATGGGGGGCTTGCTAGAATCTGATGGCAAATTCTTGCACGAGTTAGCAAGCCACCATTGCCGCTAGCTGGCTTTCATAGCAAAGAGAGACTGTGAGAGTATCGTTACCTAACGTTAAAGACGTACAAATATGCACGGTGGGGAGCGTTTGTCTCACTTTTATTTTAGGGTAGTTAGACGCGTAGTTAGCCCACGATAATGTGGCTTTACTACAGCTCTGTAGCAAGCTATCAGGCTGCATCAAACAACTTGCATGCTGCTGCTTGAGATTTAAATAAGTGCCGAATAATTTGGGCGATATCCAGCGTCATGTTACTGAGTTATAAGTGTTATGTAAGTTAATACCATAGTGTTAGCATAGTTGCACAAACTCGTACTCTGTCTCCCTCTCTTTCTATCCCTCAAATCATTAAATTACATTGTAATTATTAGGACATGTGTTGCTACAAACGCATATAAAATACATTATTGTTTTTACTAATAATAAATTGATTTCGTACAGGGATTAATTTAGATGGTGCATCACCCAAACAGTGCCTGTGTGCACATTACCAGCTGTCTCACATATGAAGCTCTCAGAGGTGCACTTTCTTAGCTTTGCACACACATTTCTGACTGATTGTTTAGTTTCAGGCACATTAATCTCTGGCCCTATTGGTTCATGAAGGTCAAATGGAAGTAAAGGTAGTTTTAAGAGTTTATGATACATAAGCCATTTAGCCATGTAATTAGTAATATATTACCTCGTTGTCAAGAGTGCTTTCCTGTGGCTTTGTGTGCCTGTGGTGTTAGTGTAAAAGCTCCACGAGGACGTTTAGTATGATCTGTTAGCATGTAAAGATTTTGTGAAATAGAATATATGGCGTGCCATTTGGTGCAACTGTTTGGATGCTATTTTTGAAAGCTTCGTGGCACTGTTCTGCCAGGCGTGTGTCGTTATGGTCTCACTTGGTACTGACTATGTTTAGGTTTGTTTTGGTATTTTCTGCATGCATGGTTGGGCCCCACTGGATTGACATACAGTATATTACAGTTGGTTTATTTATAGATATGATTTCAGTGTACTCTCTAAAATTAGTCTGCTGCTTCCCTCCTATTTTAGTATTTAATTAATTTCCCAAACATTTTATTGCTTTTTCCTTTTGCATTGTATTGTTGAAGTAAAATTTCAGTTCGATGAAATTGAGACTGTATATATTTGAACCTACAGATGTGATGCTGACCCCTCTGCATTAGCCAACTATGTTGTGGCTCTTGTGAAGAAGGACAAACCAGAGAAAGAGCTGAAAGCACTTTGTGCGGATCAGCTTGATGTCTTCCTACAGAAAGGTATGAACGCCATGTCACACAAAGCTTCTGCTTCTGCCAGTGTGAATGAATGCAACATGACAATTTTATGTTGCTTTTTTTATTTTATATCTAGCTCTTACTGGTCAAAAAGTTGCACAGAAGGTTGTGCTTCAGTCGAGAGTTCCATCATTCAGTTAACAAGCGGAATTGATTTTATTTACGTTACTTAAAGTTACACACTTAAAGATGAGCTGTACATGAGCACAATGTACTACTTGTGGAACCACAGAAGGCCACCAGGGGGTGTGTTAATTTTTACCCCATGTAATGTCTCCAGCCTGTATTGCATGAAGCATTGAAACAGGTTCTATTTTAATTGATTATTCCCTGACACCATTCCTGCACAAAACCACACTGGAAGGCCACATAAGTTAGTAAGTCTAAAGCCTGTCAGAACTCTCCTATCACAGCCCATGATCTTTGGAATAACATATTACACTCAAACAAATGGTTCAAATTACCTCCTTTTGAATGTTTGCATTTTCCACTTCATGTCCTTTTTATTATTTTACGTTTATATGAAGCAGCTTTTCCTTGGTTAATGTCTGTTCTGTGTCTGTATCCGTTATTCATTTGGTGTTTTATTATACTTTGGATATATTGAGTGCAGGAGATAATAGAAGAGCAGGAAATAATTTAGTGTCGACTGATTCAGGAGGAATGTCATTTCATGCCTAAGGGCCGCTTTGCTCATTTAGAGTGATCGGGCATAACTTCAGATAATTCAGTAAAACATGGAATCTATTTACATGTATTTCATGTTTTCTGTGCAGAAACGACGGGATTTGTCGATAAACTTTTTGAAAGCCTGACAACCAAGAACTACCTGGGAAATCCTGCTGTCAAGGAAGTACCTAAAGAAGAGGTCAAACCACCTGCAGTCAAATCTGATGTTGTGGAGGTAAGAAGAGTTTATTGGCTGCAACAAGCATATTTGAAATACTTGAAGCTAAGTAGGTATAGCAGAACACAACAAGTAGTGTTTCTTCTATGTAGGATTTTGGATCAAATCATTTGTGGCCACTTTATTCGGTAGACCTTGCTAGTACCGGTTTGCACCCCCTTCAGAACTGCATTAATTCTTTAGTCCATATTGACATAATAGCATCATGCAGTTGCTCATGTCTACATGTTTTAATACGTTGAGTGGCTGCCATGTGATTGGCTGATTAGATATTTGCATTATCTAACAGTTGGACAGGTGTACCTAATAAAGTGGCTGGTGAGTGTGTATATAAATCTTCTGTTTTAAATTCATAAACCCCAGAAGAAAAGAGAGAAAAGTAATTTTTTCCACTTAAGGCTGAAACTCCAGATGAGGAGAGAGAAAACAGGCGGAGAAGAAGTCCTCTGAGAAGCCGCCCTGACTTCAACGAGTCCAGGTATGGATATGTTTCATCTTGCTTTTCAACTAACCGGCAAAGCTTGATGCGTATATGCAGATACAATTCTGAGAGAAGACATCTCAGAAACGTAATTCCAGTCCCAGTCAGGCTAAAATCTCCAATACACAGGGCTTTGATTTCCAACTGCTGATAAAATGCATAATTTGCATTTTGTAGTTGGTGTAGAGATCTAAACATGTGGCTATATTTGCATGGTTAGTTTGAAATTCCAAAGTCCTGCTTTAAGCTTAATGACGCCTCAGTGTTCAGTAGATACAATAAAATAACTGAGAGGTGCTTAGGTATCATTAACAGCATGCTGCAGCAACAACCTCTTACATACATATGTTGGCCTCTTGCATTTAAAATGGGCATGAAGATAGTTATTAAAATATATTCCCTCAAACTCATCAACCACACAGGTGCCGCGATGACAGGAGGCGGGATGAGCGCAAGCGCCGTGACTTCGATCGGCACGGGAAAAGCGTCGGCGACTCCCACCGCGAGCGGGAGCGTCACGAGCGTCGCAGGGGTAGCCCCCGCGGGAGGAGCTACAGCCGGAGCCGAAGCCGGAGCAGGAGCGGCAGCCGAGGAAAGAGCAGGGACAGGGAGCACAGAGGAGGCAGAGGTGAGAAAGTCCCCACCCCCCAACAACCAATAACAACAGCACAGGGAGGGGACCAGACCCAGGAGTGAACAAGATCCTGAAGCCCCTGTCAGTCGATCTGCACATTAGTGATGCAGAAGTACTGCTGGAGACGTCCGCAGTTTGGAATGCATTGAGGTGCTTTACATATTGATAGGAGACTGAGCAGCCTTCTGGATGTAGCTATTTGTATTATATTCTATTGAATCGTCGGTCAGTATTCCTGGGAGTTATTATTGATAAGGAACAATGTGGACAGCTTTGCAATCACATCAGAGGGGATTCACCAACATGGCCTGGAATTGTCCATATCTCCCACAAGGTTACGGTAATGTACAACTCATAAGCGAGATGAAAGAAGCGTCCGTTTTGAAAAAGCTTACAATTCATCAGATGTAAATTCATGCTGGTACTCCAATGTAATTAGTATTTGTGTTTTCTTAAAATGTCTCCTATTTTTTGCTTGACTTTAACAGACTTCAAGTCAAAGTTTGAGTTAGAAAGGAAGGACACAGACTGCTTCAACACATCCGGCACCCAGCAGCAGCAGCACCCGTCGCCTCTCCTGCCCCTGCCCCTGCCCACACCTCCGCACCCTTTTTCTTCCTCGTCGTCCGCTGCAGTCTCGGGAGCTGGAGGTGTTCCCGTAGTAACACCGGCTCACCTGCCCGATAGCACTACAGACAGCTGGTCCAACTACTATGGCGCCCAGAGGCAAGATGGTGTCGGCAAGCCATTCAGCAATAAGAGTGTTTCGCTCAAACAGCGCTGCAGGGATTATGATGGTAGGACCAGTGAATCATCATTTCCTCCTTTGATTTCTACTTTCAATACTTTTCAATTTTGCTGAAACATTCCTTCCTCCATCTTTGAGCCTGTTGGTTTTCAGCACTATTTCTCCAGAAAATGACATGGTCATTGTAAAGTTGTGTACACGCTACCATTGTCTTCCCATGAGGGTTATTGATTGCCTTGTTTAGACTCATCACTAATGACCACTGTTAGGCAGTCCCTCCCTTCTCCCTAGTGTAAGGCAGGAAAGCAAGCAGGCTTACACTCACCCTCCCCTAGACACGCAAGGGTTTAAACTTACCCACTGTCCCTGAAGTACACTGCTATCTGTCACAGTGCTCAAACACTGCCACTAGGGACCTAGTTTCTTAATGAGACTGTGGGGTAAATACATGCACTGTATAACTTGGCTGCTTTTAACTTGTACACACTTTCATCTTGTTTTGTTTTTGTTAATTCTCGTTGCTCTTTTCATTTGTTCTCGTTCTCCTTTCAGTTACCTGGGTGCATCTGTCCTAAACTTCTAGATATCTACATGAATATGAAAAGGCTAATTAGTTGTCTGTCTGTTGTCTACCTCACACAGAAAAGGGATTTTGTGTACGTGGTGACCTCTGTCCCTTCGACCATGGCAACGACCCTCTCATCGTTGATGATGTGAATCTACCGAACATGATTCCGTTCCCTCCCCCACCTGTGATGCCCCCAGCTGGCCTGCCCATGCCCCCGATCACTGAGCCACCCCCTCCCCTCAGAATGCCTGCGATGCCACCCTATGGCCAGCCCCCACCACCAGGTGTCTTCCCCATGACTGGTAAGTAAAACTGAAAACACATGGGCTACGTGCTGCCATTTGATGTGAATGGCAACATATCCAGTGGCTAGTATGATTGTGAAAGCAACTGCTGACTTGTGATTCCTACAAACCACTGCAGCTAGTTATTCTCCACCTCATGTTTGCACCCTGAGGCACATTTCCCCCCATCTCTGGTAATGTGCTCCCTCATCAATTTCTCAAAGTGGATAAAAGTGACTATGCTTTTTTCTGTCTTCCACCACCAACTAAGTAAACATTTTTAGCATATGTTGTAATGTACGTCTTAACTTCTGTGATTGCTGGACAGTTTGGATTTTAATGGATCATAAATCTGTTTGGTGTATATATATCTCGGGTATATCACAGATATACCTGAGATATTAACTTGGGCTTGTGTCTCCCGCAGGACCCCCACTGATAGCAACTAGTGGGATTGATCCACCCAACCACCAAACAGCAATCACTGCTTCTCCTCCTATCGGACCGCCTGGTGTGGGGCTGCCGCCTACTCTTCCTCCTCCACCTCCTCCCTCTTCATCCTCATCTGTGTCTCTTCGTCCCCAATATGTCCAGTCTGAATGTAGGCAGCGATGCTTTTTCTATTCAGATTCTATCTGTTTGTTTTTTCCTGGTCTAGTTCATGTTTTCTTGCGGTTGTTTAATTATGGTAGATATGACATAAAGTTGAACTATAATAACTAAGTTTGGGAGCTTTTTTTAGGCACCCTGTGTTTAGATTTTCTGTCAAAAGTTTGTTGATCTCTGACTTGGAAGTGTATGCAATGACGCATCCATTTCTTCAGGCTGCAGTAATGGTAGTTGACCAGAGAGTAGCACTGTTTGTTAACCTAAGACAAAGAAGCTATGAGCAATTAACATGAACTCTGCCACATCTTATTGTGGTCAGTGCTTTCCCCATACTTCAGCTCATGAATAATTCCAATAAAACAGAAAAACTAAGGCTTAGTTTAAATGGAATGGGTCTGTTTTTAGTTGATTCCAAACTGAGGTTTTCGACCTTAACTCGACTCAAATAGCCAAAATCATTAATGTTATGAAAGATCCTCTTTTGTTAAAGTTTGCCCAAGCTGTCACAGGTTGCTGTCGCTCCATTGGACACATTTATCGTCACAATCTTTACAAAATTGATTTGTTTGATGAATGCCAGGAAGTTTTTATACAGGACTGCTTGATTTCATTGTGTTATTACAGTCACTCACCTTGGGTGATTTTTTTGTATTACTTTCACATTTTTTATGGCTTTTGAAAATGTGTATTATTCCCTCTAAGCCTGTGTTTTTGCCTGTGTTTATTTTTACACATTAGATAACTATGATCCAGAGGGCTATAACCCAGAATCGCCAGCTCTGACTGGAGCAGGTCGTAATCCGTACCGTCAGTTCATTCCCCGAGTGCAGACCCAGCGGTCCAATCTCATCGGCCTCACCTCCAACGAAGGACAAGGATCCAGAGGTAGCTTTCTTGGTGCTCGCACGTTTCTCCAAACTAATCTGGGGCAATAGGCTCTGTTGGTGTGATATTTGATTGGGAAACTTGTCCAAACGTAAATACTCTGCGTGATGATGGACAGCTTTATCGTGGATATAGAAAAATGCAAACGCTCCCTTGTCCTTATTATCATTTCTCTGCATTTTGTGTCTTCTAGCTGCCAACATTGTGATCCAGACAGAGCCTGCCACTGCAGCAAGCACTCCTGGAAGTAATGTGTCCCGTTTTAACACAGAGCAGGACACCAGGAAGAGAACCATGGGACCCAGTACAGCTGAGGGACCAGCAGCTAAAAAACCCTGGATGGACAAGTATGGATTTTTAAAGATGTGCACTTTTTTTTTTTTAAATATCCTAAATAAGTTTCTCCTAAATAAGATGGTAAAAATTGAAAGGGAGAACATTCTTAATTCTGGATTGCATGTTAACTACCCTGCAACAGGGTGACATGCAAGGATCCCATCACATAAAATCATATGGATAACACTGTTGCCATGGCAATAAAGCAGTGCAAAGAAAGGAAATGGAGGTGTGATCATAGATATTATCTCACAGGTTTTTGTTTTGTGAAGACATTTTAAGAAACTAGTTGGATAGTTGAAATTTGAGTCATCAAATCCCCCCCTCCCTTTCCTGTTACAACAATGGGAGCCTTGTTTCAAACCAAGGTGACTCATAGGTCAAGAGCCTATCTTTTTCGTCCGTTTCGGGAAGGCAGTGTGCACAAACCTCATCTCCATGACTAAGATGCTCCTCCTTGCAAGGGGTCTGCTTGTCATTGTTGGTGATCTTGCCCAAAATGTTGATTTCTCTTTAAAACAAATATCGTCTTCTTCTGATTCCAGGCCACCCTTTAACAACCAACATAAGAACACTTTTCCCAAGAGGTATCACTATGTGAACACTAAGTTGGAGGTGCGCAAGATCCCACGTGAGCTCAACAACATCACCAAGCTTAATGAGCACTTCAGCAAGTTTGGAACCATCGTCAACATCCAGGTAAATGGTGTAAGCAGAAATCCCAGTGTGGGTGGGCAGTGAGAAAATCAGGTGGGCCGAGCCCATCCAAGTCCAAACATAGGCTACTCAACAGCATCATTATTAATCAGTATGGATACACTGGCATCAACATGCCCAGTAACGTTAGTACATCAGTATAAAATCTAATTGTACACCCAACAAAAACTATATCCAAAAAAACACATTATCAAAATAGGTCACTACAGTCCAACATTTGCTTGCTAGATTTCTGCCAATACACAGTTCTAGAGAGTATCAGCTCTGTAGAAGAATTTGTTTCCTCGTATACACATACCTAATCTGCACTCTCCGTGCAAGGTGGTGTTTGGCGGAGATCCACAGGCAGCGTTGATCCAGTACACAAAGAATGAAGAGGCCAGGCGGGCCATATCCAGCATCGAGGCGGTCCTCAACAACCGCTTTATCCTTGTGTACTGGCACCGCGAGCCGGGCACCAACACTACAGGGCTTCAGCAGCAGCAGCAGGAGCAGAGCTCAGGCAGCCAGGTGGCCGGAACGGTGCCCAACCAGGGGCTGCAACACAGCAACATGCATAAGGTTAGAATTAAGAAATCTACAGACGTCCATCACATTACGCTCCACGCTTCATCACATTAACTTTTTTTCTCTCTTTTCTTCTATCCGCAGGTGATCAAGCAGCACAATCCAGCGGCCTACGTGTTGAACAAGACTGTACCCAAGCATCGCCTGCCAGCATCGCCTGGGATATTAGCTACAACCAAGTTGGAAGGCGTGAACCCAAACACGGATGCTGTCACTGTACGTCCTCGTCTGTCTGTGTGTCATGTGATGCCATACCTGGGCGAAATGGCAATTTCATATAAATGATCTGTTTCAACAAGCTCGGATTACGACTCTAAACATCATCAGCAGAATACAGATAATGTCAGGCATGTTGTGTCTCGTTTAAACGGGTAAAATGTCAACTATTGTAGTTTAGCTTATTCGTATGCTCAGCCTTATATTTCCTATAATCCCTATGAGTCAGTCTGAGTCAGTTGTCTTTCAAACGTGCACTTCCTACTGCCCTCCTGCACTTCTCAAAGCCGGGCGGTCTACGTGGAATATTCATAACGCGTCAGTATCAGGATCAACACTCCCAGCCCTGCGATGTTTGTGCCAACGGGAGAACGCTGTTAACACCAGTTTACCACCATGACACTTGAGGGACGTCAGGGACAAACAGATTGCAGTCCAGTGATGCTGCCCAGCCAGCCTCACACAGTTTAACAGGATATAAGAAAAGAAGCAATGCAGGAGAATGAAGAATAGTTTGTTGAAACACATTCTTGCTCATGTCTATTGTGGCTGAATACAAGCTCATTCTGATGGCCTAAATATGTAGCTCTCTCTCTCTCTGTGGCACTTAGGTTGCGCCTGCACTGACGAACACCCAGAAGGGCCCTTACACTTCCACAGCCCTCAAGTCATCCTCAAAGAGCTTTGGGAAAACGGGAAAAGCACTAGAAGCGCAGGAAGTCCTCAAGAAGAAACAGGCATGCGGCTTAATCTTTTAATACATATTTTGACTGGTAGGAGAATAGCAGATTTGAGATTAGCCCGTTTCTCTCAGGGGCCAGCAGTGAGAAGCAGACTACCATTGAGAAATTAAATGTCCACCAACAGCAACTAGTGTATTTTCCACTTCAGTGAATATATTGTATTTTTTGTCTTTGTTCCTTTAGGAGGCATTAAAACTCCAGCAGGACATGACAAAGAAGAAGCAAGAGATGTTAAAGACACAGATTGAGTGCCAGAAGGTGAGACCAGCGTCAACATCCCTTCCCATCCATTTATCTGTGATCCTTCTCGTCATCCTTTCTTTCCTTCGCTCTCACCGTGTCATGTTTTCTCTCGTGTTTACTCAACTCTCACTCCACCTTTTCTCTTTTCCCTGTCTTTTACCTCATCTTCTCTCTTACCGCTTGTCATTCCAGGCCTTGATAAACCGCCTGGAGAAGAACCGAGGGATGAAACCTGAGGAGCGAGCCAACATCATGAAGACCCTGAAGGAGCTGACGGAGAAGATCGCACAGCTGCAGAATGAAATGAACCCCGCCTCCCAGGTATCAAGCGTAAAACCAAACCACGGCCAGGCCAAGACCAAGACCGATGTAAGTTTGGTCCATCTTGGTCGGCAGAAAGATAGGCTTTTCATTGCTTTTATGTGTTTCTTTGTGAATAAAATGTTTTCTCATTTTTTGCATGATATGTAACCAGGCCCAGAAGGAATTGCTGGATGCTGAGTTGGACTTTCACAAGAAGATGAGCTCTGGAGAAGACACAACAGACCTCAAGAGAAAACTGGGACAGTTACAGGTGGAGGTAAGGCGAACGATCTGCCACAAACAAGTCTATAATGACACCACAAACAAGGAGACAGACGGTGACAGGATCTTGCATCAGTAGCATTTTTGAGGCCATGTCACACCAAGAAGTACCTTAGTTACATACTAATATATTAGTCACATATATGACTCATCACTGCTGGATTAATTAAGATATATAAAAAAGGAAAGAGAAAAGTAACATGCAGATCTGAATAACGTGTCCACGAAAAGCACTTCTACACAGGAAGGATACAAGTAGTATTCACACACTGTGATCCCGAGGGAGGAATACATAATACATTTTGTGTATTCCCACTATTGAATTTAATATGTTATATCAATTCAAAAATGATACAAAAAGTAAGAAGTATAATTATGCAATTATAGTTTTTCTCTGTCTGAATTCAAGTTTACAGTGTTATTTGCATTTAAACATGTCTCTATTCTGCAAACCAGGCGTTAGTCATCTCAGACTTTTCCCATATCTTGCACACAAACACGGATAAGGTCGGCCGTGTCACAAGATCAGCCTAACAAGAACATTACTTTTGTTAGCAACACCCTGCCTAGCATGTTTTTTCCTCTACCCCTATGGGTCCTAAATTAGCTGGTTATTAAAAATGCATACTCCACACCCCCCATCCATCCTCCTTCTGCACATTAAACTGCAGCCACTTAAGCAAGCCCAGAGGAGCAGCCGCTAACGAAGCCAAATCAGACACAGGTCCTACGCCGATGTAGCGCCGTCTCATTAAAGTTTGAGACGCCGGTCCTTGTAAGAAAATTTGCGGGATGACAATTAGAGGGAGACGTGAGCGAGGGGCAAATGGATGAGAGAGTGGCTGTGAGGTTGTGGAGTGGTTAGGAAGCAAGGAGATGTCACTTAAAAAATGGAGGAGTGTCAACTAATGGCAAAGGGCAGGGAGTGATAGAGGAGGAGGCCAGTGTCAAGTTTAGAAAATAGTTTAGCTCTAAAGATGAGGAAAATATGTAATTTGCTGATATTGTATGAGATTTTTGAGTTTTTACGGTATATATTAAGATTTTATTTGGTTACGCTCGTGGTTTTTCCTGGCATACACAAGTTTTCCATATCTGTTAATTATTATTTTTAACACAACCAGGCGGCGCCCATTTATTCTCGTCTGTGTGATTTAAAAAAAGAAAATAAATAAATAAAAAGAAAGTTGTTATATAACCTCCGGAACTGTCTTCCTTTAGGCGACTCGGTTGGGTCTGATCAGGCCCCCAGCAGGTCGAGGTCGGGGGCGGGGAAAGATGGCGCTGGATCCTGGTTCGGTGCACATGGGCCGCGGCAGGGGCCGAAGCCGGGAGCTGATGCCTCGAGGCGGGTCCGTGAACCGCATGGTGGTGGACCACAGACCAAGAGCCCTGGCTATTTTGGGGGTCACTCAGGATGAGAAGGAAGAGCTAATGCCACACTTTGTGGTGAGGACTTTGTACTTTGTTTTATTATTTATTTACAGCTTCAGGAGTTACACTGATAAATTAATTGATTATTGAAGAACTACAATGAATACTGATCTTTTGTTTATCTTAGAAATATGGTGAGGTCGAAGACGTCCGTGACCAAGACGCCAACAGTGTTGTGATGACCTTTAAGACGCGAAGCGAAGCAGAGAATGTAAGTCACGTCACTTTAAACCAGACCAGTCAGTATTTGACTTTTTTTCCTCTTTCTTTCTTTTCCTTAATTATTTGAAATAGTAAAATATTAAACAAAGAATATTAACTTTTGTTTCTTTTTGTTTAGCTTTTACAAAAGGAGTGGAAGCTCATAACTGTCCTGTTTTTTTATTTCTTCTAGGCAGCCAACCAGGGAGCTAAGTTCAAAGGTCGTGTGCTGCAGATTTCCTGGTACAAGCCCAAGACGCCCTCTGTTACAACGGAGCCAGAGGAGGAGGAGGCCAAAGATGAGGACAACGCGGTACGACGAATCACACACAAACCAAAGCGCTTAATGTGAAGCATGGCTTCATGTGTAATCACAGTTAACATGTAGCCACCCAGAAACCACAGACAAAAGTCATAGTGGGGAAACTTTTGAAAGTTTTAGTCGTATTCACAGATTTTACTTGTACATTTCTTTCCAGTGCTTCTAAATTTTTCACTGCTGCTCCCGATGGAAAATCAGGGCAAGCCTCTCAGTACTAAGAGCTTCTTAGCCCTTTGAGTAAAACTGCATTACTGTCAGGTGAAATCCTCATACTGTATTTTCATATTTTTGGTTGGGCTTTTGAGGTCGCAGTCTTTTTTTGTGCCTAAGTAAGTTTAATGTCCTAGGGGCCAACATTTTGTGTTTCAGGCCTCAGATAGAATGAGAGCCCCTCACTGTGTAAAGCAAATATGTGACACAATGTAAAGGTTTAAGTGTTTAAGCTGAACACCAGACATGTCTTCTTTTTTTTTCTATAAGCAGAAGGAAGCTAGCTCTTATTTGCCTGGGGAGGAGGAAGAGGAGGAGGAGGAGGATGACGATGAAGATGACGAGTATGAGAGCCGGTCTTGGAGACGGTGAAGGCACTGTACCTCGTCGTGACCTGCTCTCCAGCAGGATGGGTCATTACTTTCCCCCACATCCAGATAAAATCAACACGACAGAACTCACGTATTTTTTCCTTTCCACTATTTTCAAACTAAATAATTTTAGACTAATCAAAGTAACTTTACTTTACTGTGCATCAGAAGAAGTTTAGAGGGCAGATATTTTTTGTATCCCTCGACTGAACAATTATTTAAAAAATCTCACTTTTGCTGAGAAAGATAAATGTTAAGTTGTTCTTATAGATAGAAAAAAACCTATGTAAGTTTCAGTGTGCATACCAGATGATTAATATCAGTAATGCACAACATTTGTGTCTACTGTGAATAGGTATTTTTATACATACTGTATTTAAGCTCTTTTCTCACCAGTTTTTTGAAAAATCTTGTCCTCAGTTCAGGGACAGCCATTCCTTCACCAATAGAACGTTCTCTGTTGCTACCAGAGAGATATTTATTTATTTTTCCACTGCATACATGCACTGTATGGTACCTATATTGGCACAGTATGGTATGGTTTTCCATTTCACTCTGCTCAATTTGTTTTGGTAGGGGTATGCCCAAAATGTTTTTGACAGTGACTCACTGTGGTGGCATGAATACATGCTAGTTTGCGCATGTTGTATTCTAAACAAACCGAGCATCCCCTGCCCAGCACCTTAAGGTGCTGGTACTATACCATAACCATATTGGAGCCAGTGCAGGTACAGAAGGACACCAGTGCAATAGGAAAATCTAAACTGTTTTTACAAATTGCCGTGTCCATGCATGTCAGATGCAATCTTGTAGTAAATCTTCAAATTTCCCCTGCTAGTTTTGTTGCTCACTACATGTCCGGTGCCGCTCGGTGTGAATCTAAACGCCTGCATGGGTGTTCTACATTTTCTAAGAGTGTGCAACATTTTTCACTTGTTTAATTCTGTCTCTTGGGTCATCCAAAGGGCCTGGCAGGAGGAGGATCAGATCACCCATTTCAGAAATGTGAGATCCATAGACAGGTGTTTGAATGTAAACCTGAACAGTTGATTTTAATATATATATATATATAATTTCTTTGCCTTACACAATCAGCAGATGGCTGAATTTTTACAAGAAATGTGATTTACTTTTGTAAATTTTGTAAATGCTTGAAAGAGAAATTACTGTTGTACTTTTTTTTTTTTTTTTTTTTTTTTTTGCTTTCTTTGAGTTTCTTTTTCTGTCATTTTAAACAAATGACGAGGTTCAGTCAGGTAGAAAAGGTCAAGCAAGAGTGCTTAGCATCTCTGCTTATTCGCAAGAATTTTTTCTTTTGTGTTAAACTAGTCCATGTTGTTATTTCACTAAATTTGTCATTTTAAGTAGGATATTTCTTTAAAAAAAAATAATAATAATAATCTTGCCGAGCTGTGCAAAACACTCGGTGTAGAAGCAGTGGGGGAGTCATGTACCACACAATATTATTGGTGCATCAGTGCAGCTTCGCCTGCATCTGGACATTGTCAGACAGTTCTCCATATTAACTCACTCGACAAGTGCACATGTACACATTTTATGACAAAAAAAAATTATTTTGCATTTTGCCTTCTTTGCAAAATACTGTATTTTAGAAGGGAGGAATGAAACTCATTAAAGTTGATATGACATGTACATTTTTTTGACAGTTTGGGAGGTTTTTGCTTTAGGTGCGTCCCTTAAGCGAATAACTATGTTTACATACGGCCTAAGGAAGTGTTGTTTGGTGTATCCGTATCATAACTCAACTATAGTAATCATATCCAATAACACAGCCAGTCAGATTGAAGCACCAAAAAAGGAGAGACGCTAACTTTAAACGGTAGTAGTCTCACTACACGAATATGCGGGTTGAGATCTGCATTAATATTAACATGCCGATTTCTGCCTGCATGTGAATACAGTCGGTAACGGAGAATTTAACAGTAGGTTTTGTTCCCTACTGTTAACGAGCACCACGTGTACAGGGATGAAGATCTGCTTGAAACGCATTACGTGATTTCCTCCCACCTACAATGTTGGCAGCCTCTTGTTTGGATCGCATATCTCACTGATGACTCGGACGCCTCCTGCCAGTGATGTCATTGTCCCATTCAAACCATTGAGTTCTGTGCCATTTAGTTAGATTCAGGTGTGCGATGGAAAGCTGAAGCTTCTATTTTGGCACACGGTACTTCACATGATTTGCTCATTTGTTTTTATATGAGGTCACTGGCAGTTGTATAGGACAAACCTATATGGGCAGGGTTCTTGCTTGTGTGAGGATTCAGTGGTCTCTCTCCCACCTTTTGTACTATCTCCTGTATGCTACTATCACAACGGTGTAAAAAAAATGTAAATGTTTATTGGATAATAGTTTTGGATTTGTTACTGTTTATATTTGCAGGATGTGGATGTATTTTCTTCATGTATTTTGTTTGTAAAAAAAAAAATGGATTTCTAATTTACTAGCATGTTTGCTTTTGCCAATAAAGATGGAGGAATGGGGCGCTTGGAAGATGATCAAAAGGGAAAAAAAGAGAAGAAAAAAAAATACAATTTGAATTCGATCTGGGACAGGAAAAAAAAAACATTGATGAAAAAAGAACATTGAAAAAAAAAAACCATATTGGCGAGGGGGAAAAAATACCAGCAAAAGCATTCCAGAAAATATAACCTTAAACTCTTGTGTGGTCTCCTTAATTATGCATGTTGTGTGTTTATGCAGACATTTACTCACGATGACAACCAACTACACTCAACACCTGTGATGAGGTGTTCATATATCAAAACAAATATTGGCTGCTCATTCGCTATTTTTCATACAATAAGAACACTTTGAAGTGCATTATTGTATTCACACATATTCCACAGACAAAACAAGAGAAGCTGTGATTGATTTTTAAAACCACAGACTCCACTAACTGCTATTAACAAGTAGCCTGCCAACTGTAACATTGTTAGTTACTGAGTAAGACGCAAAGACGAGGGTTACCTTAACAGTGTTGATCTAAATGTCTCACCCCAGTGGGGGCAGTAATACATGCTGTGACAGTAGTCAGGTCATGTGGTGGAGTGTACTCTGCAGGCCAGATGGGGGATGAGAAGAAAAGAGCCTCTGTCACATGTGGCCACAATATGACACCGCTCTTCATAAAACATGTCACATTCAATCTTCACAATATGAAAAGGCACAGAGATGACAGAGTTGTAAACACTGGCGTCTAAATTATGAATGGTCCTAGCTATTAAGGAGAAAGGAAAAGGGTAGGGTGAGAAAAGGGAATTCGGGCTTAACATTTTATAAATTCCATGAGATCATGCGCAGTCTTCTCACAGCTTTTCGCATGTTGCCTTTTTAGGCCATTTCTCTTTTATATACAGTATATATATATATATATATTCTTAAAATACATTATTTTTATTGCTATACTGTTTCACATATAGACTCCATGTCTGTGATTAAAAATCTCAAACACACTTTAAATGATTTTTTTTTTAAGTTATCTCCATCTGCAAGATGCACAAATCCGAGTGAAGCCCTTTAGTTGTCTCCCCAGACAGCAACAGGTTTGCATGGTGAGAAAAGTCCTCGTCTGTTTTAATCTGTGTAATGAATAAGAACACGCCGGCGTGGTAATGGATGCCTGCCACCGTGCAGCTAAATTATTCAGAGTCTGGGGGGAACCAGAGAGGCTGCGAGCAGGATCGGATGGACCCGCTGTGTCGTCGGTCTGCCTGTGCCCGCCTGGCTCCTCTTTCGGCCCCGTCCGCGCCGACGTTGAGAGTTACCGGGCGGCCACACGAGAATGGGCGTTCCCATGGAAGGGGAGCAGGCCAAGGCCCTTGGGTCAACTCAGCAACCTGCAGGCCTCGCCTCTTAGATTTGAAGCACCAAAATCATCGTTCAATTATTGTAGGCTTTGATGCGAATCACATTGTATTGAATCTATCGGTCTACGATGTAGATTTACACGGGGAGCGCTGTCAGCACCACGGACAGCGCTAGAGCAGCCTGCCGCCTCCGTGGCGCTTCGCTGTCCATGGTGCTGATGTCATTGGACCGCTGGTTTTCTTTCTGTTAGACTTCATGTCAACTGTGGCGTAATTATAATGATATCACCACAAAAACAAGGTTGCATTTGAATATTATTAGTGATTTTTTGTGGCTGGGTTCATTTGACGCTTGCGCACAAAGGCCAACATGTTTGCAACTTGTAAGTTGAGCAGGTGGGAGGGAGAGGAGAGGAGGCGGAGGAGGGGAGGAAGAGGGAGAGAGGGCTGCCGGGAGGCGCGGCTGATGTGAACAGCTCAGTCTGGTGAGGGAGAGCAGAGGAGCTCTGTAGCTGTCCTGCTCCCCGGCTTTCATGTCAGGGGCCACACTGCTCGCGAGGTGCTTGCAGGGAGGATGATGACCATGAACGGCAAGCAGCATTTCTCCATGCACCCGGCTCTGCACGAGCCCAAGTATCCCGGCCTGCACTCAGGCTCGGAGGGCATGCGCAGAGTCTGTCTGCCCGCCCCGCAGGTACGTTCAGGTCGGGGGGGGGGGGGGACGGCTGTAGAGGATACTGGGGGGAGAGGAGGGGAAATATCACACTGGAAATGTCTGTAAAGTTGATTTGACAGGACTTTGTTCTATCCACTATCTCTCTTTCTTCGTCTCTCTCTCCTCTGCCCCCCCCCCCCCTCCCTCCCACCACCCCCTCCCCCTCTCATCCACATGTCTTTTCAAGCAATGCTCTGGCTTTCATATTAATTTTTATGACCTGCGCTTTGAGGAGGGTTCTCTCCTCTCCTCGGCGCTGCTTGCCTTTGGAAAATGTTTTTTAGATCCTGAGAGCTGCCTGACAGAATTCCCCACTGACTGCAGTATGCGCACTCTTGCTTGCAGCTGCAGGGCAATATATTCGGAGGCTTTGATGAGAGCCTGCTGGCACGGGCAGAGGCTCTGGCGGCTGCTGACAGCATTGTCTCTCACGGCAAGAGTCACCCGTTCAAACCAGACGTGACTTACCATACCATGAGCAGTGTCCCCTGCACCTCAGCCTCCTCTTCTTCCTCCACCACCGTGCCCATCTCCCACGTCCCCTCCCACCACCATCACCACCACCACCACCTCGGACAGAGCCTGGAGGCCGGGGACCTCCTGGACCACCTCTCCACCAGCCTGGCGGTGACCGGGATGGGTGCTCCGGAGCCTCCCGGGATGACGACGTCGGCGCACCACCACCAGCACCCGCACCACCACCTGCAGACCATGGGGCAGCTGCACCAGGCGATGGCCAGCATGGCCCACCCTCACTCTCTGTCGGTGCACGGCGGCATGGCGTGCGTCAACGACGTGGAGTCGGATCCCAGGGAGCTGGAAGCCTTTGCCGAGCGCTTCAAGCAGAGGCGGATCAAGCTCGGAGTGACCCAGGCGGACGTCGGGTCGGCACTGGCCAACCTCAAGATCCCCGGCGTGGGGTCCTTGAGCCAGAGCACCATCTGCAGGTTCGAGTCCCTCACCTTGTCCCACAACAACATGATTGCGCTCAAGCCGGTTCTCCAGGCCTGGCTGGAGGAAGCCGAGGCTGCGTACCGGGAGAAGAGCAGCAAGCCGGACCTTTTCAGCGGGAACGAGAGGAAAAGGAAGCGCACCTCCATCGCCGCGCCGGAGAAGCGCTCTTTGGAGGCGTACTTTGCCATCCAGCCGCGGCCCTCCTCGGAAAAAATCGCGGCCATCGCCGAAAAACTGGACCTGAAAAAGAATGTGGTTCGAGTGTGGTTTTGCAACCAGCGGCAAAAACAGAAACGAATGAAATACTCTGCGGTCCACTGAGTTTCACACATCATGAATAAAATAGCCTACTACATTTTTGATCGAGTGATTAATAATAGCCTAAGTAGCCTAACTAACAGGGATTTATCAACAGCTCTTCACGTCTCATCTGGGATTATCTCCACACACAAAAAAGACGTTTTTAAATTTTTCATTTTGTGTCACTCTCTCTCTTCGTTGTTGCACTTTTTTCCCGATTGTATTATTAATATTGGACTGATAAATGATCGCGTGATGGATCTGTGAGGGGCTGGTTTTAATGTTGTTGATCATGTTTCTTGCACACACTGAATATGAACTTTCAGCAAACCCACCCTGACAGTTTGTCACATTCAGGGACTTTTTATTGTATAACTATAGACGGAGTTTAGAGGCGACATGGACGGGCTGTTAACTTGTCATTTTAAAAGAGAAAGATGATGATGTTTTTTTTTTTTGTAATGTTGGTTGAATTTATCCTCCACATCACTGGCTCTCACGCTCAGAAGCACACCACCAACTGTGTTTTCACGTCTTCATTTTTAAAAACTATTAATTCAGACACTTTTTACAACACGTTTTTTTTTTGTATTACCTCGAAAGAAATCTGATTTCTTCATTAACTGTTTGGTGGTAATTTACGCACAAATATGAATCATTACAGTAATTTAATTTCACACGGTATGACACACCGAGTCTGTTTATCTTGAATTATTTAAAAAACTGTCATATGAGACACATCCATGTGGCTTTGGCTGCTGCTATATTTTAGTATTTTGATGTGAACATTACAGGTGAGCTATATATATTTATTATTTAGCCCAGATATATACGGCATCACCTAATTTAAGTGTTCGTTTCTTTCTCACTCTTGATTTCACTTGAAGAAAAAAAAATGTGTGAAGTTTAAACTTAATAAATTATTGGTTATTTTCTAACAACAAAAAAGAAAAATCTCTGAGGCAGCGACTTTATTGTGCTTTATTTAATTGTATTGTTTTTAATTTTGAGACATGTAAGGGCAGCATCTATTTTATTAAGGCTTAAAAAGGTCGTGAACTTTCTAACAAACTGGATTTCCTATCTTCACATCCCGCATTCGGCGATACGATCTTTGTTTAATGGGAAGTCGCTCGATTGTTTTATTGATGACTCCCTAAATCCCTGCTGGGATTAAATATGCATTGTCGTACATGATATTGGCGCCATTGAAAAGTAAAGGGCCTCCATCTTCACACCGCGGACGGCAGAATGTGCGTCCTCTCCACGCTGCGTAAAGGCCTCTTCCTCCTCTGATTAGTGCGCTTTTAATTATGGATGCACTCAGTCACCGGGTTGTGTCGTGCGTGGGGTTTGAAATTATTAAGTAATGACGATGCAATATTAATTATATATTGGTATAAAACAAAGTTATGTGGAGGAGTTGGGAGTAGCAGTCTGGCTGGGAACTCTAGGGAGAGACGCACTGGATACACAACAGGTTTGCCGACGAAACGGGGACATTATTAAGACGTACTTTCATTTTATTTCTTTTGTTTGATCGATTGAATCAGTAAGTATTTTTCCTCTTTGTTGTATTGCTTTACTTAAATTATTTTCATTTCAGATGATAGAGGCACACTCTCACTCGGCTTAGTCCGGTGTATTATTCCTTTAACATAGGCCAACAATGCTAAAATTATTAATATAATGCTGTGGTTAAAATTATTACAATTATTATTTTATATTTAACGTATTTGTCATCCACTCGGCTGACAATTCATATTGATTAAATATCATTTTACGCATAATTCCTGATTACATTTCTCCTAGTATTAAGCAAACTTTTAAATATACTACTACTACTAATAATACTACTACTACTACTACTACTAATAATAATAATAATAATAATAATAATAATAATAATAATCTTCCACCGGAATCCTCCGTTTCCCCAGTGAGACTGCTGTTTCAGCCAGGGGATCAATACTCCACAATTAGGCGGAAACGTTTGTGGCTCTTATTAATATTCTCTTTGATGCTGAGTGGTGTTTAATCACAGGGAAGGCGGGACGAAACGCACTCTTTCTAAACTGAGTCACACACGTGCAAAGACTTGACTTTTTACGTGGCGTTTCGTCATTATAAATAGAATTAAACCCTCTAAGAACGGATTGGGCCTCGAACGCACCACAGCGCCGCGTGTTTCTGACGTGAACGCAAAGGTGAAAAAAAGGGGCTCCGCCGCGTGAATAATTGATCTTCGTAATACCCGTATTGATATCATAACGTACTCGCTGTGCGGTAAGTTGAGCTGAAGGCGTGTAAGCGTTAGCGGCATGTGGAGACTGAGGGCACCTGCATTATTCACAAGCAGCTGAAAGGTATATTGCATTTTCTCGTGCAATAATGGAGATGTGTTGGGTCCAATCTGGGCGATATGTTTAATATGAATCACACCTCCTTATGCAAGTGGATTTAAAAGAACCATGAATAAGCAGAATTATAGAGCTGGGCTAAGACTGGCGAGACATTTATTTAAGGAGGGATAGAAAAACGGAGAGAGAGAGAGAGAGAGAGAGAGAGAGAGAGAGAGAGAGAGAGAGAGAGAGACAGAGAGAGAGAGAGATGTTTTCATGCAGGGAAGACTTTTTATGACAGAATGAGGATGGAAGCTGTGTTTAATTGTCTCACACACTCTCTCTCTCTCTCACACACACACACACACACACACACACACACACACACACACACATGGTGGCTGTCATCCTTGGGAGCAGAGTAAGGGAATGCAAAGAGGGGAGGGGTGGGAGCCAAGACACCCCAAACTCAATAATTCATCCGATGCCAGAAGCAACAAATGAGAATGTGACCGGAGCGAAGGCAGACAGCTACCTCTGCGCTCGCTATTAGTCACCTTCTATTATCATCAGAAGACAAACCAGCTTGGGACCGGGCGACTGCTGGAGTCTACACGCAATAGGCTACCTGTGTTCAAGTATGGACACACACACACACACACACACACACACACACACACAGACACAGATATTGTGTTACTCTCTGGAAACTTGAGGCCAGGGTGATGGATGTCTTTTAAAAAGGTTTAGCTGGAGATGCTGCTGTCCATCTTCCCTTCTCTACACCTTCTATTCAGTCTCTCTCTCTCTCTCTCTCTCTCTCTCTCTCTCTCTCTCTCTCTCTCATCATCATTATTTCTTTTGATTTCGCATATTTCACATATAATGTAATGGATACTTAAGCATTCAAAATAGTGGCATCACTGAAATCAAATGTCTTACAGAGTATTTTCAATAATTACAATAATTTGGTGTTTTTTTCCTCACTGCAAATATGACTAAGTGGACATGCAGCAAAAACGTGGTCCATGTCAGTTCTTTCATATTATCCCATAAACCAAATCAGGTATTTAAGAGTTAATGAAACATCTATCAAAATAAATAAACTCCAGCCAGAGATGTGAGCAGAGAGAGAGAGAGATCCTTCTAGTCGTGACATGGGAGAAACAATTGTATATAACATTTTATCATTCTACTTCTCTATAATATAAATGTATATTTATGATAAAATGAAAAAAACTAAATAAGAGTTGAACTGAAAGGAGAAATGAAGGGAACTGTATTAGTGAAACTCACTTATAGGCACTTGCTTAATTCATTCAGCAGGCCTGAAGAAGAGTATTATACACTCCATTCATTATTCAAGTCCTCTCCATTATCAAAGTGCCCAGAGAAATAAGATTAACCCAGCTAGAAATAACACACTGTGGCGTGATTTTTTATTTTTTTTTAAACAAAAGCACTTAGCTGGTCAGCTGCAGGTCTGCACCTAAACTCAGATTAGAGTATGTGAACATGTAATCACAATACAGTCTGCTGAACATAATAATCCTCTCCAAGAAAACGTGGCTGTAGTGGAGACCGAGGAAACGTGAGAAGAGGCTTTGCAATCAGGAAGAAAATATGAAAGAAAAATATAAGAACTAAGAGGCGACACACGACAGACAGGAAGGGGTGAAACGAGGATGGATGGAAGACAGAAACGATTGGTAGAAGAAAGGGAGGCCGGAGAGAAATGACGTGTGAATGGAGAGGAAAAGAAAGAAAAGGCAAGAAATAAAAAGACTAAATCCCTCAGGGTCGACACGTCCGTCATCCTGACGGTCCGGATTTAGTTCTCTTCATTTCCGAGTTGATCACGTCAAGGTGAGTGCGTCCCTGCCGGCCCGACTGTCTGACACTAAACTTGTGTGACAGCAGGAGCACCCAGAGGACCCACTGTCAAGAGGAGAGGAGGTACGAGGAGGCTACGCCCTCCTGCACAGGAGACGCATCATCCAATCCAAAGTGCTGTCCACTTCCACAGCTTGTTAATTAGCTCCTGAGGTATGTTCATTTCGTGCAGAAGGGAAACGGAATATAAATACCAGACATTGCAGTTATACATTTGGCTGCAATCGTGTTTTAAAGAGGGATGGAATCATATTTAAAACATGTTGACAGCCGTTTCTTATTGTTCTTCTGGTTTCATTTATAAACATATAGATGTAATCTTGGTGTATTGCTGCCACCCACTGTTGAAAAAAACCCAAATATACACACACAAAAAGGGTAAAAAAGAAACAAACTGTTTATTTATGATTAAAAATAAATACAATATTAAAGCTGCAATGAGGTTGAAAATTTGATGGGCTGGAAATGTGATGGGCCAAGTGTTACAGACAATTTAAAAGCAATCTTTATTACATTATCTTATAGGCATCCTAAGTACGCTAGGCCTGTGGGGACATTCTCTACTTTGTTTACCAATATGGCAACTTATATTAGCATTTTATGAGTATTAATCTGATGCTTATGAAGTAAAGGTTACATGACAATTTGCCAGAAAATAAAAAACCATTAAGAATGCTTCTCATTGGATGGTAGTGCCGTGTACATTCTGCATTTCTGATCGCCTCGAGGCTGAAAAACATGTAAACAAGGAAGTGAAAAGCAGCTCGGTGTTCACATGCGGCGCCACCTCAGACCTGCACAGAGACTGAGGGCATATGGGAAATAACAATGGCAGCGCCACAGTCGACGCAGCGCCTTCCCCTCTCACCCTCCCTCTACGGGACTGTGCTTTTGAAGACAGTCATGAAAACCCAGCCAGGCCACAGTGGGGCCCCTAGAGGAGGTCCCCCAGCAGATGCAGCCACCCTCCCCTACCCCCCGTCTGCTCCCACTGGCCCCAGGCCCTGAAGACAGCCCCGAGGCTAATCGACCAGGAACGCAATAAAGAAGCAGCAGAGCTCAGCGGATGTCTGATGTGCACAGATCAAGAGGAGGAACGGAACAATATTTATCAAGCCGCTTGAAATACAAGGAATGATCCTGATCAGCTCCGCCTTTTACACACCAAAAGAGATCCGTGTCTACATGCTGGTCAGGAAGCAAAGATCTCATCTGAGATGTGTGACAGCACCCGCTGGACCCCATCAGATCAGGTAGAAGAACAAAGATGGTGTGATGTGGTTGAATAGCCGGTCAGGTTAGATTGCCTTGGGGTGATTCAAGCTCATTTGCATACTTTCAAACATTCCCACATGGGGTTTGGATTGGAAGCCATTATAGCAGCTCTAAACACATCTTATTTTATCCTTTAATGAGACCAAAGGATACCACTGGTGATGCAGGTTTCTTTAAATCACGTAAGTACATGTGAGAGCCATGTGGACTTCTGATTCAACAAGGAACAAAGTAGTGTGTTCCTTCTTCTAGAAACATTTAACAGAGCTGGAGGAACGTATCCAAGTTACATGTAGCCAATTTAAAACTGCAAAAGTGCAATTTTGTGGAATATATTTTGATCCAAATAAGGATCGCTTTAAGGGTGTTGTGATATACTGGTATTGAATGAAATATTGATATAATATTAATATGACAAATAATGCAGCACCTCTTAAATTATTTTATATATATAGAGTCTCTGTCTCTTCATCTCCCACTCTTGGATTTTGAGTGTAATTCATTCATCAAAAAAAGGGACCAAATGCACAATAAACAAAGTTACAGATGAATTTGACGCACAGCAATTATTATTATTTCAAATATTTAGACAAACTCGTTACTGTGGTGTCTTTGTGAAATTTCTAAAATTACCCACCGGTACATAGAGTCGGCATTAGCTCCTTCTCAACCGGCTACAATGTTAAAAAGCTGCTCACGTGTAAATGTGTGAGTAAAAACAATTACATTTATACAAATACAAATACAAATAACACTGGAGGAAGCCATAATGAATAGTTTTACCACTTTTTCCTGCTAATACTTCTGGATTGTATTTGGTAAGATTGTGAATGCAGAACATTTACTTGTAATTATGTATTTTTATATCACTGCTTTGTGGCTTTTACTTCTAAGTAAAGGCTCTGAATACTTCTTACACCACTATTAATCAGTCAACAGTCCACAAGAAAATGGCCGTGCAGTGTGGTGGGCACATAGCCCTTTATCTTCTCATTACACATGTTAAACTGCTCTGAGAGTTTGTCCTTTGAAGTCCTTCAAGAAACACATGGGAGGGAAAGTATTTGGAATATCCTAACAAAAGATTCTATAAAAAGCACCGTTGAAAAGGAGAGAGATTCTATTTATTTAATAATGAGGGGGGGAGGGGGGGGCACGGTTCAGTAGCGCTCACACACACAGCGGAGCGCCACACGGAGACCCAACCACCACCAAGAGCAAGCCTCCCCGCAGCTCTCACATTGCATCAAGTCACTGAGTGACGGGTACATTGTCCAAGGCAAGAGGGAAAAGAGTGGTGAAAAATGTTTCTCCCAGAGAGCTCCCAGCTCACCGCAGCCAGGCAGACAGCATCCACACAAATGTATTTCTGGGGCGCAGCGATTGGTTGAGTGCACTCAAAAAAACAGGATTCTTCAGAAGTTCTTTGGGGGCTGAATGATTTATAAAATCCATTAATATTTGAGCAATCATTTGAACTTCTAAACGTTTCTGCATTGCCATTTCTGCACGCACGTAAATAACATCATACTTTTATTGTGCGATTCCCCCTGGTCCCGTTGACAAGCAAATAATCAACCGATCACTAAGTATTGACATTTTCTTATTTTTCTTATTTGATTATTTACGATCATCTCTGCAACGTCTATTTGGAATTCAATAAAATGTGACACTAAAGACCCATTAACAGCACAACTGTGTTCACTAACATTTGATTAAAATGCCACACGGGACAAAACACTTTCCCCACACACTCCATTCAAGAATGTTGTATTTTTCTACTTGTTGTTGATCATTTTGTTGCATCTTGGCGGTATTCTAGACCTGCTTTAATTTACTCCCACTGTCTCTCTGCTGGACAGTGTTTGAGATGTTGCCAACGTGTTTTTTTTCATGTCAGGTCAGTGCTTCATGAATATTTCTTATGAAAAAGACAAAGGTTTTTTTTTTCAAATGGTCCCATCTGTCAGAAGAACACACTTACATCATTTTCATGCATCTTCGGGGTTCTCACTAGGTCCTCCACTCTTTTCCAGAAGGCTTTCCTGGTGATGCAGGATATCACACACAAACTCATCCTGTATGGAATATAAGCAAGAATATCATGATGTGCTCTGTTGTGTATTGGGGAGGATCATTTTTATGTTATGGAATACTGTACACCAAAAATATTTTATATTTTAATCATCACAAAAACAATTATGATCACTTTACATGGCATGGAAATAGAGCAAGGTCCTGATACATACAGGGGACAGTTTCAAGTTTAAAAGGAGGACTACAGTTAAGTGACAAATTGCAATGAAGCAACACGATTGAGCTCCTCATGTTGCTGTTATCCTGTACAGATGAACACGGACATCATTTTATGCCTGTAATAACACCCACATTCTACCACTAGGGGGCCTGCTGGTCCCTCGTTCCCCTCCCACTATGTGCTCTGTGTCACTGTCGAGCCTCATCATGTTGCCTGGACCCTCAGATACAGAACAGCAGGCTACTTTTATATTAGGCCTGTTCGATTCATCGATTTTAAATTGTAATCGCGATTATGTAGTTAGGACGATGTTAAAAACGTGAAAATCGTAAAATCGATAAAGTTAAAGTTCTGCACTTTATTCATTCATTTTTGTTTAATGGACACACCTTAAGATACATGTGAAAGTGAGGTTTTTCTCTTCATCCCAAAGGGATTGTTTTTTTTGTTTTTTTTACAAGAGGTCTACAAGAAGATAACATGGAGCAAAGCCAGATGGCAAAAGTTCATTAATTGTTCTTTATATTAATCCCTCCAGGGATTTTTTGTTTAATAAGAGCAAGGTTTGCACTCAAATCCCAATGGGGAAATTATTTGCCAAATGCTCAATAAAAAACAGCATATTTGAAATAATTTCTTTGCCTTTTGTCATTTCACAAAATAATCGTAATCTTAATCGAAAATTGGATTTTGAGAGAAGAAAATCTGGATTTTATTTTTGGGCAAAATCAAACAGCCCTATTTTATATAGACTATTGCAACTACTATTAGTTTTAGCATCAGCAAAACATGGCTGTCCGTAACTGGCCTGGTGATGCTGCTTGCAACCTTCTTTAGAAGCGCTCATACTAGCAACAACACCGCCCTTCTTTGGGTCCCGAGCAAAATGGCCACACCTGCCATGACAGGTGGGTTCATGGGGGGAAAAGCACACCCAAGGGTGGCTACTAGCATTCAGAAACGGCTAGCTACAAGTCAGAAATACAAGTGGTATATAGTTAGCAGGTGTATCAATTTAACTAATTAGCAGGGGTGTGTAGCAGGTGTTCTGTCCAAGTCTGTTCCACCATTGAGGTGACAAACAAGCGTGGCGGCAAAAACTTACACAATTTGAGTTGCTAGCGTCGCTGTTCCAGTAGCCGCTGGTGCTGGACTCCAGGGGAGGGAAGACGAGTCTGTGAGGCCGGAGAATTCACTGCGGACGCCATGCTGGACTCGAGCGCGCGGGGCCCACTGACAAGGTCACGTCACACCACAGGGCGGTGAAGCCACGCCCCCCCCCCCCCCCCCCCCCCGCTGCACAGAGCCGCTCTTTTGTGGGATCACCAGAGCAACCAACCTGGGATGAACGGTTGTTGAGGGATGAGTGCGGAAACATCCTCGAAATTAGCCATTTTGTATTGTTGTTCTGGTCAAGTGGTAAAAAATAGTTCTCTCAGTCTGTTCAGCAAAGAAAATATTAATAAATAAAATATTTCATTATGTGTTCACTAGTCCTATAGAAGAGGAATTTATCAATCAACTGGATTAGCAGCCAAAGCTCTACAAAAGTCTAAGTCATTAGCTTTTTTTTTTTTTTTTTTTTTAAACAAAACTTGGGACTTAAGATAGATTCATCTATAATTCTTATAATAAATAATTCAGCTGAATTAATAATCAACATTTAAATGATGATTAAGTGATTCAACACATTTTAAGACTTAAAGGAAAACACCACCGCATTTCCATACTGAACTATGTTCTGCTCTGATCTTAGACGAGGTGATACATACCTCCCTCTCCTCTGTGCGTGCACTCAATGGCTCTTGCGCGCACTCAGTGCAGCGCTAATTTGCTAGCATGTAGCTTGTCCTTAGGATCCAAAGGGGGGTGAAGTTAGAAGCGACCAAGCACTTCCACGTTGTCCCTATTTAAATACGGTTACGTGAGTAGTTACACGACCCAAGTTTGGTTACACAAAATGAAACATGCCAATTTTTCTAAGCGGATAACAAGGATAACTATATAGTATGGCGGAATAACAACTGGAAGCACTTCGACGTCGGCGCAGTAAGGGATAGGTTTGGGGTTAGGATTGGGGTTTGAAGTGGTTTATTAGACTTTAGGTTGCACTGGCCTACAGAAACTGATAGTACCTCCCATGTGTATATGTGTGTGTATGTGTTTGTATAAAAGAAAAGAACACCGGGCTCCCCCCCGGCGTAGGGAGACGGGGAGCGCCAGGCGCAACCGGCCTTACTGTGAGGGCATCCAGCTGGGAGTCCCCCGGAGGTGTTTTTGTGTGTGTGTGTGTGTGTGTGTGCAAATAATGTAGGACTCAGAGACAGTAATAAGGTAAGGGGAACAAACGGAGAAAGAAATTGGCTAATAACTCATATGAGGCTTAGAGATAAAAGAAGGTTAGGGTTAGGGTTAGGGTCAGGGTGAGGGATAGGAGTTAAGGCTCCTCTGGGGCCCTCCCCGTCCCCTCCAGCCAAGGAGCGGAGGAGGGGCGTGAGGGCGATGTGATGAGAATGTGAGATGTGAAGACCTAAGAAGCTAAACCAGAGACCATGTTCTGATGTAGCTGGACACATCACTCTTCACACGAGGCCAGAAAAAGTAACGCAAAATATATACATATGTTTTACGCACTCCCAAATGCCCACAGTGATCATGGGCGGCCTTCAGAACCTCAGTGCGAAATTTAGTCGGGACAACAACCTGCAACACTGGATCACCAACAAAATTGTCACCATGTGGCATCCACTTCCTCACCAACAATCCATCCTGCACAAAATAACCATTAGCAGTGCTCCTTCCATCTGCAACAGTGACAACTGTTGCTCTCTGTTCTGCCATGAGGTCACTGCAGGAAACAGACAAAAGAGGATCAGGAAAGGACACCGGGAATGTCTCCTTGTCACCCTTTTCAATCTGGTCAAGGTCCCGTTCAGCATGGCACATGGCCCGTGTTACTGCACAAGCTGTAAACACCTCAGGAAACCCCCGAGCACCTCCATCCAGCTCTCCTGTAACCAAGGGTGAAGTAGTCACAATTGGCGGTGGTGAACTCTTAGCCCACACACAACTGCCTGCCAGATCATTCCCTAGAATGATATCTACGCCATCAATAGGCAATGCGGGGCGCACCGCCATAGCAACCTCACCCTGGACCAACCCACAGTTTAACACAAATTTGTGCAATGGAACAGGTGACACTGTCAAACTCATGCCTCTCATGAGGACATAATCTCCTGTATCAGATTGATGAGAAAATGGCAACACCGAACTCACAATATATGAATTAAAAGCAGCAGTATACCTTAGGATTTTTACAGGTACAGAACTGTCGCTGCCCACCAAAGACACACACCCATCAGACAGAAAAGCCGAGAACGACTCCTTCAAACCTTCCTTCACTTCAGCCTCCACCTGCTGACAAGAAATAGGCCCGACATATGGCACAGAGGTAGCACACGCAGCCGACTTAACCTGTACTCCTTCCTTCCCACGTCCAGCTTTGGGACAGTCAGCCTTCCAATGCCCCTGGCCTTTGCAGAAGTGGCACACCTTCCCTAAGTCCACTGGCACTCGACCCTGCACAGAACGCCCTGGTCTACTCAGGCCATGATAATGCGTTTCCTCCCACTTACTTGCAGTACTGAGCAACCCGGCATCGCTCCTGCAATCTCTACCGCTATACTCATGTTCCATCCTGTGTGTGAGCACATACTCATCTGCTAGGGTGGCAGCTTCTGCGGCAGTCTTCACTTTATGCTCACTGATATACACAGCAATATGACTAAGAACAGAGTTTTTAAATTGTTCCAAAACAATTAGATCACATAGAGCACCATAAGTATCCACCTTCACAGCAGAACACCAGCGACTGAAATGAGTACACTGCTCTCTCGCAAACTCAACATGTGTCTGCCTACTCGACTTCTCCCATGTCCGGAACCTCTGCCTATATGCCTCAGGTACAAGCTCATATGAGCGCAACACTGCAGCTTTAACTGTCGCATATTCTCTAATCTCAACTATAGTTAGAGCAGAGTACGCTTCCTGTGCTTTACCCGTCAACACACACTGCAAAAGTAACGTGCGATCGGAGTCGGACCACCCCCTACCCTCGGCCACACGCTCGAAGAGTGAAAAAAAAATGTCTGGGTCACGCTCACAGAACTGAGGAACCAACCGCAAGCTACCCACAACATCAAATACACCAGAGACCCTAGGAGAAAAACTCACCCCTGTCTCAGATCCACCCAAACTCAGCCTACGCTCCTCCAACTCAAGTCGCTTCCTCTCCACAACAAATTTCTCTCGTTCCGTTTTCGCTCTCTCCCGTTCCGTTTCCAGCAGAAGCAATTCCCTCCTCTGCTCAAACGTCAAACCAACTTCACTAACAAGCGCATCCGAAACATCCAGCCCGGCACCAGCAACATGCAACTTGGGTCTGAGAACCCCTGTTTCAAACAGATTAGCTTTCACAATTGCCTTAATGTTTTCCTTCATTCTTTTATCCCCAACATCCAACTCATAATACTCAGCAATTTTCACTAACTGTTCCCGTGAGCAGCGCTCCAACCACTCCTCTGATGGAGCCCGCAAAAAATCCTCCACACTAGCCATCACTCAGCTCCAGCACAACAAAAACCTTACCGTGGTCTTGTCCCTCTAACTGCCTAATCAAAACTAACTAACTCCCCCCCCTAGTCTTCAGGCGTTTTTGCGGTGGGTATTTACGCACTGAAACCCGCAAGCCCGGTGGAGCAAGCAGTAAATGCCGACCCCACCAGCAGCTTGGGACGTGCTCCCGAGACTACTGCTCCAGCCACATTTAACACCACACTACAAAACCCCCCAGCAATCTTCCAAGGGAAGTTGCTCTTCACCTATCAGGGACAAAACAACGGCAACTCTAGTGATCACACATAGGACAAAACACAGAAAACATTAGCACAATTTCCTCCTGTTACAGCCACTTAAATTAACCAAAAAAAAATGCCTTGCTTACCACTCTAGTCCAAGTCTCCCGCGTCAACAGAATGTGAAGTCATTCACCAATCACTGAACTTAACATGGTACAACCGCTCACTGACGTCACACCTAGCAGATCTTACCAACTACACTAATACAACCCGGTCAACAAGAAAACCGACGAGCCCCCACTTGTCACAGCCCGGCTCTTGACTGTGGCAAAGATGGGAGACCAGACTATCGAGTGAAATTAACTTAACATTTATTCACAACCAACCAAGACCATAAACAACAGAACATATATAAATGTCACTAATCAGTAGTGTAAGCATGTGTGTGAGTGTGTGGCAAACAAATAGAACAAAGCAATGGCTGCAGCAGCAAGAGCCAGCCCAGATCTGCAGAAGGGTGAGCACTATATAGACAGCACACCAGCCAGGCGTCTCATCAAGAAGATGACCCTCCCACGACCTGGAACCTGCAAAGGGAGAGCAAAGCAGCAAAGAACACAGAGGCCCCTAGTGGAGTGGTGGGGTCGTCACAACAGTAAGAGTACTGATAACTGCAGTAAGTGTACTGATAACTACTGTAAGAGTACTGATAACTACTGTAAGAGTACTGATAACTGCAGTAAGAGTACTGATAACTACTGTAAGAGTACTGATAACTGCATTAAGAGTACTGATAACTACTGTAAGAGTACTGATAACTGCAGTAAGAGTACTGATAACTACTGTAAGAGTACTGATAACTGCAGTAAGAGTACTGATAACTACAGTAAGAGTACTGATAACTACTGTAAGAGTACTGATAACTGCAGTAAGTGTACTGATAACTACTGTAAGAGTACTGATAACTGCAGTAAGAGTACTGATAACTACTGTAAGAGTATTGATAACTACTGTAAGAGTACTGATAACTACTGTAAGAGTACTGATAAATGCAGTAAGAGTACTGATAACTGCAGTAAGTGTACTGATAACTACTGTAAGAGTACTGATAACTACTGTAAGAGTACTGATAACTGCAGTAAGAGTACTGATAACTACTGTAAGAGTACTGATAACTGCAGTAAGAGTACTGATAACTACTGTAAGAGTACTGATAACTGCATTAATAGTACTGATAACTACTGTAAGAGTACTGATAACTGCAGTAAGAGTACTGATAACTACTGTAAGAGTACTGATAACTGCAGTAAGAGTACTGATAACTACAGTAAGAGTACTGATAACTACTGTAAGAGTACTGATAACTGCAGTAAGTGTACTGATAACTACTGTAAGAGTACTGATAACTGCAGTAAGAGTACTGATAACTACTGTAAGAGTATTGATAACTACTGTAAGAGTACTGATAACTGCAGTAAGAGTACTGATAACTACTGCAAGAGTACTGATAACTGCAGTAAGAGTACTGATAACTACTGTAAGTGTACTGATAACTACTGTAAGAGTACTGATAACTGCAGTAAGAGACACACACCATCGTGTTCAGCGTGGTCGAATTATGGGGGAAAGACGTCGCGTCCGACAGTGTCCGACCTTCTCTTGGCAAGTTATAAGAAAAAAAACGAAAAAAAGTGTATATCTATATGATGGCAAAACACTAAACATCGGCAACATACATAATCTTATAGTTTCAAGCACCCTGAACACGCCTGTGGTGGTCCCAAGCCGCTGGGACACTCCTGTGATGAGTTATAAGCAAAACATTGAATAACGCAAAAACTATAAGTCCTAGCTCAAATTTGACTCCATAAATGGAAAGAGGGTGAGAAAATACATCAAAATAAAATAAAAAAAACATTTTAAGACGTAAACTGTGATGCCCTAAGGCTTTTGAAGTTTATAGTGTTTATAAAAAAAAGGCGAGAAACAGAGGCTATATAAGTGAGTGCATTGGGGAGAGCTCAGTTTCTCAGCAAACAACAGCCATTCAACAGCAGTCAGTGTGGTTAGTGTTAGGGGTTCAATGGAGTTCTTGGAGACAGCAGAGGAGAACTCCAGCTTGCTGCTGGAGTCCTACAACGCCTTTCCCTGCACCGAGGACTTCCTCCGATCGGAGGACGTCAAAGTAGCTGTGCACCCCACGGTGCACAGCGATCCAAGCAGCATGCACTTAACCCATGACATCGATGGGGCAATACTCGAGCTGAAGAGCTTTTCGGGAATAAAGGTGTTGGTGCACCGTATTTTTCAGCCACAGTTGCGGGTAAAGAACTCGGCTCGGCCTCAATGGCCTGAGCTGAAGAAACACCTGCACCTCACCACCCTATCCCAAAGCGCCCTGAAGCTGTGGAGCCACGTCCACGCAGTCCAGATCGGGTTCTTGGATGGAGGGTGGGCACTGAAGCTTGCCGTTGTGCCAGACGGGACCGACTCAGGCAGTGGCGGCAGCTTAGAGAGTCGCTTCACTGCACTGAAGTACACGAACGAGGTGTCGGGCATGCTGGCCACAGCCTTCAGTGAAGCTCTGGGCAGCATCCCAGTCGAAGAGAGGTACAGGCCCTCCATTCAAAAAAATAATTTGATGGAGCTAGACACCTTCCGTGTCTGCAGGGAGGACCAGTTGTTCATCCTGCAGCTGCTGGATGAAGCTTTGGCAGCTGTCCAGCTTGAGCCGGGGCTGTCTTTTTTCATTACCCTTGGCCAGTTTGGCCAGAAGGACATCGAGCCGCTGTTTGTCAATGACCTTGTGACAGATCTTGGCCAAATCCACAAAATGAGTGTGCACGTTGCCACCAGCATTTACCACGCCGACCCATTAGTGGACCTCATGTGGTCACGTTATGCCATCGATAGACTGTGTGGCCTGAATGCCAACATTTATACTAACATGTCACTGCACGAGGCTGCCAACTACCAGTCATTGTTGGATGGCAAACCAATTGACGTCCACCAGAAGTTGTGGCAGGTAATCCGGGTGCATGAGGGCAACAAGGTGAATTTCCTGCAAATGTATTGCGATGCAACCCACCAGCACCAAACCCCCTTCTACTCCCACCCAGTGAGTGGTGCCATCGCCACCTGTGGGCTCCTTCATCATAACACCACCAAGGAGCTCCTAAAATGGGCCAAGCGGTATGGGCGGCACATGGCAGACCTTGCCAGCAAGGGTGGATATCAGCTGCCAGCCCGTATTGAGGCGGTCATCCTGATGGAGGGCAAGAGGCTGCAAAAGACCCTCACGGCGTTGGCGTATTTCCGCATTGAGCGGCTTCAGGAGCTCCTGAGGGAGGAGCCAATGCTCGTGCCTTTCAGGGAGTTGGAGGGTGGGGGTCTGCGGTCGGTGGTCCACATGGTGTTGGAGGCCATGTTCCTGTCGGCCAGAAGCCAGGGTGGTTACGACCCGTCCTGGAAGGCCTACCAGTTAGAATTAGCTCTGGAGGAGTTCTTCCATGGCCAGCCCCGCAGCATACTGAGCCGCCAGTATAGTGTGAGCTTGGGCACAAGCTCGGTCCACATTGAAAGCCTAAGTCGGCGGCGTGGCTTCCTCGGGCTTGCCCCATGGAGCTCAGCGAGTGCGGGGACAGTGCCCCCACCGCTGTACCTTTGGACCAAAGTCCCTCTGCAACAGCTCAGGGTGGAGCGGCTGTTCCCCCTGACTGAATGCATGAGTGCAAATCCGGCAGTCCTGGGCACAGAGCTGGTGCTTGTTCTCCTCAAGGACATATTCCAGACCAACCAATATCTGCCGATCACCCAGCTGCAGGGCAAGAGTGATGAGAAGATCAGACCCAAAGACTCCCTAGAGTACGGGGAGTGTGCAAAGCAGGTGGTGGAGCACATCAGCCACTTCCGCTACCCCTGTGTGCTCCCCCGGGCCATGGAGCTAATGGAGTTGGCCGAGGAGGAGGATCACACCATCTATCTGGTGGCAGGCTTCGCAGCACTCGAGCTGCAGTACTTCCCGGCCGTGAGGTACTGCACCTTTAAAGGCACCAAAAGGGTTAGGGTTAGGTGGTTAGGGTTAGGTATAGAGGTCAGGGTGATGGTTAGGGTAAGGGTTAGAGGTCAGGGTGAGGGATAGGAGTTAAGGCTCCTCTGGGGCCCTCCCCGTCCCCTCCAGCCGAGGAGCGGAGGAGGGGCGTGAGGGCGATGTGATGAGAATGTGAGATGTGAAGACCTAAGAAGCTAAACCAGAGACCATGTTCTGATGTAGCTGGACACATCACTCTTCACACGAGGCCAAGAAAGTAACGCAAAATATATACATATGTTTTACGCACTCCCAAATGCCCACAGTGATCATGGGCAGCCTTCAGAACCTCAGTGCGAAATTTAGTCGGTACAACAACCTGCAACACTGGATCACCAACAAAATTGTCACCATGTGGCATCCACTTCCTCACCAACAATCCATCCTGCACAAAATAACCATTAGCAGTGCTCCTTCCATCTGCAACAGTGACAACTGTTGCTCTCTGTTCTGCCATGAGGTCACTGCAGGAAACAGACAAAAGAGGATCAGGAAAGGACACCGGGAATGTCTCCTTGTCACCCTTTTCAATCTGGTCAAGGTCCCGTTCAGCATGGCACATGGCCCGTGTTACTGCACAAGCTGTAAACACCTCAGGAAACCCCCGAGCACCTCCATCCAGCTCTCCTGTAACCAAGGGTGAAGTAGTCACAATTGGCGGTGGTGAACTCTTAGCCCACACACAACTGCCTGCCAGATCATTCCCTAGAATGATATCTACGCCATCAATAGGCAATGCGGGGCGCACCGCCATAGCAACCTCACCCTGGACCAACCCACAGTTTAACACAAATTTGTGCAATGGAACAGGTGACACTGTCAAACTCATGCCTCTCATGAGGACATAATCTCCTGTATCAGATTGATGAGAAAATGGCAACACCGAACTCACAATATATGAATTAAAAGCAGCAGTATACCTTAGGATTTTTACAGGTACAGAACTGTCGCTGCCCACCAAAGACACACACCCATCAGACAGAAAAGCCGAGAACGACTCCTTCAAACCTTCCTTCACTTCAGCCTCCACCTGCTGACAAGAAATAGGCCCGACATATGGCACAGAGGTAGCACACGCAGCCGACTTAACCTGTACTCCTTCCTTCCCACGTCCAGCTTTGGGACAGTCAGCCTTCCAATGCCCCTGGCCTTTGCAGAAGTGGCACACCTTCCCTAAGTCCACTGGCACTCGACCCTGCACAGAACGCCCTGGTCTACTCAGGCCATGATAATGCGTTTCCTCCTGTTAAAATAATTACCCGTTGGTATAGAACTGGAGGAAGGAGATCGGAGTCAGCTCAAGGTCCAAACAGGGATTTAATCTTGATCAAGAGGAGAATTCACAGAACAACATGCTGGTCTGTTGCAAAGTGTAGACTCAACGTATTGTGAGACAAACATGATATTTATCCATCTTCTTGTGGGTGTGTTTTCACTCAGTTCACAGGGATGGAAGTCGTAAACTCCGATGTTTATCTAAACCTTGCATGGGTCGCAAACCCCACCTGGGTCATAAACCACACCTATGTCGCAAAACACCCATGGGTTGCAAAACGCACACAAATGGCCACAGGCCACACGTCACAGGTCACAGGACACATTTACATTCACCAAACCTTCTCATGTGTAAGTCTTCAGTTCAGATGCCTCTCATCAAGAAGTACAAAATTTCCATATCATATCCCTCCTGTTTATGCTGATTCTAAGCATAATCATAACATACATTTTGTGAAGTGTGAGATCGAAAACCCTATCAGGCAGTTCAAAACATTCTTATTATCCATTATCCTTCTAGAAAGGGAAACTCTCTCACGGTCCCGCTGCCCCGGCAACCACCCGCAGGTACTCCATTTAACAAGGCACAGAAATTATATAAAAATAAGCATAAATTCAAAAGCATTTTGATTACATTGTTGCCCCCAAAAACAAAACATAAATGTCCTCGCCAAGCTAGTCAACCTATCGGGCTTGGCTACGGACCTATCCCTACCTAGTTCAACTATCCCTTGCACGTAAAAAGAACAAAAACAATGGGGTCACCTTCAATATGTACAAATGCTGTGAATATTTTTCTCCTAAGTGGCTCTAGTCGGCCAATTCAGAAAACTACAACTTCCGTTAGATTTTCTGTAGTCTCATCATAATCAGTAGAATAAACATATAACAGCAATTATCTCTTAGTCCGTAGTGTCCTTATCCTCATCAAAGAGGTTACCATATAAATCATCATCTGTCAGATCAGAAGTAACATTTTCTTGTGCTGCATTCTCATAGTCCCCTCGGTGATCATCGGTGGTGGGGATCCTTTCGTACAGCATAGTTGTTTTAGTCACAGCGGTGTCAATGAGTCTCTGTAACAGTCCTCTCAAACAGGGGATACAACAACATCCACAAACGATTAGAATGGTAATCATTACGGTTACAGATAACATCATAGTTTTTATAGAACCTGCCCATTTTCCAAAAATGTCCTGGAGCCATCCTGTCAGAGGATCTTCAAAACCAGAGTTTTCAGCTAACTCTGCAGATAGGGAGGTCAATCCATTCAACGCCTTAGTGATGCTGCCATCAGGTGCTGTATTGTTAGGAATAAACGTACAACACATATCTCCAAACATTTTACATACTCCTCCTTTTTCAGCCAACAACATATCTAACGCCATCCTATTCTGCCATGCCATTAAACTAGTCTTATCTAACTGTTGATGTATGCCCCCAATTGCTTCCTTAGTGTAATTTAAAAATCTTTGTTGGTTATAATAGACGTAATTTATCCAATCCACATTCTTATTAACGGTTACCCACCAAGCCAGGAGTGATTCAAATCCTGCAGCAACCTGATTTCTGGCTTTAAACTCATCAGGAACACCTCGAGGAACACCAATTGCATCTATATAAACTCTGCTGTCAAAAGATCCTGCTGGTGCATTTCTTTTTGTTCGTAAATTATGTGTCGTCACTTTTTCTAATGTCGTGTCATATGGTAAAATATATGTCGGCATTAATAATTGTACCATAGCACAAGTTCCCTTCCAATCAGTTGGTAATTTTGCTCTGAGTATCTTACCTCCACAGAACCACCATACATCAGCTCTGGCCATGGTTTGATCATTCACTATGTCATCAGTGACATTGCTCTCGCCCTTAATTACATCAATGATGGTTTTACAGGTTGTCAATACTCCTACTGACACAGTACCTCTGCTTCGTGTCAAGCAGGTATAATTCCCGGTGTATGGCGTAAACCAAGGTGGTTTAATCTGTGATGACACTGGGGGGAACAGAAGTTTCAAAGTGGTGCAGTTTGTAGCACTCTCTGATTTGTATAATTCTAGCATGCAACGAAAACCTTTTGGATCATTATCTGGATTAAGGGGAAAAGGCACTGTGCCTAACCCCGGCCTGGCTGCTGCACATGCTAGACAATTGGAAGAGGATAACTTGCTGTTTCGGGCTGTGTGAACGATCCATTGTAGCCATACATTTGAGTCTGTGAATCCTGTTTCTAGGGCATACGTTTCCTTCATATTTCTTATGTCTATATATTTTACAGGATTATTTTTCATCGAAGTCGGTTTGGTTGGTGTGGCTGTTACAGATGTTATCTGCTTTCTCGGGCTTGGGGACACTATTATATGGAATATCCCAACCTTGTTTATTCCACTCCCCCATGCTCCCAACACATATGTTCCGTTATCAGTGTGTTTAGGAGTCTTAAGTGTTATTATTACAGGCATGCAATTGTTTGTTTTGCAAATATTTTGTTTTGCAAATATCTTGATAATTTTCAGTCGGTTTTTCAAGTTAGAATTTGGGTTGTATCCCCAATCCCGTGGTCCTGTATTAGCAATTACCCAACTCCACTTCTCACACGCACACCCACCTATATGAACAGTTCTACCCCACGCTTTTCTATATGCGCTGCATACCTCCGTGGTGACACAGATATAATTTTCTGTCTCCGGCCAGTGAAAGTGTTGTCCTGAACAGGGGAAAACCTGACATGCATCAATCTGAGCAATGCAATTCATCCCTTCAGTACATTTTATTATCACTACACCTCTACTAGTGTCCCACCTGGATTGTATTCCTATAGCTCTTTCCCTCATTTTATCGTATACCTGGCCTTGTGTCACTATATTTGAAATAAGGAATGCAATTGTGGTCACACATAAAACAGTTATCAAGCATAGCTTTAAATCCGGCATGGTGAATGCTTCTACTTATCTGACAGTGGTATTTGTGCTCTTTTGCAGTGTGTGAGATGGATCCAAGTCTGTCTTTCAGCTATGCGGACTGCTGTGGGTGTAGACAGTAACACTTGATAGGGTCCTTTCCAGCAGGGAGCTGACCAATCCCCCGCCTCAGGACTTTGATAAACACCCAATCTCCTGGGTTTATTGGCCCTCCTGTTGGTGCTGGATCTGTAGGAGGAGATACTGTAGACATAACACTTTTGTTCTTCATCATTTTTGACATGTAGTCAACGATTGTTTCAGTCAATCTTGTATCATCTCCCTTTGTATCTATTAGCGGTACCCTAAATGGCCTTCCATATAATATTTCAAATGGTGATAATCCTGTACTGTTAGGTTGAATGTGTAAGCTTAATGCTACAGCTGGTAGACATGTTACCCAACTCTTCCCTGTTTCTTCCATAGCCTTCCTCAGTTTTGCTTTAATAGTTCCATTGTTTCTTTCCACCAGTCCTGCTGACTGTGGACGATGGAACCTGAGTTGGATTGGAAATATTTCCGATAGCTTTTGTATTACTTGATTCCTAAAATGAGGACCGTTATCACAATAAATCTTTTCTGGAAAACCATACCTTGGAGCTATTATTGTAGCTAAAATTTTGGCCACAGTTATTGCATCATTGTTCACTGTTGGTGTAATTTCTACCCATTTGGAGAACATATCCACTATTACTAAACAGTATTTCTTTCCTTCAGCTTTGTTTAATTCAATAAAATCCATACAGATACATTGGAATGGGTATGTCGCTTCTGGAAATTTACCTGGTTTAGGACGTAATCTACCTTGAGCATTATGTTTAGAGCAAATCAATCATGAGGCACAAAAATTTTTTGTGTAATTGTGAAATCCATATGTAGTAAAAATGTTCTCTATTGTGGATACCATCCCTCCTGTTGAGACATGGGTAATCCCATGACTCAATATCGCAGCAAATCTAAATACATTTTTTGGTAGTATAGGCTTTCCGTCGAGGCTCTCCCAAATCCCCGTTTCTGTCTGTGTGGCTCCTTTATTTCGCCACATGTTTTTCTCAGTCTCAGGTGAACTATTTTGCATGTCTCTCAAAATGTCATGATCTATATGTGTAAGCGTAGTCTCAGTAGTATAAATGTCATCTACATTTTTCTGAGTAGCAGCCGCTCGTTTTGCTTCCTCGTCCGCTTTTTTATTTCCCATTGAAATAAAATCTTTACCCGTAGTATGTGCAGCACACTTGCATATTGCAACTTTTCTTGGCAGTTGAATGGCATCCAGTAGCTGCAAAATGAGATCTTTATGTGTAATAGGTTTCCCTGTAGATGTTACCATGCCTCTATTTTTCCACTGTTGTGCAAACACGTGAAGTGTCGAGAATGCATACTGGCTATCTGTATATACAGTTATATCTTTATTTCTCCCTATTTTGCACGCCTCTGTAAGTGCAACAAGTTCTGCTGCCTGTGCAGAGAAATGCGACGGTAAGGAGCCTGACTTCAAAACCTTGTCAGATGTTACTACAGCATATCCACTTACATTTGTCCCGTCAGGATTCTTTTTACATGAGCCATCTACAAATATCACAATATCAGCAGCATCAAGTGGTACATCGGTGAGATCTGGTCTTGGTAAAACTCTAGCACTAGTTTCTCCTACACAATCATGTGCTATTCCATCTGTTTCATTTGGTAGCAGGGTTGATGGGTTTAATGTAGTGCATCTCTCTATAGTGAGATGTGGCTGTGACAGTAAGATAGTCATACAACTAAGATGTCGCGCTGGTGACATAAAGGCTATTTTGTTCTGCATTAGAAGTGCTGAGACCGCATGTGACACCAGAAGTGTCAGTGGGTGAAATAACACTATAGAAGCAGAACTCTGCACACTGAGTGCAGCTGCCTGTACTGCCTGCAAACAAGGTGGCATAGCCTTTGTGATGTTATCAAGTTTTGATGAATAATATGCAATAGGTCTCTGTTTTCCTCCAAATGGTTGTGTTAGAACACTAGTCATAAAACCAGATCTTGCATCGCAAGTCTGAACAAACGGCTTTGAGTAATCAGGGAAAGCTAATACTGCTGAGCTCACTAGAACTTGTTTGAGTCTAACAAAAGCATCATTAGTTTCTTGAGTCCATGTTATTTTGTCTTGAGCTGCCATAGGTTGGTCATATATAGTATTTTGGAGCGGTTGTGCTATTTCAGCATAATTAGCAATCCATTGTCTGCAAAAATTAGTCATACCTAAGAAAGACATCATTTGTCTTTTGGTTGTAGGTTTTGGTGCTTGTAAAATAGCTGTTTTCCTTTTTTCGTCTAGATGTTTACCTGACTGTGAAATATTAAAACCTAAATATTTTACAACCGTTTGCCACAATTGTAATTTATTTTTGCTGACCTTATGTCCTTGTTCAGCTAAGAACTTTAATATAGCTAAGGTATCTGTTTTACAATCTATTTCAGTTTTAGACGCTATTAAGATGTCATCCACATATAATAGTATCTGACTTTTACACGGGGGTTCAAATTTTGCTAAGTTTGCAGACATGGCCATAGAAAAGATAGTTGGACTTTCACAGTAACCTTGAGGTATTCTCGTGTATGTATATTTTCTACCCTCAAACTGGAATGCAAACCAGAATTGTGAATCTCTATGTACTGGAACTGAGAAGAATGCGTTTGCCAGATCTATTACTGAGAAGTATTTTACTTTCGGGTCCAGATCGTTTAATAAAGTATGTGGATCAGGAACTAAAGGAGCTCTTGGTATTATTGCTCGATTTACTGCTTGCAGATCCTGAACCATGCGCCATCCTTGTGACGGTGCCGCCTTCTTTACAGGGAATAATGGTGTATTACATGGTGAATCTGGACACTCTCTGATTATCCCTCCAGCCAATAAATCCTTGATTATTGGCCGTATTCCTGTTATTGCTTCTTGTTTCAATGGATATTGTCTTTGGTAGGGCCTAAATGAACCCTTCGGGGTTATTTCTACTGGTCATATACCCCGTATTAGCCCTACATCTGCTGTCCCTTTAGACCATAGTTTTTCAGGAACAACTTTCAGTTCCTCTTCTTCTTTATCAGTCAGTAAGTATCATTCTGTCATTTGAGACATTTGTATTTTTGTCATCCTGCAGGCTTCCATGCCCAACGGGGTTGGAATTACTCCTATTCCTAATTTTTCCATTAAATCTCTCCCTAACAGATTCACTGGACACAGGTTTGAGATTGCAACCACTGCTAAGACTGTTGTATTTGTCTTTAGATCGGTAATCGGTTTTTGATTCATGCTTAAAAATATTTCAGCACTTTCTAGTGAACATACTTCTTCTTCCTCATCTTCTGTGTCTTGGTGTGTGTGTGTGTGTGTGTGTGTGTGTGACTGTGCATGACCTGATTTATTGGCTAGTCACGCCGATGAATCATCAACTCGTCTGGGTCTCCCTGCTCCTCCTCTCCCCCGCCAGCCTCCTTGACCTCTGCCCTTTGGAGCTCTGCGTTCTTGAGCCCAATGTCCAAATTTACCACAACTGTAGCAGCTCTCATCTCCAAATCTCCGTCCTCCCCGTCCTTCTCCTCTTCCTCTCCCTCTCCAGCCTCCACGATTGACATTGCCTCGGAAATACACATCAGTGAATGAATTAGCATAATTTTCATCATTATCATCATCATCATCATCATCCATGACAAATATTTCACTTGCCTTTTTTGTTCCGCCTTTCTTGGCTTTTCATGGTCAGTCGTAACTTGTATCCCAGCAGTTCCAACACCAATTAGGTGCTTCCTAGGGCTGTTGCTATCGGTGCAGGAGTGGAGAGAGTAGATGCGAAGAGAGAGGGAGGGCGAAGGAGTGGAGCTGAGGCCTGGACAAGAGGCAGTGGTGGCTGAGGGATGTTGTACGGGGGAGGGTGGAGACCCAGAGGCACATACTTGTCATCCTGTTTATCTCGGTTGGAGTACAAAACAGGATAAAGTTTATTACATACTGAATCTTTTTCTTTTCCTTTTTCTCCTTTTCTTCCTATCTTTTCCTTTCTTCAACCTCTCTTTTCTCAGTTTCTTCTTTACATTGTCTCACTTACTTTTACTTTCTGTTTCTACATTCCTCTCTTCCTTGGTTCTGCCTCTTCTAACCATGCTTTCGCCTGTGTGTATCCCTCTTTGTTCTGCCTTTTCTCACTTCCCTTTGACCTTTCCTCTATTTTTTCTACCAATTCTTTGCACTCTTCCACCTGCAACTTTCCTTTAAACCCATACTTCTCTTCCCACTTCTTTATATATTTTACATTATCTAGAGCTTTCTGGCTCATTCGTTTTGCATCTCATATATATTGAACCTCGTCAGGTTCACAACAATATTTAAAAAAAAAAAACAACAACAACAATTTAAAACAACTATTACAATTTCCCAGCTTGAATTTGTTAGTTATTTGTTTATTTATTTATTTATCTATTTAATTATTTTCAATACGTATTTTTATTTAAACGTTTTTTCTATTTTACCGGTCTTTTCAATTCTTTTCCTTTTGAGTACTCTTACCTATGGGTCTCTAACCCTCCCTGACGTCTTTTTGTTTTCGCAGGCCTTCGGGATTAGTTTAATCCTTGTCCTTCCAAAGACAGCTTACCTGGATTTAGGGTCCTGCCCTAAATCTAAGAGAGTCCTGCTCCCCCAAGCCTGGGCTTGATTCTATTTATTTCCTTTTTCCTATTAGGTCCTTTGACCTATTCTAAGAGATCGATCCCCCAAGTTCCCGACTTGCTTTACTTATTAGAAATTTCTTACCCTTTCGATGAGTCCCTGACTCTGTTTGCCTGGCTGGTCCGTCTCCCCTCTGTGGTTGGCCCCGTCACCGCCCCCTCTTCAGAGGACCTGGCCTCCTGTCCCAAACGAGGCTATATGAGCCCCGCGGTGGAGGTCTTTCAGAGGATTTCTATTTCCTCTGCCTTAAGGTCTTCAGGTCCTCTGGTACGAAGAGAGGGAAAGATATTGGGGCCCCACGTTGGGCGCCAAAGTGTTAAAATAATTACCCGTTGGTATAGAACTGGAGGAAGGAGATCGGAGTCAGCTCAAGGTCCAAACAGGGATTTAATCTTGATCAAGAGGAGAATTCACAGAACAACATGCTGGTCTGTTGCAAAGTGTAGACTCAACGTATTGTGAGACAAACATGATATTTATCCATCTTCTTGTGGGTGTGTTTTCACTCAGTTCACAGGGATGGAAGTCGTAAACTCCGATGTTTATCTAAACCTTGCATGGGTCGCAAACCCCACCTGGGTCATAAACCACACCTATGTCGCAAAACACCCATGGGTTGCAAAACGCACACAAATGGCCACAGGCCACACGTCACAGGTCACAGGACACATTTACATTCACCAAACCTTCTCATGTGTAAGTCTTCAGTTCAGATGCCTCTCATCAAGAAGTACAAAATTTCCATATCACCTCCCACTTACTTGCAGTACTGAGCAACCCGGCATCGCTCCTGCAATCTCTACCGCTATACTCATGTTCCATCCTGTGTGTGAGCACATACTCATCTGCTAGGGTGGCAGCTTCTGCGGCAGTCTTCACTTTATGCTCACTGATATACACAGCAATATGACTAAGAACAGAGTTTTTAAATTGTTCCAAAACAATTAGATCACATAGAGCACCATAAGTATCCACCTTCACAGCAGAACACCAGCGACTGAAATGAGTACACTGCTCTCTCGCAAACTCAACATGTGTCTGCCTACTCGACTTCTCCCATGTCCGGAACCTCTGCCTATATGCCTCAGGTACAAGCTCATATGAGCGCAACACTGCAGCTTTAACTGTCGCATATTCTCTAATCTCAACTATAGTTAGAGCAGAGTACGCTTCCTGTGCTTTACCCGTCAACACACACTGCAAAAGTAACGTGCGATCGGAGTCGGACCACCCCCTACCCTCGGCCACACGCTCGAAGAGTGAAAAAAAAATGTCTGGGTCACGCTCACAGAACTGAGGAACCAACCGCAAGCTACCCACAACATCAAATACACCAGAGACCCTAGGAGAAAAACTCACCCCTGTCTCAGATCCACCCAAACTCAGCCTACGCTCCTCCAACTCAAGTCGCTTCCTCTCCACAACAAATTTCTCTCGTTCCGTTTTCGCTCTCTCCCGTTCCGTTTCCAGCAGAAGCAATTCCCTCCTCTGCTCAAACGTCAAACCAACTTCACTAACAAGCGCATCCGAAACATCCAGCCCGGCACCAGCAACATGCAACTTGGGTCTGAGAACCCCTGTTTCAAACAGATTAGCTTTCACAATTGCCTTAATGTTTTCCTTCATTCTTTTATCCCCAACATCCAACTCATAATACTCAGCAATTTTCACTAACTGTTCCCGTGAGCAGCGCTCCAACCACTCCTCTGATGGAGCCCGCAAAAAATCCTCCACACTAGCCATCACTCAGCTCCAGCACAACAAAAACCTTACCGTGGTCTTGTCCCTCTAACTGCCTAATCAAAACTAACTAACTCCCCCCCCCCTAGTCTTCAGGCGTTTTTGCGGTGGGTATTTACGCACTGAAACCCGCAAGCCCGGTGGAGCAAGCAGTAAATGCCGACCCCACCAGCAGCTTGGGACGTGCTCCCGAGACTACTGCTCCAGCCACATTTAACACCACACTACAAAACCCCCCAGCAATCTTCCAAGGGAAGTTGCTCTTCACCTATCAGGGACAAAACAACGGCAACTCTAGTGATCACACATAGGACAAAACACAGAAAACATTAGCACAATTTCCTCCTGTTACAGCCACTTAAATTAACCAAAAAAAAATGCCTTGCTTACCACTCTAGTCCAAGTCTCCCGCGTCAACAGAATGTGAAGTCATTCACCAATCACTGAACTTAACATGGTACAACCGCTCACTGACGTCACACCTAGCAGATCTTACCAACTACACTAATACAACCCGGTCAACAAGAAAACCGACGAGCCCCCACTTGTCACAGCCCGGCTCTTGACTGTGGCAAAGATGGGAGACCAGACTATCGAGTGAAATTAACTTAACATTTATTCACAACCAACCAAGACCATAAACAACAGAACATATATAAATGTCACTAATCAGTAGTGTAAGCATGTGTGTGAGTGTGTGGCAAACAAATAGAACAAAGCAATGGCTGCAGCAGCAAGAGCCAGCCCAGATCTGCAGAAGGGTGAGCACTATATAGACAGCACACCAGCCAGGCGTCTCATCAAGAAGATGACCCTCCCACGACCTGGAACCTGCAAAGGGAGAGCAAAGCAGCAAAGAACACAGAGGCCCCTAGTGGAGTGGTGGGGTCGTCACAACAGTAAGAGTACTGATAACTGCAGTAAGAGTACTGATAACTACTGTAAGAGTACTGATAACTGCAGTAAGAGTACTGATAACTACTGTAAGAGTACTGATAACTGCATTAAGAGTACTGATAACTACTGTAAGAGTACTGATAACTGCAGTAAGAGTACTGATAACTACTGTAAGAGTACTGATAACTGCAGTAAGAGTACTGATAACTACAGTAAGAGTACTGATAACTACTGTAAGAGTACTGATAACTGCAGTAAGTGTACTGATAACTACTGTAAGAGTACTGATAACTGCAGTAAGAGTACTGATAACTACTGTAAGAGTATTGATAACTACTGTAAGAGTACTGATAACTGCAGTAAGAGTACTGATAACTACTGCAAGAGTACTGATAACTGCAGTAAGAGTACTGATAACTACTGTAAGTGTACTGATAACTACTGTAAGAGTACTGATAACTGCAGTAAGAGACACACACCATCGTGTTCAGCGTGGTCGAATTATGGGGGAAAGACGTCGCGTCCGACAGTGTCCGACCTTCTCTTGGCAAGTTATAAGAAAAAAAACGAAAAAAAGTGTATATCTATATGATGGCAAAACACTAAACATCGGCAACATACATAATCTTATAGTTTCAAGCACCCTGAACACGCCTGTGGTGGTCCCAAGCCGCTGGGACACTCCTGTGATGAGTTATAAGCAAAACATTGAATAACGCAAAAACTATAAGTCCTAGCTCAAATTTGACTCCATAAATGGAAAGAGGGTGAGAAAATACATCAAAATAAAATAAAAAAAACATTTTAAGACGTAAACTGTGATGCCCTAAGGCTTTTGAAGTTTATAGTGTTTATAAAAAAAAGGCGAGAAACAGAGGCTATATAAGTGAGTGCATTGGGGAGAGCTCAGTTTCTCAGCAAACAACAGCCATTCAACAGCAGTCAGTGTGGTTAGTGTTAGGGGTTCAATGGAGTTCTTGGAGACAGCAGAGGAGAACTCCAGCTTGCTGCTGGAGTCCTACAACGCCTTTCCCTGCACCGAGGACTTCCTCCGATCGGAGGACGTCAAAGTAGCTGTGCACCCCACGGTGCACAGCGATCCAGGCAGCATGCACTTAACCCATGACATCGATGGGGCAATACTCGAGCTGAAGAGCTTTTCGGGAATAAAGGTGTTGGTGCACCGTATTTTTCAGCCACAGTTGCGGGTAAAGAACTCGGCTCGGCCTCAATGGCCTGAGCTGAAGAAACACCTGCACCTCACCACCCTATCCCAAAGCGCCCTGAAGCTGTGGAGCCACGTCCACGCAGTCCAGATCGGGTTCTTGGATGGAGGGTGGGCACTGAAGCTTGCCGTTGTGCCAGACGGGACCGACTCAGGCAGTGGCGGCAGCTTAGAGAGTCGCTTCACTGCACTGAAGTACACGAACGAGGTGTCGGGCATGCTGGCCACAGCCTTCAGTGAAGCTCTGGGCAGCATCCCAGTCGAAGAGAGGTACAGGCCCTCCATTCAAAAAAATAATTTGATGGAGCTAGACACCTTCCGTGTCTGCAGGGAGGACCAGTTGTTCATCCTGCAGCTGCTGGATGAAGCTTTGGCAGCTGTCCAGCTTGAGCCGGGGCTGTCTTTTTTCATTACCCTTGGCCAGTTTGGCCAGAAGGACATCGAGCCGCTGTTTGTCAATGACCTTGTGACAGATCTTGGCCAAATCCACAAAATGAGTGTGCACGTTGCCACCAGCATTTACCACGCCGACCCATTAGTGGACCTCATGTGGTCACGTTATGCCATCGATAGACTGTGTGGCCTGAATGCCAACATTTATACTAACATGTCACTGCACGAGGCTGCCAACTACCAGTCATTGTTGGATGGCAAACCAATTGACGTCCACCAGAAGTTGTGGCAGGTAATCCGGGTGCATGAGGGCAACAAGGTGAATTTCCTGCAAATGTATTGCGATGCAACCCACCAGCACCAAACCCCCTTCTACTCCCACCCAGTGAGTGGTGCCATCGCCACCTGTGGGCTCCTTCATCATAACACCACCAAGGAGCTCCTAAAATGGGCCAAGCGGTATGGGCGGAACATGGCAGACCTTGCCAGCAAGGGTGGATATCAGCTGCCAGCCCGTATTGAGGCGGTCATCCTGATGGAGGGCAAGAGGCTGCAAAAGACCCTCACGGCGTTGGCGTATTTCCGAATTGAGCGGCTTCAGGAGCTCCTGAGGGAGGAGCCAATGCTCGTGCCTTTCAGGGAGTTGGAGGGTGGGGGTCTGCGGTCGGTGGTCCACATGGTGTTGGAGGCCATGTTCCTGTCGGCCAGAAGCCAGGGTGGTTACGACCCGTCCTGGAAGGCCTACCAGTTAGAATTAGCTCTGGAGGAGTTCTTCCATGGCCAGCCCCGCAGCATACTGAGCCGCCAGTATAGTGTGAGCTTGGGCACAAGCTCGGTCCACATTGAAAGCCTAAGTCGGCGGCGTGGCTTCCTCGGGCTTGCCCCATGGAGCTCAGCGAGTGCGGGGACAGTGCCCCCACCGCTGTACCTTTGGACCAAAGTCCCTCTGCAACAGCTCAGGGTGGAGCGGCTGTTCCCCCTGACTGAATGCATGAGTGCAAATCCGGCAGTCCTGGGCACAGAGCTGGTGCTTGTTCTCCTCAAGGACATATTCCAGACCAACCAATATCTGCCGATCACCCAGCTGCAGGGCAAGAGTGATGAGAAGATCAGACCCAAAGACTCCCTAGAGTACGGGGAGTGTGCAAAGCAGGTGGTGGAGCACATCAGCCACTTCCGCTACCCCTGTGTGCTCCCCCGGGCCATGGAGCTAATGGAGTTGGCCGAGGAGGAGGATCACACCATCTATCTGGTGGCAGGCTTCGCAGCACTCGAGCTGCAGTACTTCCCGGCCGTGAGGTACTGCACCTTTAAAGGCACCAAAAGGGTTAGGGTTAGGCGGTTAGGGTTAGGTATAGAGGTCAGGGTGATGGTTAGGGTAAGGGTTAGAGGTCAGGGTGAGGGATAGGAGTTAAGGCTCCTCTGGGGCCCTCCCCGTCCCCTCCAGCCGAGGAGCGGAGGAGGGGCGTGAGGGCGATGTGATGAGAATGTGAGATGTGAAGACCTAAGAAGCTAAACCAGAGACCATGTTCTGATGTAGCTGGACACATCACTCTTCACACGAGGCCAAGAAAGTAACGCAAAATATATACATATGTTTTACGCACTCCCAAATGCCCACAGTGATCATGGGCAGCCTTCAGAACCTCAGTGCGAAATTTAGTCGGGACAACAACCTGCAACACTGGATCACCAACAAAATTGTCACCATGTGGCATCCACTTCCTCACCAACAATCCATCCTGCACAAAATAACCATTAGCAGTGCTCCTTCCATCTGCAACAGTGACAACTGTTGCTCTCTGTTCTGCCATGAGGTCACTGCAGGAAACAGACAAAAGAGGATCAGGAAAGGACACCGGGAATGTCTCCTTGTCACCCTTTTCAATCTGGTCAAGGTCCCGTTCAGCATGGCACATGGCCCGTGTTACTGCACAAGCTGTAAACACCTCAGGAAACCCCCGAGCACCTCCATCCAGCTCTCCTGTAACCAAGGGTGAAGTAGTCACAATTGGCGGTGGTGAACTCTTAGCCCACACACAACTGCCTGCCAGATCATTCCCTAGAATGATATCTACGCCATCAATAGGCAATGCGGGGCGCACCGCCATAGCAACCTCACCCTGGACCAACCCACAGTTTAACACAAATTTGTGCAATGGAACAGGTGACACTGTCAAACTCATGCCTCTCATGAGGACATAATCTCCTGTATCAGATTGATGAGAAAATGGCAACACCGAACTCACAATATATGAATTAAAAGCAGCAGTATACCTTAGGATTTTTACAGGTACAGAACTGTCGCTGCCCACCAAAGACACACACCCATCAGACAGAAAAGCCGAGAACGACTCCTTCAAACCTTCCTTCACTTCAGCCTCCACCTGCTGACAAGAAATAGGCCCGACATATGGCACAGAGGTAGCACACGCAGCCGACTTAACCTGTACTCCTTCCTTCCCACGTCCAGCTTTGGGACAGTCAGCCTTCCAATGCCCCTGGCCTTTGCAGAAGTGGCACACCTTCCCTAAGTCCACTGGCACTCGACCCTGCACAGAACGCCCTGGTCTACTCAGGCCATGATAATGCGTTTCCTCCCACTTACTTGCAGTACTGAGCAACCCGGCATCGCTCCTGCAATCTCTACCGCTATACTCATGTTCCATCCTGTGTGTGAGCACATACTCATCTGCTAGGGTGGCAGCTTCTGCGGCAGTCTTCACTTTATGCTCACTGATATACACAGCAATATGACTAAGAACAGAGTTTTTAAATTGTTCCAAAACAATTAGATCACATAGAGCACCATAAGTATCCACCTTCACAGCAGAACACCAGCGACTGAAATGAGTACACTGCTCTCTCGCAAACTCAACATGTGTCTGCCTACTCGACTTCTCCCATGTCCGGAACCTCTGCCTATATGCCTCAGGTACAAGCTCATATGAGCGCAACACTGCAGCTTTAACTGTCGCATATTCTCTAATCTCAACTATAGTTAGAGCAGAGTACGCTTCCTGTGCTTTACCCGTCAACACACACTGCAAAAGTAACGTGCGATCGGAGTCGGACCACCCCCTACCCTCGGCCACACGCTCGAAGAGTGAAAAAAAAATGTCTGGGTCACGCTCACAGAACTGAGGAACCAACCGCAAGCTACCCACAACATCAAATACACCAGAGACCCTAGGAGAAAAACTCACCCCTGTCTCAGATCCACCCAAACTCAGCCTACGCTCCTCCAACTCAAGTCGCTTCCTCTCCACAACAAATTTCTCTCGTTCCGTTTTCGCTCTCTCCCGTTCCGTTTCCAGCAGAAGCAATTCCCTCCTCTGCTCAAACGTCAAACCAACTTCACTAACAAGCGCATCCGAAACATCCAGCCCGGCACCAGCAACATGCAACTTGGGTCTGAGAACCCCTGTTTCAAACAGATTAGCTTTCACAATTGCCTTAATGTTTTCCTTCATTCTTTTATCCCCAACATCCAACTCATAATACTCAGCAATTTTCACTAACTGTTCCCGTGAGCAGCGCTCCAACCACTCCTCTGATGGAGCCCGCAAAAAATCCTCCACACTAGCCATCACTCAGCTCCAGCACAACAAAAACCTTACCGTGGTCTTGTCCCTCTAACTGCCTAATCAAAACTAACTAACTCCCCCCCCTAGTCTTCAGGCGTTTTTGCGGTGGGTATTTACGCACTGAAACCCGCAAGCCCGGTGGAGCAAGCAGTAAATGCCGACCCCACCAGCAGCTTGGGACGTGCTCCCGAGACTACTGCTCCAGCCACATTTAACACCACACTACAAAACCCCCCAGCAATCTTCCAAGGGAAGTTGCTCTTCACCTATCAGGGACAAAACAACGGCAACTCTAGTGATCACACATAGGACAAAACACAGAAAACATTAGCACAATTTCCTCCTGTTACAGCCACTTAAATTAACCAAAAAAAAATGCCTTGCTTACCACTCTAGTCCAAGTCTCCCGCGTCAACAGAATGTGAAGTCATTCACCAATCACTGAACTTAACATGGTACAACCGCTCACTGACGTCACACCTAGCAGATCTTACCAACTACACTAATACAACCCGGTCAACAAGAAAACCGACGAGCCCCCACTTGTCACAGCCCGGCTCTTGACTGTGGCAAAGATGGGAGACCAGACTATCGAGTGAAATTAACTTAACATTTATTCACAACCAACCAAGACCATAAACAACAGAACATATATAAATGTCACTAATCAGTAGTGTAAGCATGTGTGTGAGTGTGTGGCAAACAAATAGAACAAAGCAATGGCTGCAGCAGCAAGAGCCAGCCCAGATCTGCAGAAGGGTGAGCACTATATAGACAGCACACCAGCCAGGCGTCTCATCAAGAAGATGACCCTCCCACGACCTGGAACCTGCAAAGGGAGAGCAAAGCAGCAAAGAACACAGAGGCCCCTAGTGGAGTGGTGGGGTCGTCACAACAGTAAGAGTACTGATAACTGCAGTAAGTGTACTGATAACTACTGTAAGAGTACTGATAACTACTGTAAGAGTACTGATAACTGCAGTAAGAGTACTGATAACTACTGTAAGAGTACTGATAACTGCAGTAAGAGTACTGATAACTACTGTAAGAGTACTGATAACTGCAGTAAGAGTACTGATAACTACTGTAAGAGTACTGATAACTGCATTAAGAGTACTGATAACTACTGTAAGAGTACTGATAACTGCAGTAAGAGTACTGATAACTACTGTAAGAGTACTGATAACTGCAGTAAGAGTACTGATAACTACAGTAAGAGTACTGATAACTACTGTAAGAGTACTGATAACTGCAGTAAGTGTACTGATAACTACTGTAAGAGTACTGATAACTGCAGTAAGAGTACTGATAACTACTGTAAGAGTATTGATAACTACTGTAAGAGTACTGATAACTGCAGTAAGAGTACTGATAACTACTGCAAGAGTACTGATAACTGCAGTAAGAGTACTGATAACTACTGTAAGTGTACTGATAACTACTGTAAGAGTACTGATAACTGCAGTAAGAGACACACACCATCGTGTTCAGCGTGGTCGAATTATGGGGGAAAGACGTCGCGTCCGACAGTGTCCGACCTTCTCTTGGCAAGTTATAAGAAAAAAAACGAAAAAAAGTGTATATCTATATGATGGCAAAACACTAAACATCGGCAACATACATAATCTTATAGTTTCAAGCACCCTGAACACGCCTGTGGTGGTCCCAAGCCGCTGGGACACTCCTGTGATGAGTTATAAGCAAAACATTGAATAACGCAAAAACTATAAGTCCTAGCTCAAATTTGACTCCATAAATGGAAAGAGGGTGAGAAAATACATCAAAATAAAATAAAAAAAACATTTTAAGACGTAAACTGTGATGCCCTAAGGCTTTTGAAGTTTATAGTGTTTATAAAAAAAAGGTGAGAAACAGAGGCTATATAAGTGAGTGCATTGAGGAGAGCTCAGTTTCTCAGCAAACAACAGCCATTCAACAGCAGTCAGTGTGGTTAGTGTTAGGGGTTCAATGGAGTTCTTGGAGACAGCAGAGGAGAACTCCAGCTTGCTGCTGGAGTCCTACAGCGCCTTTCCCTGCACCGAGGACTTCCTCCGATCGGAGGACGTCAAAGTAGCTGTGCACCCCACGGTGCACAGCGATCCAAGCAGCATGCACTTAACCCATGACATCGATGGGGCAATACTCGAGCTGAAGAGCTTTTCGGGAATAAAGGTGTTGGTGCACCGTATTTTTCAGCCACAGTTGCGGGTAAAGAACTCGGCTCGGCCTCAATGGCCTGAGCTGAAGAAACACCTGCACCTCACCACCCTATCCCAAAGCGCCCTGAAGCTGTGGAGCCACGTCCACGCAGTCCAGATCGGGTTCTTGGATGGAGGGTGGGCACTGAAGCTTGCCGTTGTGCCAGACGGGACCGACTCAGGCAGTGGCGGCAGCTTAGAGAGTCGCTTCACTGCACTGAAGTACACGAACGAGGTGTCGGGCATGCTGGCCACAGCCTTCAGTGAAGCTCTGGGCAGCATCCCAGTCGAAGAGAGGTACAGGCCCTCCATTCAAAAAAATAATTTGATGGAGCTAGACACCTTCCGTGTCTGCAGGGAGGACCAGTTGTTCATCCTGCAGCTGCTGGATGAAGCTTTGGCAGCTGTCCAGCTTGAGCCGGGGCTGTCTTTTTTCATTACCCTTGGCCAGTTTGGCCAGAAGGACATCGAGCCGCTGTTTGTCAATGACCTTGTGACAGATCTTGGCCAAATCCACAAAATGAGTGTGCACGTTGCCACCAGCATTTACCACGCCGACCCATTAGTGGACCTCATGTGGTCACGTTATGCCATCGATAGACTGTGTGGCCTGAATGCCAACATTTATACTAACATGTCACTGCACGAGGCTGCCAACTACCAGTCATTGTTGGATGGCAAACCAATTGACGTCCACCAGAAGTTGTGGCAGGTAATCCGGGTGCATGAGGGCAACAAGGTGAATTTCCTGCAAATGTATTGCGATGCAACCCACCAGCACCAAACCCCCTTCTACTCCCACCCAGTGAGTGGTGCCATCGCCACCTGTGGGCTCCTTCATCATAACACCACCAAGGAGCTCCTAAATTGGGCCAAGCGGTATGGGCGGCACATGGCAGACCTTGCCAGCAAGGGTGGATATCAGCTGCCAGCCCGTATTGAGGCGGTCATCCTGATGGAGGGCAAGAGGCTGCAAAAGACCCTCACGGCGTTGGCGTATTTCCGAATTGAGCGGCTTCAGGAGCTCCTGAGGGAGGAGCCAATGCTCGTGCCTTTCAGGGAGTTGGAGGGTGGGGGTCTGCGGTCGGTGGTCCACATGGTGTTGGAGGCCATGTTCCTGTCGGCCAGAAGCCAGGGTGGTTACGACCCGTCCTGGAAGGCCTACCAGTTAGAATTAGCTCTGGAGGAGTTCTTCCATGGCCAGCCCCGCAGCATACTGAGCCGCCAGTATAGTGTGAGCTTGGGCACAAGCTCGGTCCACATTGAAAGCCTAAGTCGGCGGCGTGGCTTCCTCGGGCTTGCCCCATGGAGCTCAGCGAGTGCGGGGACAGTGCCCCCACCGCTGTACCTTTGGACCAAAGTCCCTCTGCAACAGCTCAGGGTGGAGCGGCTGTTCCCCCTGACTGAATGCATGAGTGCAAATCCGGCAGTCCTGGGCACAGAGCTGGTGCTTGTTCTCCTCAAGGACATATTCCAGACCAACCAATATCTGCCGATCACCCAGCTGCAGGGCAAGAGTGATGAGAAGATCAGACCCAAAGACTCCCTAGAGTACGGGGAGTGTGCAAAGCAGGTGGTGGAGCACATCAGCCACTTCCGCTACCCCTGTGTGCTCCCCCGGGCCATGGAGCTAATGGAGTTGGCCGAGGAGGAGGATCACACCATCTATCTGGTGGCAGGCTTCGCAGCACTCGAGCTGCAGTACTTCCCGGCCGTGAGGTACTGCACCTTTAAAGGCACCAAAAGGGTTAGGGTTAGGTGGTTAGGGTTAGGTATAGAGGGTAGGGTCTTGCCATACACAATGAATGGTGAAGGCTGATATTCCAAAAAAAATAAAAAATACGGAATATAAAATTTTAACACTAGATGTCAGTCTTGCCCCATATTCCAGGTTCCATTTTTTAATTCCAAAAATGACCACTAGGGGCAGTATAACCCTAACATTCCATTTTTAATTCTAAAAATGCCCACTAGGGGCAGTTTAACCTAAATATTCCATTTTTTAATATAGATTCCACTAAATCCAGATTTTTATCTACTGCCATTGTAAAAAGTCAAATCTTAATCAGATGTTTTAATTAAGTGTTTAATGACTTCCTTTTGTGTCAGAAGTGTCAAAATTGACACGCTTTACCAGCACGACCCCAGCTTTCAGCCGGAAGGGCTCCCTAGTCTCTATCCCATTGTTTGGCAACATTGAAAGCAATCATCAAATTTTGTCTCTGGAGTTGCAAAAGGCAAACCAAGGCAATCGGGAGAGGGGGAACCCCGAGACGCTGTCAAACATGCGTCAGCGCCGTACAGCTACTGCCATCTTTGGGACCAAAGTTTGCTCAAGCGCCACGAAACACGTGCTTTCTCGTAGCTCTCTACGTCCTGAGTATAGCGGCCTTCAAATGAGCTGGCTGCGTCGCATCGTTGCCGAGAAATGTGGGCTAAAGTCATGTGAAATTGCTATGGTATAGGCCAATATTTGGCATCTGGAATGGAAATGTGGGTGCAATTGATGACATCATAGCTGGGGTTGGATTAGGGTTAGGACCACCTAAATTTGGTGATGGGTACAACTCATACAGCTGCAAAACATATGCGAAGCAGAGGGAGCTAGCTCACTTTTGAATATCCCATTAAAATTGGCTTCAGAACTGAGAAAAGCAACATGAGCTGGCTCAGGAGAGGCAGAAATCAAGGTGGGGGAGGGGTAAATTTGTAACTTTTAAAGCGTGGGTCCGATGGCCATGAGCAAGGCATCTACGGTAAGGGCCCAACGAGCTGAGTCGGGGCGTCTTTGAACAAAAGCTCCACACCCTTCCTATCCAGAGCTAGGGGGCGCCAAATATTGAGCTTTTTTACCTCGTTAAGTGCTGTATCTTTTGAAAGGAAGCAGCCTGGGGTGTGTGACATACACCGTTGGAAAGCTCTCAGAGAGCTGTAACACATATGTCAGGCTGTGGGTTCTAAAAAAGCTTTTTTTCAGGCTTTTTTAGGCCCGATCTCACCAAACGGCTGACATTTTACCTTTCCGTAGGTCATAGGGGTCTGAAACTCGGCACCCTGATCCCCGGTCGTGTCCCGATGCACCTACTCAAATTTCAGCCCCCTACCTCAATGCCTCTTTGAATTATTTTTTTTTAGGCCCGATCTCACCAAACGGCTGACATTTGACCTTTCCGTAGGTCATAGGGGTCTGAAACTCGGCACCCTGATCCTTAGTCTTGTTCCCATGCAACTACTCAAATGTCAGCCCCCTACCTCAATGCCTCTTTGAATAATTTTTTTTTAGGCCCGATCTCACCAAACGGCTGACATTTGAACTTTCCGTAGGTCATAGGGGTCTGAAACTCGGCACCCTGATCCTTAGTCTTGTCCCCATGCACCTACTCAAATTTTAGCCCCCTACCTCAATGCCTATTAGAATAATTTTTTTTTAGGCCCGATCTCACCAAACGGCTGACATTTGACCTTTCCGTAGGTCATAGGGGTCTGAAACTCGGCACCCTGATCCTTAGTCTTGTCCCCATGCACCTACTCAAATTTTAGCCCCCTACCTCAATGCCTATTAGAATAATTTTTTTTTAGGCCCGATCTCACCAAACGGCTGACATTTTACCTTTCCGTAGGTCATAGGGGTCTGAAACTCGGCACCCTGATCCCCGGTTGTGTCCCGATGCACCTACTCAAATTTCAGCTCCCTACCTCAATGCCCCTTTGAATAATTTTTTTTTAGGCCCGATCTCACCAAACGGCTGACCTTTGACCTTTCCGTAGGTCACAGGGGTCTGAACCTCAGCGCCCTGGTCGCCTGTGGCGCTCCGATGGACATACTCTAATTTCAGACCCCTGCCTCAATTCCTCTTTGAATTATTCCAAAAATGAATTCGAATATTTCACACTGTCTTTTTGGCCACTGTGCGGCGACCTTTGACCCCAGGGCCCCCAGATTCGGAACAGATGATCCCCTGGAGACACTGAACAGTAATCCCAAGGAAAAAAAGCCCAAAGTTCTTTAGAATTTTTTTTTGCCCTTGTCAAAAAGTGAAAATCAGATCCTGTCAGAATTATACAGTCTTAGACCCTGTGGCCCGGGTGGATGTTTTAGGAGGAACTCATGTTCCAGAGGTCGCAGGAGTCTGAATCTTTGATATGTCGTTTGGGGTCCCGAGACGAGCGGGTAGACGTCAATCTCGTGCTGATCGGACGTGTACTTTTCGATGGGCGGGGCTGTGAACATTCGGCTTTTCCTACATTTGAGTGCTCGCCGTTGCTACAAAAATAGACTAAACGGCATGAAACTTGGTCTACAGACATTTCCTCTGACCCTTATTAGGCTCCCAAAGTCCCAACTCTGTAGACCCTCAGCAAAGCTAACTAGCTCTGCGGGGGTCCTATTGCAATGGGACCAAAAAATCCTAATGGAAGGCTCGGTGGCACACGACATAGTCAAAAATCAGGCAGAAATTCCCCAAAACAGCAAAAAATCGTTGCCATAAACTTTCCAGATCGCACCAAACGGCTGACCTTTGACCTTTCCGTAGGTCAAAGGGGTCTGAAACTCGGCAATCTGATCCCCGGTCGTGTCCTGATGCACCTACTCAAATTTCATCCCCCTACCTCAATGCCTCTTTGAATTATTTAAAAAAAGCTTTTTTTCAGGCTTTTTAAGGCCCGATCTCACCAAACGGCTGACATTTGACCTTTCCGTAGGTCATAGGGGTCTGAAACTCGGCACCCTGATCCCCGGTCGTGTCCTGATGCACCTACTCAAATTTCATCCCCCTACCTCAATGCCTCTTTGAATTATTTTAAAAAAGCTTTTTTTCAGGCTTTTTTAGGCCCGATCTCACCAAACGGCTGACATTTGACCTTTCCGTAGGTCATAGGGGTCTGAAACTCGGCACCCTGATCCTTAGTCTTGTCCCCATGCACCTACTCAAATTTCAGCCCCCTACCTCAATGCCTCTTTGAGTAATTCTTTTTTAGGCCCGATCTCACCAAACGGCTGACATTTGACCTTTCCGTAGGTCATAGGGGTCTGAAACTCGGCACCCTGATCCTTAGTCTTGTCCCCATGTACCTACTCAAATTTCAGCCCCCTACCTCAATGCCTCTTTGAATAATTTTTTTTTAGGCCCGATCTCACCAAACGGCTGACATTTGACCTTTCCGTATGTCATAGGGGTCTGAAACTCGGTACCCTGATCCTTAGTATTGTCCTCATGCACCTACTCAAATTTCAGCCCCCTACCTCAATGCCTCTTTGAATAATTTTTTTTTAGGCCCGATCTCACCAAACGGCTGACATTTGACCTTTCCGTAGGTCATAGGGGGCTGAAACTCGGTGCCCTGGTCGCATGTGGTGTCTCGATGCACATACTCCTCTTTGAATTATTCCAAAAAAGCTTTGCTTAAGGCTTTTATAGGCCCGATGTCACCAAACGGCTGACCTTTGACCTTTCCGAAGGTCATAGGGGTCTGAAACTCGGTACCCTGGTCGCGTGTGGCGCTCCGATGGACATACTCAAATTTCAGACCCCTACCTCACTGCCTTTTTGAATTTTTCCAAAAAAGCTTTGATTCAGGCTTTTTTAGGCCCGATGGCACCAAACGGCTGACCTTTGACCTTTCCAGGGGTCTGTAACTCGGGGTCTGAAACTCGGCACCCTGATCCCGTGTCGTGTTCCGATGCACATACTCAATTTTCAGCCCCCTACCTCAATGCCTCTTTGAATTATTCTAAAAAAGCTTTTTTTCAGGCTTTTTTAGGCCCAATGTCACCAAACGGCTGACCTTTGACCTTTCCATAGGTCATAGGGGGCTGAAACTCGGTGCCCTGGTCGCATGTGGTGTCTCGATGCACATACTCCTCTTTGAATTATTCCAAAAAAGCTTTGCTTAAGGCTTTTATAGGCCCGATGTCACCAAACGGCTGACCTTTGACCTTTCCGAAGGTCATAGGGGTCTGAAACTCGGTGCCCTGGTCGCCTGTGGCGCTCCGATGGACATACTCGCTCCGATGGACATACTCCAATTTCAAACCCCTACCTCACTGCCTTTTTGAATTAGAGAGTGCTTCCAAGTTCTCATCTATGAATTCCAGATTTACATCTATGAGCACCAAAATAGACGTCAATCTGGAAGCATTTCAAAGGCTCATATTTCAAAGACAGTGAGAGGTATCAGGCCCATTCCTATAGGAAATGGAAGCTTGGGCATTGCTGCATCAAACACAGGAGTCTGTGTCACTCTAGGTACCATGACCAGTGAGTTATCAAGCCAGAGAGTGCCTCCAAGTTCTCATCTATTTTGGTGCTCATAGATGTAAATCTGGAATTCATAGATGTAAATCTGGAAGTATTTCAAAGGCTCATATTTCAAAGACAGTGAGAGGTATCAGGCCCATTTCTATACTAAATGGAAGCTTCAACATTGCTGCATCAAACACAGGAGTCTGTGTCACTCTAGGTCACCAAACGGCTGACCTTTGACCTTTTCCAAGGTCACAGGAGTCTGAAACTCGGCATGTTTATCGCCTGTGGTGTCACGATGCAGATACTCCAATTTCAGCCCCTTACCTCAATTCCTCTTTGAATTATTTAAAAAAAACCTTGCTTAAGGCTTTTTTAGGCCCGATGGCACCAAACGGCTGACCTTTGACCTTTCCAGGGGTCTGTAACTGGGGGTCTGAAACTCGGCACCCTGATCCCGTGTCGTGTTCCGATGCACATACTCAATTTTCAGCCCCCTACCTCAATGCCTCTTTGAATTATTCTAAAAAAGCTTTTTTTCAGGCTTTTTTAGGCCCAATGTCACCAAACGGCTGACCTTTGACCTTTCCGAAGGTCATAGGGGTCTGAAACTCGGTGCCCTGGTCGCGTGTGGCGCTCCGATGGACATACTCCAATTTCAGACCCCTACCTCACTGCCTTTTTGAATTTTTCCAAAAAAGCTTTGATTCAGGCTTTTTTAGGCCCGATGGCACCAAACGGCTGACCTTTGACCTTTCCAGGGGTCTGTAACTCGGGGTCTGAAACTCGGCACCCTGATCCCGTGTCGTGTTCCGATGCACATACTCAATTTTCAGCCCCCTACCTCAATGCCTCTTTGAATTATTCTAAAAAAGCTTTTTTTCAGGCTTTTTTAGGCCCAATGTCACCAAACGGCTGACCTTTGACCTTTCCATAGGTCATAGGGGGCTGAAACTCGGTGCCCTGGTCGCATGTGGTGTCTCGATGCACATACTCCTCTTTGAATTATTCCAAAAAAGCTTTGCTTAAGGCTTTTATAGGCCCGATGTCACCAAACGGCTGACCTTTGACGTTTCCGAAGGTCATAGGGGTCTGAAACTCGGTGCCCTGGTCGCCTGTGGCGCTCCGATGGACATACTCCAATTTCAAACCCCTACCTCACTGCCTTTTTGAATTAGAGAGTGCTTCCAAGTTCTCATCTATGAATTCCAGATTTACATCTATGAGCACCAAAATAGACGTCAATCTGGAAGCATTTCAAAGGCTCATATTTCAAAGACAGTGAGAGGTATCAGGCCCATTCCTATAGGAAATGGAAGCTTGGGCATTGCTGCATCAAACACAGGAGTCTGTGTCACTCTAGGTACCATGACCAGTGAGTTATCAAGCCAGAGAGTGCCTCCAAGTTCTCATCTATTTTGGTGCTCATAGATGTAAATCTGGAATTCATAGATGTAAATCTGGAAGTATTTCAAAGGCTCATATTTCAAAGACAGTGAGAGGTATCAGGCCCATTTCTATACTAAATGGAAGCTTCGACATTGCTGCATCAAACACAGGAGTCTGTGTCACTCTAGGTCAGCAAACGGCTGACCTTTGACCTTTTCCAAGGTCACAGGAGTCTGAAACTCAGCATGTTTATTGCCTAAGTGTGACATGAGTTTGGGAAAAATGTTGTTTCAGACTGTGCTTAAGAGCATGTTTCAGACCATTTGGAGTCATCTGAGCCACATTCTGAGTGATGTCCCATGTGGCCCCATACAGTCCATGTTCCAGAATGGGCCTTGGAAGTGTGAATTTGTCTAAGTGTGAGATGAGTTTGGGAAAAATGTTGTTTCAGCCTGTGCTTATGAGCATGTTTCAGACCATTTGGAGTAATCTGAGCCACTTTGAGTCATCTGAGCCACATTCTGAGTGATGTCCCATGTGGCCCCATACATTCCATGTCCCAGAATGGGCCTTGGAAGTGTAAATTTGCCTAAGTGTGACATGAGTTTGGGAAAACTGTTGTTTCAGCCTGTGCTTATGAGCATGTTTCAGACCATTTGGAGTCATCTTAGCCACATTCTGAGTGATGTCCCATGTGGCCCCATACATTCCATGTCCCAGAATGGGCCTTGGAAGTGTAAATTTGCCTAAGTGTGAGATGAGTTTGGGAAAAATGTTGTTTCAGACTGTGCTTAGAAGCATGTTTCAGACCATTTGGAGTCATCTGAGCCACTTTGAGTCATCTGAGCCACATTCTGAGTGATGCCCCATGTGGCCCCATACATTCCATGTCCCAGAATGGGCCTTGGAAGTGTAAATTTGCCTGTGTGACATGAGTTTGGGAAAAATGTTGTTTCAGCCTGTGCTTATAAGCATGTTTCAGACCATTTGGAGTCACCTGAGCCACATTCTGAGTGATGTCCCATGTGGCCCCATACATTCCATGTCCCAGAATGGGCCCTGGAAGTGTAAATTTGCCTGTGTGACATGAGTTTGGGAAAACTGTTGTTTCAGCCTGTGCTTATGAGCATGTTTCAGACCATTTGGAGTCATCTGAGCCACATTCTGAGTGATGTCCCATGTGGCCCCATACATTCCATGTCCCAGAATGGGTCTTGGAAGTGTAAATTTGCTTAAGTGTGAGATGAGTTTGGGAAAAATGTTGTTTCAGACTGTGCTTAGAAGCATGTTTCAGACCATTTGGAGTCATCTGAGCCACTTTGAGTCATCTGAGCCACATTCTGAGTGATGTCCCATGTGGCCCCATACATTCCATGTCCCAGAATGGGCCTTGGAAGTGTAAATTTGCCTGTGTGACATGAGTTTGGGAAAAATGTTGTTTCAGCCTGTGCTTATAAGCATGTTTCAGACCATTTGGAGTCACCTGAGCCACATTCTGAGTGATGTCCCATGTGGCCACATACATTCCATGTCCCAGAATGGGCCTTGGAAGTGTAAATTTGCCTAAGTGTGAGATGAGTTTGGGAAAAATGTTGTTTCAGACTGTGCTTAGAAGCATGTTTCAGACCATTTGGAGTCATCTGAGCCACTTTGAGTCATCTGAGCCACATTCTGAGTGATGTCCCATGTGGCCCCATACATTCCATGTCCCAGAATGGGCCTTGGAAGTGTAAATTTGCCTGTGTGACATGAGTTTGGGAAAAATGTTGTTTCAGCCTGTGCTTATAAGCATGTTTCAGACCATTTGGAGTCACCTGAGCCACATTCTGAGTGATGTCCCATGTGGCCCCATACATTCCATGTCCCAGAATGGGTCTTGGAAGTGTAAATTTGCTTAAGTGTGAGATGAGTTTGGGAAAAATGTTGTTTCAGACTGTGCTTAGAAGCATGTTTCAGACCATTTGGAGTCATCTGAGCCACTTTGAGTCATCTGAGCCACATTCTGAGTGATGTCCCATGTGGCCCCATACATTCCATGTCCCAGAATGGGCCTTGGAAGTGTAAATTTGCCTGTGTGACATGAGTTTGGGAAAAATGTTGTTTCAGCCTGTGCTTATAAGCATGTTTCAGACCATTTGGAGTCACCTGAGCCACATTCTGAGTGATGTCCCATGTGGCCACATACATTCCATGTCCCAGAATGGGCCTTGGAAGTGTCAATTTGCCTGTGTGACATGAGTTTGGGAAAAATGTTGTTTCAGCCTGTGCTTATGAGCATGTTTCAGACCATTTGGAGTAATCTGAGCCACTTTGAGTCATCTGAGCCACATTCTGAGTGATGTCCCATGTGGCCCCATACATTCCATGTCCCAGAATGGGCCTTGGAAGTGTAAATTTGCCTAAGTGTGACATGAGTTTGGGAAAACTGTTGTTTCAGCCTGTGCTTATGAGCATGTTTCAGACCATTTGGAGTCATCTTAGCCACATTCTGAGTGATGTCCCATGTGGCCCCATACATTCCATGTCCCAGAATGGGCCTTGGAAGTGTAAATTTGCCTAAGTGTGAGATGAGTTTGGGAAAAATGTTGTTTCAGACTGTGCTTAGAAGCATGTTTCAGACCATTTGGAGTCATCTGAGCCACTTTGAGTCATCTGAGCCACATTCTGAGTGATGTCCCATGTGGCCCCATACATTCCATGTCCCAGAATGGGCCTTGGAAGTGTAAATTTGCCTGTGTGACATGAGTTTGGGAAAAATGTTGTTTCAGCCTGTGCTTATAAGCATGTTTCAGACCATTTGGAGTCACCTGAGCCACATTCTGAGTGATGTCCCATGTGGCCACATACATTCCATGTCCCAGAATGGGCCTTGGAAGTGTCAATTTGCCTGTGTGACATGAGTTTGGGAAAAATGTTGTTTCAGCCTGTGCTTATGAGCATGTTTCAGACCATTTGGAGTAATCTGAGCCACTTTGAGTCATCTGAGCCACATTCTGAGTGATGTCCCATGTGGCCCCATACATTCCATGTCCCAGAATGGGCCTTGGAAGTGTAAATTTGCCTAAGTGTGACATGAGTTTGGGAAAACTGTTGTTTCAGCCTGTGCTTATGAGCATGTTTCAGACCATTTGGAGTCATCTTAGCCACATTCTGAGTGATGTCCCATGTGGCCCCATACATTCCATGTCCCAGAATGGGCCTTGGAAGTGTAAATTTGCCTAAGTGTGAGATGAGTTTGGGAAAAATGTTGTTTCAGACTGTGCTTAGAAGCATGTTTCAGACCATTTGGAGTCATCTGAGCCACTTTGAGTCATCTGAGCCACATTCTGAGTGATGTCCCATGTGGCCCCATACATTCCATGTCCCAGAATGGGCCTTGGAAGTGTAAATTTGCCTGTGTGACATGAGTTTGGGAAAAATGTTGTTTCAGCCTGTGCTTATAAGCATGTTTCAGACCATTTGGAGTCACCTGAGCCACATTCTGAGTGATGTCCCATGTGGCCCCATACATTCCATGTCCCAGAATGGGCCTTGGAAGTGTCAATTTGCCTGTGTGACATGAGTTTGGGAAAAATGTTGTTTCAGCCTGTGCTTATGAGCATGTTTCAGACCACTTGGAGTAATCTGAGCCACTTTGAGTCATCTGAGCCACATTCTGAGTGATGTCCCATGTGGCCCCATACATTCCATGTCCCAGAATGGGCCTTGGAAGTGTAAATTTGCCTAAGTGTGACATGAGTTTGGGAAAACTGTTGTTTCAGCCTGTGCTTATGAGCATGTTTCAGACCATTTGGAGTCATCTTAGCCACATTCTGAGTGATGTCCCATGTGGCCCCATACATTCCATGTCCCAGAATGGGCCTTGGAAGTGTAAATTTGCCTAAGTGTGAGATGAGTTTGGGAAAAATGTTGTTTCAGACTGTGCTTAGAAGCATGTTTCAGACCATTTGGAGTCATCTGAGCCACTTTGAGTCATCTGAGCCACATTCTGAGTGATGTCCCATGTGGCCCCATACATTCCATGTCCCAGAATGGGCCTTGGAAGTGTAAATTTGCCTGTGTGACATGAGTTTGGGAAAAATGTTGTTTCAGCCTGTGCTTATAAGCATGTTTCAGACCATTTGGAGTCACCTGAGCCACATTCTGAGTGATGTCCCATGTGGCCCCATACATTCCATGTCCCAGAATGGGTCTTGGAAGTGTAAATTTGCTTAAGTGTGAGATGAGTTTGGGAAAAATGTTGTTTCAGACTGTGCTTAGAAGCATGTTTCAGACCATTTGGAGTCATCTGAGCCACTTTGAGTCATCTGAGCCACATTCTGAGTGATGTCCCATGTGGCCCCATACATTCCATGTCCCAGAATGGGCCTTGGAAGTGTAAATTTGCCTGTGTGACATGAGTTTGGGAAAAATGTTGTTTCAGCCTGTGCTTATAAGCATGTTTCAGACCATTTGGAGTCACCTGAGCCACATTCTGAGTGATGTCCCATGTGGCCACATACATTCCATGTCCCAGAATGGGCCTTGGAAGTGTCAATTTGCCTGTGTGACATGAGTTTGGGAAAAATGTTGTTTCAGCCTGTGCTTATGAGCATGTTTCAGACCATTTGGAGTAATCTGAGCCACTTTGAGTCATCTGAGCCACATTCTGAGTGATGTCCCATGTGGCCCCATACATTCCATGTCCCAGAATGGGCCTTGGAAGTGTAAATTTGCCTAAGTGTGACATGAGTTTGGGAAAACTGTTGTTTCAGCCTGTGCTTATGAGCATGTTTCAGACCATTTGGAGTCATCTTAGCCACATTCTGAGTGATGTCCCATGTGGCCCCATACATTCCATGTCCCAGAATGGGCCTTGGAAGTGTAAATTTGCCTAAGTGTGAGATGAGTTTGGGAAAAATGTTGTTTCAGACTGTGCTTAGAAGCATGTTTCAGACCATTTGGAGTCATCTGAGCCACTTTGAGTCATCTGAGCCACATTCTGAGTGATGTCCCATGTGGCCCCATACATTCCATGTCCCAGAATGGGCCTTGGAAGTGTAAATTTGCCTGTGTGACATGAGTTTGGGAAAAATGTTGTTTCAGCCTGTGCTTATAAGCATGTTTCAGACCATTTGGAGTCACCTGAGCCACATTCTGAGTGATGTCCCATGTGGCCCCATACATTCCATGTCCCAGAATGGGCCTTGGAAGTGTCAATTTGCCTGTGTGACATGAGTTTGGGAAAAATGTTGTTTCAGCCTGTGCTTATGAGCATGTTTCAGACCACTTGGAGTAATCTGAGCCACTTTGAGTCATCTGAGCCACATTCTGAGTGATGTCCCATGTGGCCCCATACATTCCATGTCCCAGAATGGGCCTTGGAAGTGTAAATTTGCCTAAGTGTGACATGAGTTTGGGAAAACTGTTGTTTCAGCCTGTGCTTATGAGCATGTTTCAGACCATTTGGAGTCATCTTAGCCACATTCTGAGTGATGTCCCATGTGGCCCCATACATTCCATGTCCCAGAATGGGCCTTGGAAGTGTAAATTTGCCTAAGTGTGAGATGAGTTTGGGAAAAATGTTGTTTCAGACTGTGCTTAGAAGCATGTTTCAGACCATTTGGAGTCATCTGAGCCACTTTGAGTCATCTGAGCCACATTCTGAGTGATGCCCCATGTGGCCCCATACATTCCATGTCCCAGAATGGGCCTTGGAAGTGTAAATTTGCCTGTGTGACATGAGTTTGGGAAAAATGTTGTTTCAGCCTGTGCTTATAAGCATGTTTCAGACCATTTGGAGTCACCTGAGCCACATTCTGAGTGATGTCCCATGTGGCCCCATACATTCCATGTCCCAGAATGGGCCCTGGAAGTGTAAATTTGCCTGTGTGACATGAGTTTGGGAAAACTGTTGTTTCAGCCTGTGCTTATGAGCATGTTTCAGACCATTTGGAGTCATCTGAGCCACATTCTGAGTGATGTCCCATGTGGCCCCATACATTCCATGTCCCAGAATGGGTCTTGGAAGTGTAAATTTGCTTAAGTGTGAGATGAGTTTGGGAAAAATGTTGTTTCAGACTGTGCTTAGAAGCATGTTTCAGACCATTTGGAGTCATCTGAGCCACTTTGAGTCATCTGAGCCACATTCTGAGTGATGTCCCATGTGGCCCCATACATTCCATGTCCCAGAATGGGCTCTGGAAGTGTAAATTTGCCTAAGTGTGAGATGAGTTTGGGAAAAATGTTGTTTCAGACTGTGCTTAGAAGCATGTTTCAGACCATTTGGAGTCACCTGAGCCACATTCTGAGTGATGTCCCATGTGGCCCCATACATTCCATGTCCCAGAATGGGCAAGTGTGAGATGAGTTTGGGAAAACTGTTGTTTCAGCCTGTGCTTATGAGCATGTTTCAGACCATTTGGAGTCACCTGAGCCACATTCTGAGTGATGTCCCATGTGGCCCCATACATTCCATGTCCCAGAATGGGCCTTGGAAGTGTAAATTTGCCTGTGTGACATGAGTTTGGGAAAACTGTTGTTTCAGCCTGTGCTTAGAAGCATGTTTCAGACCATTTGGAGTCACCTGAGCCACATTCTGAGTGATGTCCCATGTGGCCCCATACATTCCATCTCCCAGAATGGGCCTTGGAAGTGTAAATTTGCCTGTGTGACATGAGTTTGAGAAAAATGTTGTTTCAGCCTGTGCTTAGAAGCATGTTTCAGACCATTTGGAGTCATCTGAGCCACTTTGAGTCATCTGAGCCACATTCTGAGTGATGTCCCATGTGGCCCCATACATTCCATGTCCCAGAATGGGCCTTGGAAGTGTAAATTTGCCTGTGTGACATGAGTTTGGGAAAACTGTTGTTTCAGTCTCTGCTTAGAAGCATGTTTCAGACCATTTGGAGTCATCTGAGCCACTTTGAGTCATCTGAGCCACATTCTGAGTGACGTCCCATGTGAAGGTCATAGAGACTTGAAACCAAGACCTACCCCCCCATCTCACGGGGTGGGCTTTCCAACGGTACCACCCTCGACTCTCTACGAGCTTCCGTTCTGGAGATACACGTGACTTTTGGGTTCCAAAAGTTCTGTATCTTGGGAACCGTAGGTCGTAGAGACTCGGGACCAAGACAGGCGTGTTCAGCACCCTCACAAACCATCTGACGGATCTTGGTTGCAAGTCTCTACGACCTACGGTTCCCGAGTTATAATCGTTTGAAGTTTCCCATTCAAGTCAGTGGGAGTGACTGAAAAACGACAGTGTTTTGGAATAACGTGTCTCCAGAACATGCATAGGAGCACGTTTCAGGCCATTTGGAGTCGATAGGACCCTATAATAACATTTGAAATTTTCAATGTTTTCATTTGGTGATATTTCACCAGTGTCACTAAGAAAAATCATACTTCCCAAAAGTGTTTAGGAGCATGTTTCAGACCATTTTGAGTCATCTGAGCCATGTGGCGCATATATACCATCTTTGTATTACAACAAGACAATTAAAATTTTTTCCATTCGAAAATGGCAAACAGTCAATTGTAATCGAAAGAGTGTAAAAAAATGTTTAGTTTGACATTGAAATCATTCAAATTGGATAACATATGGGCACGTGACAGCTCTGAGAATGTCGAGAAAAATGAATGAAATAGATTAGATGGGGGAATGCATCCATTTTCATATATATTAGGTCAAGCGCCATCTGGTGTCTGGTTTTTTCTTGCATGGTGAGCAATCTTGATGAAATTAGTATCAAAATCTGCAGAAAAATATGACGAATCCATCTGTGCAAGAATCAAACCTGTATCTCATTCAGGGAATTTTTAAAAGCCAATTAAATGAAAATTCCAGAAGTCGAAATGAGCCCATTTTGTGGCTCAGGGGGCCGAGAGAAACATTTCTGTGGTGGTCCCGTCTCTCTACGACCTTTCTGAAAATTTCAGTTTCGGTTAGGGAAGCTCCTAATTAGGGTCAGGGTGATGGTTAGGGTAAGGGTTAGAGGTCAGGGTGAGGGATAGGAGTTAAGGCTCCTCTGGGGCCCTCCCCGTCCCCTCCAGCCGAGGAGCGGAGGAGGGGCGTGAGGGCGATGTGATGAGAATGTGAGATGTGAAGACCTAAGAAGCTAAACCAGAGACCATGTTCTGATGTAGCTGGACACATCACTCTTCACACGAGGCCAAGAAAGTAACGCAAAATATATACATATGTTTTACGCACTCCCAAATGCCCACAGTGATCATGGGCAGCCTTCAGAACCTCAGTGCGAAATTTAGTCGGGACAACAACCTGCAACACTGGATCACCAACAAAATTGTCACCATGTGGCATCCACTTCCTCACCAACAATCCATCCTGCACAAAATAACCATTAGCAGTGCTCCTTCCATCTGCAACAGTGACAACTGTTGCTCTCTGTTCTGCCATGAGGTCACTGCAGGAAACAGACAAAAGAGGATCAGGAAAGGACACCGGGAATGTCTCCTTGTCACCCTTTTCAATCTGGTCAAGGTCCCGTTCAGCATGGCACATGGCCCGTGTTACTGCACAAGCTGTAAACACCTCAGGAAACCCCCGAGCACCTCCATCCAGCTCTCCTGTAACCAAGGGTGAAGTAGTCACAATTGGCGGTGGTGAACTCTTAGCCCACACACAACTGCCTGCCAGATCATTCCCTAGAATGATATCTACGCCATCAATAGGCAATGCGGGGCGCACCGCCATAGCAACCTCACCCTGGACCAACCCACAGTTTAACACAAATTTGTGCAATGGAACAGGTGACACTGTCAAACTCATGCCTCTCATGAGGACATAATCTCCTGTATCAGATTGATGAGAAAATGGCAACACCGAACTCACAATATATGAATTAAAAGCAGCAGTATACCTTAGGATTTTTACAGGTACAGAACTGTCGCTGCCCACCAAAGACACACACCCATCAGACAGAAAAGCCGAGAACGACTCCTTCAAACCTTCCTTCACTTCAGCCTCCACCTGCTGACAAGAAATAGGCCCGACATATGGCACAGAGGTAGCACACGCAGCCGACTTAACCTGTACTCCTTCCTTCCCACGTCCAGCTTTGGGACAGTCAGCCTTCCAATGCCCCTGGCCTTTGCAGAAGTGGCACACCTTCCCTAAGTCCACTGGCACTCGACCCTGCACAGAACGCCCTGGTCTACTCAGGCCATGATAATGCGTTTCCTCCCACTTACTTGCAGTACTGAGCAACCCGGCATCGCTCCTGCAATCTCTACCGCTATACTCATGTTCCATCCTGTGTGTGAGCACATACTCATCTGCTAGGGTGGCAGCTTCTGCGGCAGTCTTCACTTTATGCTCACTGATATACACAGCAATATGACTAAGAACAGAGTTTTTAAATTGTTCCAAAACAATTAGATCACATAGAGCACCATAAGTATCCACCTTCACAGCAGAACACCAGCGACTGAAATGAGTACACTGCTCTCTCGCAAACTCAACATGTGTCTGCCTACTCGACTTCTCCCATGTCCGGAACCTCTGCCTATATGCCTCAGGTACAAGCTCATATGAGCGCAACACTGCAGCTTTAACTGTCGCATATTCTCTAATCTCAACTATAGTTAGAGCAGAAAAAACTCACCCCTGTCTCAGATCCACCCAAACTCAGCCTACGCTCCTCCAACTCAAGTCGCTTCCTCTCCACAACAAATTTCTCTCGTTCCGTTTTCGCTCTCTCCCGTTCCGTTTCCAGCAGAAGCAATTCCCTCCTCTGCTCAAACGTCAAACCAACTTCACTAACAAGCGCATCCGAAACATCCAGCCCGGCACCAGCAACATGCAACTTGGGTCTGAGAACCCCTGTTTCAAACAGATTAGCTTTCACAATTGCCTTAATGTTTTCCTTCATTCTTTTATCCCCAACATCCAACTCATAATACTCAGCAATTTTCACTAACTGTTCCCGTGAGCAGCGCTCCAACCACTCCTCTGATGGAGCCCGCAAAAAATCCTCCACACTAGCCATCACTCAGCTCCAGCACAACAAAAACCTTACCGTGGTCTTGTCCCTCTAACTGCCTAATCAAAACTAACTAACTCCCCCCCCTAGTCTTCAGGCGTTTTTGCGGTGGGTATTTACGCACTGAAACCCGCAAGCCCGGTGGAGCAAGCAGTAAATGCCGACCCCACCAGCAGCTTGGGACGTGCTCCCGAGACTACTGCTCCAGCCACATTTAACACCACACTACAAAACCCCCCAGCAATCTTCCAAGGGAAGTTGCTCTTCACCTATCAGGGACAAAACAACGGCAACTCTAGTGATCACACATAGGACAAAACACAGAAAACATTAGCACAATTTCCTCCTGTTACAGCCACTTAAATTAACCAAAAAAAAATGCCTTGCTTACCACTCTAGTCCAAGTCTCCCGCGTCAACAGAATGTGAAGTCATTCACCAATCACTGAACTTAACATGGTACAACCGCTCACTGACGTCACACCTAGCAGATCTTACCAACTACACTAATACAACCCGGTCAACAAGAAAACCGACGAGCCCCCACTTGTCACAGCCCGGCTCTTGACTGTGGCAAAGATGGGAGACCAGACTATCGAGTGAAATTAACTTAACATTTATTCACAACCAACCAAGACCATAAACAACAGAACATATATAAATGTCACTAATCAGTAGTGTAAGCATGTGTGTGAGTGTGTGGCAAACAAATAGAACAAAGCAATGGCTGCAGCAGCAAGAGCCAGCCCAGATCTGCAGAAGGGTGAGCACTATATAGACAGCACACCAGCCAGGCGTCTCATCAAGAAGATGACCCTCCCACGACCTGGAACCTGCAAAGGGAGAGCAAAGCAGCAAAGAACACAGAGGCCCCTAGTGGAGTGGTGGGGTCGTCACAACAGTAAGAGTACTGATAACTGCAGTAAGTGTACTGATAACTACTGTAAGAGTACTGATAACTACTGTAAGAGTACTGATAACTGCAGTAAGAGTACTGATAACTACTGTAAGAGTACTGATAACTGCAGTAAGAGTACTGATAACTGCAGTAAGAGTACTGATAACTGCAGTAAGAGTACTGATAACTACTGTAAGAGTACTGATAACTGCATTAAGAGTACTGATAACTACTGTAAGAGTACTGATAACTGCAGTAAGAGTACTGATAACTACTGTAAGAGTACTGATAACTGCAGTAAGAGTACTGATAACTACAGTAAGAGTACTGATAACTACTGTAAGAGTACTGATAACTGCAGTAAGTGTACTGATAACTACTGTAAGAGTACTGATAACTGCAGTAAGAGTACTGATAACTACAGTAAGAGTATTGATAACTACTGTAAGAGTACTGATAACTGCAGTAAGAGTACTGATAACTACTGCAAGAGTACTGATAACTGCAGTAAGAGTACTGATAACTACTGTAAGTGTACTGATAACTACTGTAAGAGTACTGATAACTGCAGTAAGAGACACACACCATCGTGTTCAGCGTGGTCGAATTATGGGGGAAAGACGTCGCGTCCGACAGTGTCCGACCTTCTCTTGGCAAGTTATAAGAAAAAAAACGAAAAAAAGTGTATATCTATATGATGGCAAAACACTAAACATCGGCAACATACATAATCTTATAGTTTCAAGCACCCTGAACACGCCTGTGGTGGTCCCAAGCCGCTGGGACACTCCTGTGATGAGTTATAAGCAAAACATTGAATAACGCAAAAACTATAAGTCCTAGCTCAAATTTGACTCCATAAATGGAAAGAGGGTGAGAAAATACATCAAAATAAAATAAAAAAAACATTTTAAGACGTAAACTGTGATGCCCTAAGGCTTTTGAAGTTTATAGTGTTTATAAAAAAAAGGCGAGAAACAGAGGCTATATAAGTGAGTGCATTGGGGAGAGCTCAGTTTCTCAGCAAACAACAGCCATTCAACAGCAGTCAGTGTGGTTAGTGTTAGGGGTTCAATGGAGTTCTTGGAGACAGCAGAGGAGAACTCCAGCTTGCTGCTGGAGTCCTACAACGCCTTTCCCTGCACCGAGGACTTCCTCCGATCGGAGGACGTCAAAGTAGCTGTGCACCCCACGGTGCACAGCGATCCAAGCAGCATGCACTTAACCCATGACATCGATGGGGCAATACTCGAGCTGAAGAGCTTTTCGGGAATAAAGGTGTTGGTGCACCGTATTTTTCTGCCACAGTTGCGGGTAAAGAACTCGGCTCGGCCTCAATGGCCTGAGCTGAAGAAACACCTGCACCTCACCACCCTATCCCAAAGCGCCCTGAAGCTGTGGAGCCACGTCCACGCAGTCCAGATCGGGTTCTTGGATGGAGGGTGGGCACTGAAGCTTGCCGTTGTGCCAGACGGGACCGACTCAGGCAGTGGCGGCAGCTTAGAGAGTCGCTTCACTGCACTGAAGTACACGAACGAGGTGTCGGGCATGCTGGCCACAGCCTTCAGTGAAGCTCTGGGCAGCATCCCAGTCGAAGAGAGGTACAGGCCCTCCATTCAAAAAAATAATTTGATGGAGCTAGACACCTTCCGTGTCTGCAGGGAGGACCAGTTGTTCATCCTGCAGCTGCTGGATGAAGCTTTGGCAGCTGTCCAGCTTGACCCGGGGCTGTCTTTTTTCATTACCCTTGGCCAGTTTGACAGAAGGACATCGAGCCGCTGTTTGTCAATGACCTTGTGACAGATCTTGGCCAAATCCACAAAATGAGTGTGCACGTTGCCACCAGCATTTACCACGCCGACCCATTAGTGGACCTCATGTGGTCACGTTATGCCATCGATAGACTGTGTGGCCTGAATGCCAACATTTATACTAACATGTCACTGCACGAGGCTGCCAACTACCAGTCATTGTTGGATGGCAAACCAATTGACGTCCACCAGAAGTTGTGGCAGGTAATCCGGGTGCATGAGGGCAACAAGGTGAATTTCCTGCAAATGTATTGCGATGCAACCCACCAGCACCAAACCCCCTTCTACTCCCACCCAGTGAGTGGTGCCATCGCCACCTGTGGGCTCCTTCATCATAACACCACCAAGGAGCTCCTAAAATGGGCCAAGCGGTATGGGCGGCACATGGCAGACCTTGCCAGCAAGGGTGGATATCAGCTGCCAGCCCGTATTGAGGCGGTCATCCTGATGGAGGGCAAGAGGCTGCAAAAGACCCTCACGGCGTTGGCGTATTTCCGCATTGAGCGGCTTCAGGAGCTCCTGAGGGAGGAGCCAATGCTCGTGCCTTTCAGGGAGTTGGAGGGTGGGGGTCTGCGGTCGGTGGTCCACATGGTGTTGGAGGCCATGTTCCTGTCGGCCAGAAGCCAGGGTGGTTACGACCCGTCCTGGAAGGCCTACCAGTTAGAATTAGCTCTGGAGGAGTTCTTCCATGGCCAGCCCCGCAGCATACTGAGCCGCCAGTATAGTGTGAGCTTGGGCACAAGCTCGGTCCACATTGAAAGCCTAAGTCGGCGGCGTGGCTTCCTCGGGCTTGCCCCATGGAGCTCAGCGAGTGCGGGGACAGTGCCCCCACCGCTGTACCTTTGGACCAAAGTCCCTCTGCAACAGCTCAGGGTGGAGCGGCTGTTCCCCCTGACTGAATGCATGAGTGCAAATCCGGCAGTCCTGGGCACAGAGCTGGTGCTTGTTCTCCTCAAGGACATATTCCAGACCAACCAATATCTGCCGATCACCCAGCTGCAGGGCAAGAGTGATGAGAAGATCAGACCCAAAGACTCCCTAGAGTACGGGGAGTGTGCGAAGCAGGTGGTGGAGCACATCAGCCACTTCCGCTACCCCTGTGTGCTCCCCCGGGCCATGGAGCTAATGGAGTTGGCCGAGGAGGAGGATCACACCATCTATCTGGTGGCAGGCTTCGCAGCACTCGAGCTGCAGTACTTCCCGGCCGTGAGGTACTGCACCTTTAAAGGCACCAAAAGGGTTAGGGTTAGGTGGTTAGGGTTAGGTATAGAGGTCAGGGTGATGGTTAGGGTAAGGGGGAGGAGGGGGTGGTGGACTCCGACGCTGCAAAGCAGCGGCGGAGTCCGATGCACTGTCCATCTGCAGCTCTTCCTCCCGAGCACGACTCCTCCCTCGTCGCAGTGCAGGCAGTGGTCATCTCTCATTCAGTCCTCCTCGAGTAGGGTGTTTTGGGTTTCCCCGACATATTGCAAACAACATATTAAAAAGTTCATGACATGTATACAGTTTGTGTTTTAACCTTGCCATGACAGTCTGTTTTTTTTAATACAAAAAGTTGTTATTGTGTGTGTTTTGCAAACATGTCTGGTGTCTAAAGAAGAGGGCATAAACCAACGTTTTGGTTTTATTTAAATCCTTTAATTTCCCCTCCTAATTTTGTAGGCTTATGGGGAAGTCTGCTTTCAATTTAAATTTAGACGGGCATGTATCTTCCTGGCAGTGTTGGTGGGTCTGCGTGTGCTGCTGATACAGGGAAAGGGATCAGGCCCTTTTGGAGTGTTCACGTCCCAAACAATCTTTGGAACCAAGGGGGTTGTCTTGACTCTGGCCTTACGCAATCGTCTCTGAGCAGAAGGAGGAGGAGAGGGGGAGGGAGACCGGAGTTCCGATTCGGGAATGTCGACGTAGTCGGAGTCCAGTATATCAAACTCTGAGTTCTCCTCAACTGTTTCCTTCTTAACCGGTGTAATGGTGTACAAGTCTGTGGTCATATCCCCTCCATCTGGGGTAGCAAAACAGTCTGTATTGGGCCCCGTGGGGGGGATTTTCACTTTCGAGGCGGCCCCTTGTGGTGTCGGGGTAGCCGCGTCGAGCTGAACAATGTCTGTGACGACGTGGGGTGGGTCGTGCACCTGTAGCGTCGTCTGCAGCGTCCCCGAGCGTGGGGGTGTGGCCATCGGTGGAGTGGAGGACCGCAGAGGAGGTCCCTGTGTGTTCTCCAGTCCTGCAGTGTCTCTGTTGGACGGCTGAACTTTCGAGGCGGCCCCTTGTGGTGTCGGGGTAGCCGCGTCGAGCTGAACAATGTCTGTGACGACGTGGGGTGGGTCGTGCACCTGTAGCGTCGTCTGCAGCGTCCCCGGGCGTGGGGGTGTGGCCATCGGTGGAATGGAGAACCGCAGAGGAGGTCCCTGTGTGTTCTCCAGTCCCGCAGTGTCTCTGTTGGGCGGCTGAGAAGGTCGAGAAGATCTCTGGAAGATCTCAGGTCCCGTAGTGTCTCTGTTGGGCGGTTGAGAACGTCGGGGAGGTCTCTGGGAGGTTTCTGGTCCCGCAGTGTCTCTGCTGGGTGGCTGAGAAGGTCTCTGCGATGTTGCTGGTCCCGTAGTATCTCTGTTAGGTGGTTGAGAAGGTCTCTGCGAAGTATCTGGTCCCGCAGTGTCTGTGTTGGGCTGTTGGGGTCTGTGTAGGGTCCCCGGTCCTGCCGTCCCCGGTCCTGCCGTCCTCCTGGCAGGTGGTGGAGGAGGTCCCCGTGCGGTCCTAGGTCCCACCGTCTGGGCCATGATCGCCGTGATGAGCTGGTCGGCGTCAGTCCTCTCTGATGTGGTGTCGGAGTCCTCGTCGGTCTCCTGGGTCGACAGAAGCGCTGCCAGCAATGTCTCAGTCCGTTGCAGGGTTTCCGGTAGGAGACGGCGGCCCAAGCTGCGTCTGGCCCAGCCCGTCGCCACCTGGAGAGGGTCCTGGTACTCAAGGTTAGGCAAGTTGACTAGCTGTGTGATTACAGTTTTCAGCGCCTCTGTGTAGTGGTTACGTAGGATAACTAACGTGGTGTATTCCCAATGTTTAGCGTTATCCCCAATTAGTTGTGCCGTATCATAGCTGGGTGCTAATGGTTTAATAACCGTTGCAAGATTTTTTGTCATACGAGTTATCGTGACGGGAGGGTCCCGTTCCGAGACGTTTTTGAGGTGATGTACAGTTTTAATAATTCTGTAGAAAATGCGGACTTTAGCCGTAAAGTCCGGATCATCTGAGAGTGGTCTGTTGGTTCGCGCGTCTTCGCGGGATGTATTTTGGCGTGGATTCCGTTGTGGTTTCCGTGCATAATAGGATTTAGGGTTATGTTGTGGTCCGTGACGTGGTTCCGGTCTGTGGACGCGGTAAGTTTGGTTGCGTGTATTACGTACATTACGGTACACGGTTGTGTTGTCGTCGTAATGAGGACGTTTATTATCCGCGGACCGGTAGTCGGTCGTTTTGCGCGTGTCATACATGTAATGAGGATCACTGTGGTC